>NC_135314.1:37359521-37688807 GCF_048772815.1 Callospermophilus lateralis | reverse complement strand
ATGACCCTCAAAGTCAAGCAAGAAAATCTGGATGTAAAGTAACAAGCAACAGGGAGCCATCACTATTTCCTTCAAATGTCAATATTCTCATAAAAATTAGTAGTGTTTTTTCTTAAGTTTAATAGAGCTTAAAATCAAGCCTGTATTCTTATTTTCATTAACTTAGAATTCTCATTTTAACTAAAAATTTTCCCTTTATTGTTTACTGGATTAAAATAAAACATTAGTCCTGAAACATTTGAGAAATCATCTCCAAATTCATCACTAGAAGAAACTAATGCTAGAATAACTGTGGTTATAATTTTAATAGGGTAGACAGATCACATTATATTTTCCCACAGAGGTAAACAGGCAGGCTTTTAGGAATGGGAATGGTAGAATGGAGCAAGAGAAAAGACTAATGGGTCCCTTTAGGGTGGCATTTCCATGGCTCAGATCGGGCTGTACTGCTCTACAGGAGGAGCCACCAACTACTTATTTGATTCTCTCTTGAATCAGAAAGCAGTACACAATGCAGAGCCATGTTCCACATAAATGTTTACTAACTCATTCTAGACTTACTACAGAGAATAACGATAACGATAATGGTAATTTCCTTTTTTCTGTCCTTCACCATTTTTAAAGAGTGTTTAATTTCACTCAGTCTCCTGGGTCTTTCAACTGTAGTCTGAGGGAAAACAGTATAAAACCAAACTTGCTCAGCATCAGGTTAATGATGAGCAAAAGAATCAGGATTCATAGTGAGCCTTTTCTAATTTCAAATGTAGAGAATTATTGATTCCTTTAAACAGTTGCTTCATATGTAATGAATAACTTTCTTGCCTTAGAAAATTTTAACAGTATTCTGATTGAGAATAAATTATAATAGTTGTTTTTAACCCAATGCTTTATAATCCTCTCTGCAATGCTGATATGATTTTGACTTCTGCTTCTATATAGTTTTGCATTAGGCACTTTTCATGTAGTAGCAAAGTTGTTTTCTGGGATTTTGAGTCAGTAAAATGGTGGTAAAATTTCATTTTTACTTATCATAACTATGGTCCCACAAAACACTTAACTAGCAAGGAGCTTTAAAGCCGTGGTCTCAAGAATAAAAGCTCTAGACTCCACTTTCATTGGAATAATCTAAGATTCTTGCTAAAAACCCAGATTCTTGAGCTCCATTTTGAACACATAGATACAATTTCTAAAATCTGAAATTTGAAGTACTCTGCTTCAACTTCCCATTTCGTCTTCAAGTTCCATAGTGTGCTACGCTAAGATTGATTTTTTCCCCCTCAATTCAGTGTTTCTTTCTTTCTTTTTTTGGTACTAGGGATTGAACCCAGGGTGCTTAACCACTGAACCACATCTTCAACCCCTTTTTTATATATTATTTATAGACAGGGTCTAGCTGAGTTGCTTAGTGCCTCGATAAATTGCTGGCTTTGAACTTGTGATCCTCCTGCCTCAGACTCCCAAGTGGCTGGGATTACAGGCATGTGCCACCATGCTAGGCCCCAAATCAGTGTTTCTTAATGTCAGTTTGCATTGCAAAATGGCACACAAAATGACCCAGCTATATAATTATGTGATAGTAATGATATACACAATGTAAGTATAACTTTTAGGTGTGAATCTTAAGTATATATGGTTTAGGAATACTATTGTAACTTAATGAAAAGATATTGAAAAGCATAGGAAGAAAGACATGTCAAGCTTTGCTGGGTCCACATAAATGAATAATGTTATTTTAGTGTCTTTGTAGAAGTAAAAACCTTCTATGAGAAAAGCTGGAATTGCGTTTAACATAAGCTCTAATGAAAGACTGCTTGGACATGATTTGTTGATATTCTTGATAAAGATAATATTAGACTTTAATATTATTTAAACACAACTTCATTATTTTTGACCAGAGATGATAAATTCTTAAAAAAAATCTGTTTTTTATAGGTAGAATTTAAATACTACCACATTTTGTAGAGATGTTCTATATTAACAACCAAATTTATTATAATGTTGGAAAATATTTTTCAGCAATATTTTCCTCATTTGAAAAAATGAGGGAAAGTGTACGAGTGAAAAGACCAAGAAAAAGTATCACAATGTCACAAGAAAATATTTATTTATGATAAAAATACTAATTTGCTTTTAAAAATGATTTTTGGCAAAATAAGAATCTACATTTAATCACCTTTTATTAAGAAGATATTAGAAACACATTTCTGAAGCAAATTAATATGGACACATTTTGAATTAAGCAGGATTATTTTTTAAGGACTTTGGAATATATTAAGGAAGAAAAATTATTCATATTTTCTTTCTGTTGAAATACAATAAATTTGATTTTCTGACCTATAAGTCAAAAGTAGTTTTGTTTTTTTATTCACAAGAAAACAGTTCTTCCTTGAAATAGAGGAATGCCTTTTAGCAAAAACTGCATAATTATTTCCTGTTTCATGATATTTTGTGGAGCAAATCAACATATTTTCTAGTAATTGGCTTCCAGTTAATTCTTTATTGTTTTTGATTAAAAAAAAAAAAAACTTGGGTAAGAGGAACAAGATTAAAACTTGGACCTAAGAGTACGGGGATTGTGCTTTACTAAGGGAAGTATTCTTAATCGATTCAACTGACATAAGTAACATAGATAGCTGGGGAATCACAAACCAGAAAAGGAAAAGGAAGATTGGTTTTGGGAATTCAAAAAGAAAATTGGTCTTACTTAGGGATCAACTCATCAAATGCTACTACCTGGATAAGGCTGTTTGTCTATGGGCCTGTTGTAAATCAAAACAAAACAACCTATTAACAAAAAGAAAATAAGCCTGGGCACTGTTCACAGCAGAAGTGGATTTTCAAGCAAAATTCGTGCATAGTTATGTTTAAAGATAGTCAGCTTTACTGAATTTAGTATCCATTTGTTTGACTTCTTTTTTGACTTTCTTTGGTTTTCACACATCCGTCATTTGAAAAGATACAGAGGAGGATATCAAAAATAAATTCTTCACTTAATCTTTTGGTATTGCTATATAAAATTTCTATCAGGAAGTATAGTTTTATTTCTCCTACTTAATAACTTTCTATGATATTTATATTTTCTTGCTGTATTTTATTAGTTAAATATATGAATTGCTATATTATTTTATTTCTTATAGATTTTTTATTTGTAAAAATCATGAGCTTTTAGTAACTTGTAAAATATTTCATTGAGAGACTAAATTGTATATATTCTGGGAAATATGTCATGTTAAGTAAATGTGTTTTGGGATAAATTTCAAATAAAGTAAAAATTGCAGATTATTAACTCCTTCATTCCTTACCATTTAAAGATATTAAAGAGACATTACTCATATTTGTTCATGAGGGATGGCAGCATCAGTATGGACCCTCAGCTTATGGGGAAAACACATAGATGAAGTGAGAATTACTGCAATGTGCTGTGGCTCCTTAAAACTAAAAAAATGGAAACACATTCAGAGAAATAGTAAACTTGATTCTTTGCTGAATTCCAAAGGAATATTTGATTTCCCTGTCTCTTGTGGCATAATCTTTCTGGATTCATCCAACTCAAATCAAAAGGCAGTATCTATATTCGGGTGGTCCTCACCTGTTCTTTTGGGTTGATGGTTTATGTCTCTTAGAATTCCCCATCTCTTACACACACACACACACACACACACACACGTACACACACAAATTCACGTGTGTGTGTGTGCGTGTGTGTGTGTAAAAGATGAGTGAAAATAAATTAACAGATCATTTTAGCTTTTTCAAGTTCTTTGACTGAATCAATCACAGAATCAAAAATTGGTACATGAGGATGGGAAAGAGATGTTAAGAGAATGAGAACTATCCTGGGCTTTGGACTTGAACAAAGCATATGGATACTTTAAGAAAGCACACTGAGGACAAAATACATGGCCCAAAGCCTTATATATCTGTTGTTTTGTGGTCAGAGAGAGAAAACTCATCTGTCATTTTTGCTTGGGCCAGAAGTGGTTAGCAATGCCCAGGAGCTCTGATATGTCTTTATGTAGTTAACATATCCCCAAGAGAAATCATCATTTCATCAATAGGTCCTTTCTGTTGAGTTTATTATTCAGTTAATGACAACCTTATCTCACCAACTTATATTGCTTCATCATCTTATTAAAACGTTTGCTATAACTTGTAGACTCAACCTATATACCTCTCTCACTTGTCTTTTCCTTTTGATTTCCATTGCCAGAACCGAGTTCAGAACTCCATCAGCTCTTGCCTGGATTATCAGTTTGCTTTCTAACAAAAAGCCATTATATCCAGTAGCTCAAACCCAATCAACTTTTTCTTTCATCTTTTTGTTCTAAACTGTAATACTTCTGCTAAAAAGTACCAGTGAACACTCAATGACCACAATAAATTCATAAATTGAGAGTAGACTTCTTGTCGTCGTCTTCTTCTTCTTCTTCTTCTTCTTCTTCTTCTTCTTCTTCTTCTTCTTCTTCTTTAATGTGGAAAGGCAGTCATTTACAATGCCTAATGTTTCCTTTAATCTCCTTTGCTCTAAATATTTGTCAAAGTAATTGTTACTTCATGAACATGCCCCACGAACACTTGCATGACACAGCCTGAGCTCTGATATGGCCTCCACTTGGAGAGCACTTTTCCATTTCTCTTGCCTAAACCCTAGTGTTATCTGACACCACTTTTAGATCCATTCTTTATGAAAATTTCCTGTTTTTTTCTCAACTAGATGTGATCATTTTTTTTCTCTGTATCATCATAACTATGTAAATAACTTTCTTGCCAAATCCTTGTTTGTTCTTTTCTATCATAGTTTTCATTGTATTGTTTTTTTATTTTTGACTATGAGCATATATGAAGAGAAGAAACTGTATTTTATTTTTTCCTATATCTTCTATTTAATACATGAATCAGTGTCTTATATAAAATGGAAACTGTAAATATGTATTATATTAGGAGTAATGTATCATAGATATATTTAAAAATGTTGTAACACACTCTTGATCACCTCCCCCAGCAAAGTATATTTTAAAATACAAAATTGTGATTCAAAAATAAAGGTATATGTTGTTTTACAAATAGTCTTGGTTTATGATGAGCCTTCTTAAATATGATTTGTTTCTACCAATCAGAAAATTAGAGGTGGTTTAATTAAAAGGAAAGTTGTAAGAGTTCCTATTACACTCTCTCTCATAAAAAGAAAATGCTGTTTAAATCAAAGGTATGGAGATGAAGTATAAAGTGACAGATTTAGTTAGTAACTGAGCTAATTAACATTAATAGAAGTGAAATGCATTTTCTGTTGTAAATAAGAGATTGGAAATATAATAAGTATGGTGAATAACCTAGAATGCTTAGTGCCTTAAATCTGGTTCTAAAATAAACAAGGGGAAATTATAATTTCCTCCCACTCCTTGGGTGAGGATTTGATTTCAAATGTTGATACTACATGGTTAAGATAATATTCTTCTAGAAACATATACCAAACAAAATTTAAAATGTACTCATTCATTATTCAGAATTATTTTGCCATACCTAACTCACTTTATGATTACTCTTTACCACCAAAATAAAAAGACAGTATTGATCCTTATTCATACTAAGTAAATTGTTATGCTCAGGGTAAGGTGGAAAAGGGCCAAAAATGGTTAAGAAGGAGAAATGTGTGCATTGTAAAATTATCTTTCCTGTAAAATAAAGGATTATACAATAAAACAATATAGATTATATAGAAATTATGGATGGAAGTATGTTGTTAACTGAATTATTTAAGTTATAAACCTGGAAAATTATTGTCATTAATACATATACTCATATTTTTTTCCAGTTAGCATTTTAGATACATTGAATAGGCAAAATATTATTTATAACCTGTGTAAATTATTTTCTAATCTTGATTGGAATGATCAAATCAATACACTTTCTATTAATGGTTCTAATAAAATATAAATTCTATCCTTTTAGCAGTTTTAATATTTCCTCTAAAAGTTTTTAATGGTATATTATTTAACATTCATTTAGTTACTGTACTGCAAAATAAAAAAAAAAAAAACTCTACCCTAAAATGATAAACTTTGTTTAAGCTAACATCGGCAGCGCATAAGTTTTTGAAATGCTTTCTTAAAGTCTTCATTAAAGATTGTATAAATCAGTGGATTTATAAGGGAATTGAGATAACCAAGCCATGCCAAAAAATTTGACATTTCTTCAGAAATTTTACATTTTTCACAAACATTAACAACCAATTCTTTTACAAAAAAAGGAAGCCAACATATCACAAATGCACCCAAGATTAATCCCAGGGTGGTGGCTGCTTTGCGTTCTCTTGTCCCTGAGATCTTTTGCCTTCTCCAAGATTTCTCATGCTTCAACTCACACCTGGAACTTTTCACTGTGCTATGAATTTTATCAAAGTCTGTTGATGGATCAGATAGAGACTTTTCTAGCATGTAGGGTGTGGAGACCAGTCTAGTGTTTTTCTCACCACTCTCCAAGAGGACTTGGCCATTCAGATCCTCTTTTGCAATTCTGCTTGCTTGTCTCTTGTGGTATAATATTTTTGCTGCTCTATATATTTTGTAGTAGAGGATCAAAATCAATACAAGTGGGATGTAGAAAGCTCCAAATGTTGAGTAAATGGTGGAAACAATGTGGTCATGCTTGATGACACACTCATCATTTCGGCTAGTTCCTTGGTGTCTCCAGAATAGAGGAGGCATGGAGATAAAAACTGATATAACCCAAACTATTGTAATCATAATGCCAGCATGCTTGGGAGTCCTTTTCCTGGCATACTCAACAGCATCAGTGATTGCCCGATACCGATCCAAAGCTATAGCTGAGAGATGCAAAATGGAGCAGGTACAACAGATAATATCGACACTCAGCCAAATGTCACAGACCACTTGTCCCATGATCCAGCTCTCTCTCACAATATACACAATACTGAAGGGCATCACCAGGACAGCTACAAGGAAATCTGTGACTGCAAGGGAGCAAATTAAATAATTGGCTGGGTGGTGCAGCTTCCGGGTCACAATAATTGCAGCAATCACAAGGGAGTTGATGGTCGTTGTCATCAGTGCCAGCCCGGAGAGAGTGAGAGACACAAGAATTTTGGCTGGCATTCTGTTTAACAGTTCCTCTGAGGTCAAGTTTTGATCAGATGAATTTAAGAAATCCATTTTTTTGTTTTAAAAGATTAATATAGCTGAAATATGGATACCTGTAACAAAGGAGGGGAAAAAAAACAGTTCAGAGAAGGCGTTGAGAAATTTTCTCTTCCTTTTAAGAGTAACCTTTTAAAAAGTATATGTGTATATTTTCCCAGAATATTCTATGGATTCAAAAAATGGAGTTTGGATTGCAAACTTTATTTTTTTTAAATTTCATTAAACGAATCCAATAAGAACAATAACAAATAGGTAACTTTTAAAACATTTCTAAAATATGACTCACATAAAAAGAGTTTTATGAGTAAACTAGCAAATTACTCAGTAAATTATCTACCATTATAGAATTGCTTTTAAAAAATCGTAGTAATCCTACATTTTTCTCTTTGTCTATAGCAGAAAAAATTTAAAAGCGCATGTAATTAATATCTATTTATGCACTGTGTAATGTAATATAAGAAAGCATCATATTAAGGGCAATATTCAAAATCATAAACAATTTTATACTTAATTCAAAGTTACATTGAGAACATTATTATTGTGCTCATAGGAGTAAAGGAAAATTTAATATATTTTATGCCAGAATATAGAAGTTACATAAAGGGAAGTAAGTAAAAATTATTATATCTAGCATTCTATGGTCATTTAATGAAATTAGGAAAATGTCAGAGTGTTTAGTAGTCTTTGTGAATGTAAGTACTTAATTTGGTTTAAAAAGATAAAATAAGATTAGTTGGAGTCAAAGAACCATAGAGCATTGCCCATTATAACAATGATATATGTGGTCAAACATTCATGACAGCAATACAAATAGGGAAACACCCAAAGAAAAATTAGATTAACATAATTTACTGATAAACTCCTGGAAACAAGAATGTGAGAAAGAGTACTGGTGAAAAGCTATGTAGCTGCACTTAGTGGAGAGAAACTCATAGATGCTGTAGCACTGAAAAAATTAAGTAGTTGAGAACAACTATGCTGATTATGCTGAGAAACATGACTCCCTGGACCACTAGCATCATCATCACCTAGGAACTTGTTAGAATTGTAAATTTTAGGACCTCACACCAGACTTACTAAATCACAAAATCCAGAAGTGGGACCCCACAATCTGTGTTTTAATAAGTCTTCAGCTGATCTGAGGTTCCCTAATTTGAGAACCACTAGTTATATTTCCATGTAGACTTTAGACTCCATTCTTTATATAGAGTTGCCTTAATTGTGCTTTAAAAATAGGTGGTTATTAGTAATGTAGATATAATATAAATAATATAATATAATATAATATAATATAAGCAATGTAGCAACCTAACCATACAACAGATAACCACCCATTTTCTGGATAGCAGGTATTTAAATTTCTTTTGCCACTCAATTTGTTTAGCAGCAGCACTTGGCTTCAAAAACTATCTGAAAGAGCAAATTAAATTTAACCTAAACACAAGTCAAATAGTGAGTATGTGGGCTTCCAATGTGGTTTATAATATATTTAACTACATCAATGAATGATTATTTATATTCTTAGGAAGTATTTGATATTATTAGTTTCAACTACTGAGACATTATCACTTTAAAATCAATTTAAAGAAGAGGAAAGTACAGTAACAATTATAACAAAGAATAGATTTAGATTTCTACTTCCTTTCTTTTCATAAGAAAATTTCCTAATTAATTCCTAAAGAATTACTAAAGAAAGAGAGGAAAACTAACGGAAAAAACTACCTTATAAAGTGTATTAATCTTATTCGATTGTACTCTAATTGCTTTTATTTTTTTTCTTCTTTTTTCACTATTTATTGGTGTATTATAATTATGCATAAGAGTAGGGTTCATTGTTACACATTCATACATGCATATAACGTGACAATATGATTTGGTCAATATTGTTCCCTAGTATTTTTCCTTTTTTCCCCTCATACCTCCCCTTGGTCCCTTGATCTCCCTTTACTTTTTGTGTGATTCACCCCCTCCACTTTTCATCTTCTTTTTCTTCTCTAGCTTTCACATATCAAAGAAAACATACGACCATGGACAGATTTCTGAGTTTGGTTTATTCCCTTAATATAATGCTCTCAAATTACATCCATTTTCCTTGACATAATTTCATTTTTCTTTATGGTTGAGTAAAATACCTTTGTGTATATATATCACATTGTCTTTTCTATTCATCCTTTGATGGACACATAAGCTGGTTCTATAATTTGGCCCTTGTGAATTGTCAATTATCTGACTTTTAATTAAGAATAACATACACTAAAACAATGATTGTAAGCTGTGGGTAGAGAGTTCTCTTTCAGAAGAAAGGTAACATAGTCACCACAATGGTGACTTATAAAGAAGAATAACTTTCATTTCAGGGTGAGTGCCATTCTGAGCTCTCCTCTCTGGCAAGTTCACCTTTGTAAACGGGATGCTTTGGTCATACATGTAGTTGTTATAAGGAGTAATACTCTATGGTTCTTTGACTCCAACTAATTTTATATTTTAAACCAAATTAAGTTCTTATAACCACTAAGATTACTAAACACTCAGATATTTTCCTAATTTCATAAAATGACCATAGAAGGCTAGATATGCTAATTTACTTCGGTAAGTGGGCTTTTTGGTCAAGGAGCTTAGTGGACTTCACAGTTTTTGTAGATTCTCTCAGGAAACCCATTTTTCTTTGGAGGGGGTTGGAGAGACAATGGTTATGTGTGAAATGCTTTCTCCAAAGCAAGGAAGATATATTAGAAGCATGGTATATTAATTAATTTTTACTTCCAATCCTCTTTTATTCTTTAATTATAAAATTTACACTATTTTCTCAATCTAAAAACAGAATCATTTCTTATTTATTTATTTTTGCAGTGCTGGATATTGAACCCAGGTGCTCATACATGCTAGATAAGAGCTCTATCACTGAGCTATACCCCTTGGATACTTTCTTAATTGGATAATTTATCTGCAATGATGTTTACTTAGTGTTATGGGAATTGATTTAAAAGAGTTGACATTTTCCACATTACAAACAAAAATAACTTTCAACAGTAATTTGCCTCATACATAGTTTGGGCATAAGAGATGACCCTGAAATGTATTTTGGTAAGCATATTAAGTAAGAGAAACTGCAAGTAGTTATGTGAGTTTCCATAATAAAAATCACTGCTGTGGGAAATTGGACCAGTTTAAAACTAGAAATCGTTCAACAGATTTTTCTAAGTTTCACATTGTAGCATTTAAACTAGCCTTGATAAAATGGTACTTAATCCCAGGGAAAAAAATCAAAATTTTTGTCATATGCATCATATATAGTATTTTGCAGTTTACCAGAAATTTTCTAGTATTTCATTTAAAACTTAATTAATCTTCCAATTGTCATAGACAACAAAGAAAATAGGACAACAAATACAATCAATCACAGTAGGGTTTCACTTTTATTTGACATTTTTCCTTACTATTACAGTTAGAAATTTAATAAAACATCTATCTTCAGACATGATATTTGACCAGATTCCTTCATGATCCTTTATATATGTGTGTGTGTGTGTGTGTGTGTGTGTGTGTGTGTGTTTAGTTATACATGGACATAATATCTTTATTTTTTTTTTACTTATTTTTATGTGGTGCTGAGAATGGAACTCAGTGCCTCACATGTGCAAGGCAAGCGCTCTACCACTGAGCCACAGTCCCAGCCCCATTCCATTATATTTAAAGTTCCCACTGTGTGTCTTCATAGAGTTAGGCCCACCTCTTTATCGTAGGGCACAGACTGTGTTACTTATGCTTCTCCTGCTCTTAGAACATAGACAACATTCTGTATTTCAAATGTCTTTCCTAGGAATTAGTCAAGATTCCTCTGTGTAAAGGCTGTAGTCTATGCAGTTATATGCAACCTTCCTGATAACTGCAGAGAGCAAAATTCTCTAGACTTTACTCTGCATAAATATTAGCCAATTTGCTGATCTAGCCCCTTGGTGCATTTTCTCTTTTGTTTATACACAGTATTTTTTATCAAATATTTGTTTATATTCAGTAATCTGTTCAATTTTGATGTCCCATATATTTTGTACTTAGGTTAAAATATTAGCTTCTAGAGGCATAATTTAATTTTTTTCTACTGTGAATAAGGTATATGTGTGCACAGGTATGTGTGTAATACAAATGGTTTTTATAATAACATTGTAAAGAGGCAAGATAGTAAAATTCAGTTCCATCAAGACCTCATGAGAAACTATAAGTTGACTGTTTCAATTAAATTCATAATAATATTCATCTTTTCTGAGTGTCTGCTTTTATAGGTATTACAGAGAATGGGTCTTCTGTGAAATGAGGCAATGAGAAGGTTCCTCTTCATATCCCATTTCTTGCAATAATGCCAGAAAGATTTCATACATGTCTCTCAGAGTAACGGGTATGAATTTATTAGGAGGAATAGGAAAGAAAAAAAGGGACATTCTTCAGGCAGAAGGTGATCCTTCCAGAGAAAAGAACTTGCCCTCCAATTTTATTGGGAGCCCCAGGAAGCTTACAAAGTACCACCCAAGCCCACCTTCTTACTTTTGATTGGCAGCATAGGAACCTCATGGACTGCCTCCAAGAGATGGTGTGGTGCTCACAGAGGAATTTGATTCTCCCTTTTTTTGCCTGGGTTTCCTGCCCCTTTGATTGGTTTATCATCCTTTGAAAAGCCCTCAGCAACTTTCTTTCTGAGACTCAGGTGATTGGTGGTTGTGATGATATTGGTGATCTGGGAAATTCTAGGCCATCTGTAGGGTGTGATCTAGTCTCTAGTGTCAAGGGTATGTAAAAATGGTTGGGGGAGGTTTTAACATTCCAAGCCTCCTTCTTCCAGGTGCTAATGTATCCGAAGGCTCCCTGTGATTTGGGGTCAGGCTTCGTTGTCTTTTCCCCGCTCACTATTCATGGCTGACTAGCTATCTAACAGAGATACTGTATTAAGCCATTTATTTCTTAATGCTACCTATGAGGTAGGTACAATTATTATCTATCTTTTCATAAATAGGAAAACAGAGACATAGAAGTTTAATAAACTTCTCTATAAAAACAACATAAATCATTGGTGAAATAAAACCTTCTCTGAACCACCATTTTACTCTAAAGAGATTTATTACTTAACAACTCTATTCTGGTCATGCAGTCTATAAAGTAACTACTTTTTCTATTCGATAAAGATTTTGTTATAAAGTGAGAAATGTGTTTAAAGGAAGCAAATATCAATAGAATAAACATTTAAGGTAGTGGCCATGTTTACGTGTGTTGATTGTAATAGGAGGAATGTATTCTCAGGATTTTCTAATTTTTTTTAAAACTGTTTTCAACTTTGAGACTTCCTTTCTCTTCTTGTTATATTGTTCCCATTTATTTTTTTAAATATATTTTTTAATTGTTGATGGACCATTATTTTATACATTTATTTGTATGTGGTGCTGAGAATCAAACCCAGTGCTTTACACATGCTAGGCAAGGGCTCTACCACTGACCCACAACCCCAACCTGCTCCATTTATTCTTAAAAACTCTTTATTGAGTGCCATTTATATTCTGATTAATCTGATAACTACAAAAGGTATCTATCACCCCCTCCCCACCAAAAAAACCTAACACCAAATAAAACAAAAAACAAAACAAAAACAACAACAACAAAATAACAACACACTGTTCTTGACTTTAAGAAGATAGACATGGTAATGAAACGGTAATTATAATCATAATTATAATCAATTATAAAAAGAAATGAGGGCATTATGGAGGCATAATGTTCTGGAAATGCAAAGGAGAGAGAATTAATCAAACCATGTGTTGCAGTTTAGATATAACATGTCCCCCCAAAGCTCATGTATGAGATGATATAAGAAAGTTTAGAGGTGAAATGATTGGGTTATGAATGCCTTAACTTATTCCATGTATTAACCCCAACTCCACCCCATAGGCTTTAATAACATAGGCAGATAGGTTGTTGCTAGAAGAGGTGGGTCACTGGGGGTGTGTTTTTGTCCCTGATGAGGAACTCTCTCTCTCTGCTTCCTGGTGTGATATCCTGATGATAGGGGACAGACAGATGTGAGTGGTGGCAACATGAGGTTAAGGGAATAATTCTATAAAGTGGACCCAGTGTGCTGAGTCCTTAAATGTGAGAATTAGAGAAAGAATAATAAATATCCTGTAGCCTATAAAACATGCAATTTGTCTAATTATGTCATCAATTATAATAGAGGAAAATGACATTGATCTTTCATTGACCTTCTTTTGTCCCATTGCCAGCTACCATTTCAGAACCAGGGTATGCTGAAGTAAATGTTCAGGCTTTGAAACAGGTGCATGCCAATTAATCAGACCTAGGCAAGCTGTTGGTCTCATGATCCTTGAAGTGACTACTTTAATTTTATTCATTGTTTCTACAATTACAGACTTTGTAGCTATATATTTAAAACTTACAACATGTAAATTTTCTTAATAATTTGGCTTAAATCACCTTCAAGTTCCTCCATAGTCAGATGAATATTGATGCAAGGATTGAAACTAAGTTGAATGCTCTAGAAGCCACTGTAATAAATAAATGCAATGAACTCTCTATGGTTTAAGGAAAGGCTTCAATGCCATGCTAATTATAAATATGTCTGGGTTACTATGGCCAAATACAATGCTTCCCAATAAAATTGGGAAAAGATTAAAAATCTTCTGATGAGTTTTTGGCAGACTAATAATAATAATCTGGATCTTTCAGAGTTAATTGAATGGCTTTAATCCTAAAAATATGTTGAAACATTCTACATGGTATATTATTCAAATGATATATTTTTTACTAATTCTTTTCATATCTTAATAGTAGGTCATGATGTCCTTGGACCAAAAATTCAGTGACTGGAAATTTTAACCCCCCAATTGCATTTATAAATTAAGAAGAGGGTATGTCAGGAGCTGCCACATAGGAGATGAGCACGCACTCTTAGTCTTGAGCAATGGAGATGTGGAACTGGTTTCTGCTGCGTGCACCTTTGCTGGTCAGGGGAATGAAGCTCTAGGAGTGGGCGTCACCCAATGAGACTGGGCTACACCCCCCTGAAACCCAATCTCTTGGCTCATTTGGGTTGAACTTTCTGGAATGTCTTCCCTTCAATATATAGGATGGTTTCAGGCATGCTCTCTTTCTCTCTTTCCGGTGGATTCTGAAGGCCAAGAGCCGTTCCTGATTCCTGCAAGCAAAAGGTATATCTGTGTGTAGAGTGCTTCTTTCAATGTTTTCTTAGTTATTGATGCAGCCAGCTCTTGTGAACCCAGCTCAGGTCGCCAGTCTGGCTAGCTGGCAATAGAGTCCCACATGCTTTCTTTTACAAGAATCAATTTACCTGCAGCCCTGCCTTAAGTAGACATGATACGTTTCATTCATTAACAAACTCCCTGCTATCTGAAGGAGAAATGCAGGCCTGAAACAGTGGTGATAAAAGAACTCATTACACTGAAGGATGAGACTTTTGTCATCGTTTTCATGGACCATACCCTGAAACTCAGGGAAATAAGGATAATTCCTCCTAACCACAAAATCTGTAAGAATTTGTCATTAAGAATCCAATTAGAACCAGGTAGCATGCATGGGCCAAGGTGACCTAGAAAGTTTAGGCAGTGGGGACTTGAAAGTCTGATGTCATCCTGCTATCAGTCAGGGCAAGACTCTCTGAAAACTTTTTTGGGATCTCATAAAACTGGAGTGCAGGAAAAGCATGGTCCCTCTCCTGTTTCAGGAGACCCACTCTCTCCCTTGAGAGTATTCCCTTTCCTTTTTCCTTTCCCTTTAATAAACTCAGGTCTGTTACTCTGAGTGACATGTCTAATATTGTTCTGACTTGAGCACATGAACTGGGATTTGACTGGTGGGTATTCATGCTGCCTCAGTTTCCTGAAAAGCCCCAGATCTGTAACACAGAGCAGTTTCCTCTGCCTCACTCTTTGACTATGATGTTCTGCCTCAGCTAGGGCCCAGAGCAATGGAGCTGGCTGTCTATGGACTGAGACCTCTGAAACCATGAGTGCAAAATAAACTTTTCCTCCTCTAAAATTGTTCTTATCAGGTCTTTTGTCACAGCAATAAAACAGCTGACTAAAACACCATGTAAAACAATAAAAGCCTTTGCAGATAGAGGAATAATTATGAGTAAAAGCAGAGACATAAAAATGCAAGATACATTCAGATGTATGATGTAGTATTCTGATGTATGATGTGCTACTTAAATAATGCAAAGACGCATTGGGACTGGGGTTGGAGGTGAGAGAGACAAGTTCACTCTGGATGACAATGAAGGACTTGCTTCTTGCGATAGGATATTGAACATTATTTTGTGGGTAACTAGACGTGAGAAATATTTAAAAAGATACATGGAAGCATAGATCTGTGTTTTGGCAGAGGGAGCAGTGCAGGCAGTGAAGTATGGCTTGAAGAGAGGAGTGCAGAGGGTGAAGGTTAGGTAGTTAGTATAGGTAACAGTTAACCTCTGTGATTGCACTCCCCAGCAAATGGGTTCCTAATGATTAACTCCTGTGCTCCTGCTCCTTTCTGCCCCTAGACACATACCCAGAAAAGAAAGAGAAGGCAATGATTAAAAGGGGGGTTCTAGAAGATATATAAGACAAGACCACTCCATCCCACAGACACCTGCTCTAGGACCCCTTCTCTTCAGAGAAGTCTACCACTGTCCTTTTCTTAAATAAAACTTGTTTTCTGCACTGGCCTCAGCATTTCTAGGTGTTTAATCTTCAACATTGGGGTGCAAGGACCCGTTCCTGATCTCCAAGACCATTATCACTGTCATGGAGGAAGGTCTGAGCAGAGGATTCAGAGCAGTCTTAGGGTGGAGCTGGAAATGGAATCTTGGAAAGGCAATTGGAATAAAATTGGTATTTTTAAAAAATCCTTTATTAGGGATTATATTGTGAGGAAAAAGAGATTGGATTAGGAAGTGTCAAAGGCCAAGGGAGATGTGAGGGTCTGGGGGTACTGAATCAGTGCTAGTTTCAGAGAAGAGCAGACCAGAGACTGTGATGTGTTGTGAAAACAGACCATGTTTTAGTAGTTAGAGGCCCTGACGAAATTCAGGAATAATATTGTCTCAGGAGATGTGCCTAAATAAAAAACAAAAAAAATGAAAGAAAGGAAAGGAGAGTTTACGGTTATGTTCAGAGCTTGGGGATCACAGTTAATGACTGTAGGCCTGGACATGAAAACATTAAGGATTGTTCTAACTTTATTGTTCCGATGGAGACTTGCTTACAGCAGGGTGTGGTCAACATAAAAGCTTTATACAGCCTTTTGTTAATAGAATCTTGTCCCTAATTGCCATGTATACATTTTCTTTTTCCTATTTCTTTATCCACTAAAAGTTTTTCAGAAATAATTTCCTTGCTGTTTTTAGTTTCCACATGTCAATTAGCCAAAGCCAACATCTCATGTGAACTCATGCTGAGTTTACACAGGGAATATGCTATGTTGTTTGTTGTCAATTCTTCCTCACTATGAGCTCCTAAATACTGCTGCAATGTGAAGAAGCCAGAACTACATTTCCCAGAATGCCCCTCTCTGTATTGCTTCAGAGGAATTCTCATAAAGATTTGGAGGCCAAAGAACAGTAGGACTGATGACTGATGGTGGATGTATTCAGATGTGTGGGCAGATCTTGACAACAGCTTTTCTGTGTGCTTGAGAAACAGTATTTGGGACTTTTCCCTAGGAAAAGTAAGTATACTTTGGGAACTGTACCACTTCCCAGGCAGGCCTGTGAGAATCACCTATTTCAGGAGTTTAGGCTGAGGAACTTCAGCATCTGCTCCTTTGACTTTAGGAGGCAAATGGATTGAAAGTAAGTTTTGACTTTCCTGCTTTGTCCTCTGTCTTTTCAACATTGATTTTAACTCTAATATCTTCATTCAACATTTTTATTTCAGTAATATTTTGAGTGGTTGTTTTACTAACCAGAGCCAGTCTGATATAAGCAGGTATATTGCTAGATGGGTATTGGAAATTAACTTTTCATCTCCCCATTTCTTATTATTAGAGTGATAGTAGTGTTTGATGAGGATTTGGGTAATTGGCTGGAATGTTGACAAGTCTATCCTGGAAAGAGAGGCAGTCTCACATTTTTCTAGTTTTCTGGAATGATCAAAGGGCAAATGAATCAACTCTCAAGAAATATAAATATTCTTATAGGAGTGTTCTATTAAGAAGATTGTTCATTCCGTGGTAGTTATTGACATTCACGTGTAATCTGTTGATTTACTAGGTGGGTTTAACCACATCTTAACATTTAGAAAGAGAATAATTCTGATTTTAAGTGAAATTTATATACATATTTCTCTCTCTGTGTGTATATATATGTATATATATATACATATATATACATGTTTATGTATCTATATCTATATATGAAACTGTGTATGTATATATATATATACACACTGTTTTTAAAAAAATATTTATATATATATTTTTTAGTTGTACATAATACCTTTATTTTGTTTATTTATTTTTATGTGGTGCTGCGGATCTAACCCAGGGCCTCTCAGTGCTTGGCAAGTGAGCCACAACCTCAGCCTCCCCACACACTGTTTTAGTTAGCTTTTTCATCACTATGACCAAAATACCAGACAAGAACAACTTAGAGAAGAAAGTTTATTTGGGGCTCATGGTTTCAGCGGTATCAGTCCATAGATGGACAACTCCATTGCTTTGCATTCAGGTGAGGCAGTGCATCATAGGGGAAGGGCCCCAGGAAGGAAAGCTGCTCAGTTCATGGCAGGGTCAGAAAGCAGAGGGGTGAGGGGCACAGGGAAGATGAACCCTTTCAGGGCATGCTCTTCATGATCCTCTTCCTCTACTACACCCCAGCCTGTAGTTACCATCCAGTCCATTCAAGCTGGGATGGATTGATTGGGTTGCAATATTCATAATCCAATGATTTTTTTTAACATCTGAATATTTCTGCATCAATACAATAACTTTTGGGGGACACCTGATACCCAGACCATGACACATACATCTCAAGTGGTTCTGGTTATTGTTTTCACCTGCTTAATAGTCTGCTACACTTGGGAAAATAATTAAATCAAAACAATGACAATCTTATGAAAAACTGCACTATGCTCAATGAACACTGTGAAATAACCTTACAAACACCTGTTACAGAAAAGGAAGCACATAGGCATGTATAGGCTGTACTGATTTCTTGCTGAAACTGAGAGAGAGAGAAAGCAGTGTGTAGGAGGATGGAGGAGGGGTGGGGACATATGGTAGAAGTGGGTTATGAAGGCAATAAGAAATGGTGCTTATCCTGAGATTGGGACGTCACCTTATTATTACTGTATTAGTTCATTTTGTGCTGCTATGACAGAATTCAATAGATTAGGTAATTTATAAAGAACAAAAATTTACTTCTTATAATTCTTGAGGTTGGAAGTCCAAGATCAAAAGGCAAGGAAGGGCCTTTTACTCTATCATTCCATGCCAAAGAATGAAAGGCCAAGAGAGGGAGAGAGAATTAATCAAACTTGCTTTTATAATAAAGCCATTGTTCCAATAATGGCATTAATTCATTCATGATAGAAGAGAATGTTTGGCCTACACACCTTCCAGTTGGTACCATGTCCCAATAGTTTTGCAATGGATCTTAAGTTTCTAACACAGGAGCTTTGTGAAACACATTTAATCAGAGCACCTATCAAGCACAATACTGTGAATAAAACCCACAAGTTAAGCAGAGGTTCATTTCATTTCAGCCCTGACTCCCACACTTAACCACTGTGAACTTAGGAAAGTCACTTCAACTTTCAAAGACTCAGCATCATTAAATGCAAAGTGAAGATACTAAAAGTCTGATCTTATAAAATGTTGTTAAAAATTAAATATAAGTCCCTAAGGTGCCTAAGAAGTCTAAGAAACTTAATATTTATATTGATTATCTATAATTTCAAGTTAGCAACCTCCATCTGTAGGATCGTGGGAAGCAATGGAGAAATCATGGAATAGACCTAATAAGGTATGATTTTTATTTTTACTCCAGTTCTCATTTTGTGGTATACATAGTACTATCATGGTCTAATATTAAGTTTTCTAATACTATTTGTAAGGAAAATTATTTCTAAAACTAGTTAATTATTGACAATCTAGTAAATATCTTAATCAAGGGAATAAAATATTTTGGGTTTGGACAAAGTATATCTCAAAATGAGATGTTGAAAATAATTAATTTTTCCAAAACATGAACAAATTATCATGGTAAATTATTTGGAAAAAATGTCACGTGCTTAGGATGTGTTAAAACTTATTGAAAGTTGTGGTTTTGATGTTAAAGGATACTTAACTTTAGTGATGATATTTGATTTAATAACTTCAGGGTTTTTTAAGTGCATTATAATTGTTAATCAAGCTAAGCTATTAAGGTTTAAACAATTTTGAGTACTACAATCCTTTTCCCACTTAATCTTTTTCTTCATTATTATTATTTTTTACCAGCACTTGACAGGCATTAGACTGTTACTTATATTTTATGCAAATAAAGCTAAATTAATGATGGTACTTCATTTGATCATGATGTTCATTCTTTTCTTCTGTAAGTATGTTCTTTCATCTTTAATGTACCTTTTTTCTCTTTTGATTTCCTTTAGGCTTTATATATAAACTACATTTTTACATAAAGTCAATTTAGAAAGAATTGCCTAATTAACAAAGTATCACAAATAAGACAAATGATTAATGATGACATTTATTGGACATCCATGGCTTGATAAGGCTGGTATATAAAGCAGAAGTTTACTATCATAGTGTGAGTGCTAATTGCTCTCAGTTGAATTGGGACAGTTGATTTTCCATTTTAAATAATGACATCATAGAATGTTCAGCACTGAGTACAGGGCAGATGTTATATAGCTATAATTTGGAGTTCTGTTCAAATGCAATCTGGTCTTTCAGTCTGCAGGTTAACCAAGGCTAGCAACTAAAAATGAGAAATAACTTAAACTTTTATGCTTGGATAAGACAGGCAGTGATGGTGATATGTTTAGCCTAAATACATCCTGGTTTTATATAAAATCTAAAGAGACCATGATTTTAAAATAGGGTGGTTATATTTTCTATTTTCATTTTACTTAGTTTGGTTTAGTTAATGCTATAGAATACAAAGATACAAATTGCAGGAGATGAAATGACTAACATACTAACATCTTGAGATTCAGCACCAAGATAATTATAAGAAACTTGTTTGTGTTTGAATCCCAAGAAAGTGAACTCCTTTTCACATACTTTTGCTTAACCTTTTTAGTACAATGATAAAATTGCTACTAAATATTTTTTTCTCTTCTTCAAGATTTTTGGGTTAGCATTTTTAACCTACAAAACAAGTTCTCATTCAGTTTATTACCATTATTTTTTACCAGCATTTGACAGGCATTAGACTGTTACTTATATTTTATGCATTTATATTTTACTTACATTTACTTTTACAATTCTTCCATTTGATTACTATTCTGTGTGACTATTATTATCTCTAGGTTAAAGTATTTTAATAAATAAGTACATTTGAAGCCTATGCTAATAAAAGTCAAATGTTTTAGAGAGAAAATTATAAAAAATTATAGATCATATTGAATATTTCAGAAATGACATGGTTAAATGATGATGGTCTGTAAACTACTGAGTTGTGTTAGCATAGAGTCAATCTGAAGGGTCATCTGAATGGAATTACTTAATGCTGGAGAATGTAACTGTTGCTTTTGTGGATTCAATTCCTATGTTTTGAGCATCAATCAACAAATACTAAGCAGTTCGGTGTGTGTGGATTCTGTATGTGATACATAAGCATTAAAGAGTAGCTTATGCCATCAGGGAGTAAATTTATTCATCAGTAGCTGAGGAAAATAGACATACACCTATCAGCAAACATTTATTTGTATCCAACATTACAGTTGGCACTCTGTATATAAAAACAAAATGGCACGCAACATTTTCTCAGTGAGCTCACAATTATGTATATGAATCATTGCAATGTGATGAGATAAATGTGTTCTGGCAGTCATTTAAAAAAAATTTCTGGGCATACAAATGTTTTCTGTGGTATAATAGTAGCAATGTTAACTGTCACGGTTATTGTTAAAAATAGTGAAATGTTTCCCTACCAGCTGATAAATGAAATATTAAAAACTATAATAAGCAGTAAATTGAATGATCCACATTCTGAAATAAACTCATTAACTCAAGTCAATCAATCAAGACAAAATGTTGAAAATTGTCCTTTTATTGTGAAATGATAATAGATATATAGAATATGAAAAAAATCTTGGCAGAATATTAAGGGCTAAGCAGATTTAGAATATAATTGCTTTAGTTCAGGGGATGCTGAGGGAGGATTCAGCATGATGAATGATATTGTTTGTAAAGAGATCTGCTGTAGTTGAGACTATTAGTTCTGCAAAAATGTTGCCCTTTGGAGCCAGTGAGGTGTGAGGTACGGCCTGTATGTCGTTTTGTGCACGGAAGCTGGTTGCCCTAGTTGTCTGATAGGCAGGCCGGGTGGCAGCAAAGGCATGAACAATTGCTTTTATCTGCTGCTCTAGAGCTGTAGAGCATTTCAAAATGGCACTGGTGGTATTATTGTCTTTGAGACCTGTCTCTGGGTCCAGGTCATTTATGAATCAGATATTTAAGTTCCTGCCATAGTATATAGGCAGAATGCCTAGAACTATTGATTATAGTTCCTCCACCCATGTCACATCTTTGTAAATAGTCCTTCTAATAGAACTTGAGACCATTATAATAAGCAAATAGCAAAACTCAAGAAAGTAAAGGGTCATACGTTTTCTCTCATATGTGGAAACTAGAGAAAAAAAAAAGGAAATGAAAAGTGGAGATTGGGGTGAGGATCTCATGAAAATCAAAAGGAGATTAATAAAGGAAAGTGGCGAGAGGGTGGGAGTCAGGAAGGAGGGAGGAAGTGCTGGGAAATGATATTGGCCAAATTACATTATTACATTGTGTGCATGTGGGAAAAAGCCTATGCATAAATTCTTTCTGAATTATGGCAGAAGAAAGGAGATAAGTGAAGACAATAAGTTTATAGGCAGAGAATGTGTGAGCATGTATGCATTGGGTGGGAGTATGAACTGGCAGGAACTTCAGGGTTTTCACATCTCATAAGCTCTGTTTTCTCTTTGAATGGGAGACAGTGTCATTTGTTGAGAAGGCAAAAGCCAGGGTCACAAAGATTAAGATGAATGTACAGCATAGTTGTTGTAGGAAGCAAGGTAAGAAAAGGCAAATAAAAGAATTTTATGTATTTTTAAAAGTTGAATAGGCATCAATCTATACAACAGTGTAATTTTTCTTTGGAAATGCTCAGTAATCATAGTAAGTGTGGAACGGGAACATTGATAACTGATATATCTTGCTGTGGGGGAAACATAATGTAACAAGGGAGTTGAGGATAGTAGAAGGAAAATAGCTAGACATCAGATGAAATAAATTTAGATTGAAAAAAGAGAGAAAAGCACCTCTATCACTATTTTTATATTGCTTATATACTGAAATAATATTTTGGATATATTGGGCTAAATAAAGTGTGTTATTGCAGGCATGGTGGTACACTCTTATAACCCCAGTGGTTTGGTAGGCTGAGGCAGGAGTATCGAAAGCTCAAAGCCAGCCTCAGCAATTTATCGAGGTCCTAAGCAACTTAGCAAGACCCTTTCTCTAAACAAAACATATTAAAGGGGATGTGGCTCAGTGGTTGAGCACCCTGGATTCCATTCCAGGTACCAAAAAAACAAAAATAAAAACAAAAAACATGTTATTAAAGTTTAAAGACAGTTTAGATTGCAAAATATTATGGTTTAGTTATGAGTGGTACCCAAAAGCTCATGTATGAGACAATGCAAGAAGGTTTAGAGGTGAAATGACTGGGTCTTGAGAGCCTAAAACTAATCAATGTGTTAATCCACTTGAATGGATTAGCTTGGTGGTAACTGTAGACAGGTAGGGTGTGGCTGAAGGAGGTTTGTTCCTGAGGGTATGGCTTTGGTATTTATATTTTGTATCTGATAAACAGAGCTCTCTGTTTCCTTATTACCAGGTTCTGAACTGCTTTCCTGCATGCTTTGACCATAATATTCAGCCTCACTTCAGGCCCAGAGCAATGGAGTCAGCCGTCTATGGACTGAGACCTCAGAAACTGTGAGCTGCAAACAAACTTTTCCACTTCTAAAATTGTTCTTTTCAGATCTTTTCATCACAGTGGAGAAAAGCTGACTAAACCCCAAGGGGAAAAGGCAGTATCTTGAATGAAATGGTGAGTTAGATTGGTTAAGAGAAAGTGATAATTTTATCCAGAACTCGTATGTCCTTTCCTCTTCTCCAGTTGATCACTAAAATTTTCTCCTTACTTCATAATTTTCCAGTGCTCAACCCTTTGCCTCTGCACTTATTGCTCTAGAGTCACTTCACTCAGAGAGACATTTGCATATCTCTGGCACATTCTCACCTTGGGTTTTTCCTCTAGCTTAGTGATTTTCCAGGTGTCATTCTTAGACCACCAGCAACATCATCACCTGTGGTCTTCTAGAAATTTCAAAGTCTTATTTCCACCCTTAATACACTGAACTCAAAACTTTGGCAGTGTATTCCAGAAATCTCTATGTTAACTGCTGACCCAGGAGATCCTGATGCAGGCTTGAGGAGAACCATTGCTGTGGCTGTTCCTGGCATCTTACCTGAGATAACTATTTGGCTAATAAACTCCATCACTTCCTTCAAATCTTTGATCAAATTTCCACCATTTTACTTCACATTGCAACCTACATTTACCTCTCATCCGCTTTATGGCATCCCTTTTTTCATCTTAACCCAGCTTTATTTTTTCTTTTTTTCTTAACATTTATAATCCCTGTAATATATACTTATTTATTATGAATGTTTTTGTCTGTCTCCACCTACTAGAGGAATTGGCTCGAGTCCAGGATTCTTTGTTTTGTTTATTGATACATTGCACATTACCGGAATAGTATCTGACATACAGTAGAAGCTCAATCAATACTTATCAAATGAATATATATATATATATATATATATATATATATATATATATATTTTTAATTAATTTTTATTGTAGGTTGTTCAAAACATTACATAGTTCTTAATATATCATATTTCACACTTTGATTCAAGTGGGATATGAGCTCCCAAAATATATATTTTTTAATCATCTGAACAATGATCCATTCCCAAGGCAGCCACCTTTGCTGGGTTTGTGGTGAGGCAGCTGGATGTCTCATGTATGCCATATGTATGACCCCTCAGTGCCCTTCTTTCATCCACAGAAGTCTCCAGGGTGCTGTTTGAGCACTCTCCTAGAAGCTTCTTTTTCTCACCTTAGAGCCAAATTTTAAAGTAGTATGCTAAGTGTTATGAAAAAGTAAAGAGTAAGATTGACTTTTATGGGAGCAGAGAAATAGTTTAGCATGGCAGAAGGGGCCCGAAGAGTCAAAGGGTGTGAGGCAGAATTGCAGAATGCAGACAGTGCCTCCTGACTTCTAAGGGTTGCTGAATGGAAGATGAAAAGAGCTAGGAGCAGAGAGATGCAGATGGCTGGGCAGTGGAGAAGGTGACCTTTTATCTCATTTCTGCCCTCTGCACACTGCCAGAGGGGACTGATGTCAATATGGGAATCCTTTTGGACTATGACCTCTTCTGTCACATTTTTTTGTACATGTCCATATTTCTACTCATCTGCAGTATAATATGCTTTCTGAAACAAAGTCTACTTGGATCACATAATGGTATTCTGCTCTGATAAAATGTCTGTAATAATACCCAGGAAACTAAATTCATCTAAAATATCTACTTATTGTTTCCAATATACCTGATTATCAAAGGCTTGAAGTTTTTGCTCAATGGGGTTTAAAAATCACAAACATGAGTACTATAAGCAAGAGTTAAATACAATAAATGTTATTTCTATTTAAATTTAATTTATTACTAGGATAATTTAGTTTACTGTTGTCATTGTATTGTATCAGGAGTTTTCAAAGTCAATAAATCATTTAAGTAATTTAAAAGTAAACCTCATTTGTAGGTTTAGCAAGCAGAATAATTAATTATGAGTTAAGTACTTGAGAAGTTATCTAAGCCTTATCAAAGCAGTTATCTTTTATGCATTTTAAAAAGCATATAAAATAATCAAATTGAGCAGAAAGTATTTATTTTAATTATTAGGAAGGTAACAAAGTTTTGTCATTTGGGTTGAGTTGTCAACTTAAGACTTTATTCATTTACTATTTCTTGTCAAATGTCAATTGTCATAAAGAATGATAAGAACAATGATTCTTGTCAAATGTCAATTGTCATAAAGAATGATAAGAAATCACAAAATGCAAAAGATGTCCATGGGACAGACCATTATTTTACAAATATGAAGTTTAATATGTAATAGAAACAAATCAAAGTATTCAGCAATCAATTTTTACGTTTGGATGGAAAGTTTCACAAAAGTAGGAGAAAGCCTGATTCAGAAGTTAATTATAAAAGAGTTCGGATGCCTCTCTACTGTGTTCTAAATTTTTATGTCACCCCAAATAATCATATATTAAAAGCCTTGTCCCAAAGGGATGGTATTAGGAGGTAGAGCTTTTGGGAGGTGATTAGGTCTTGGGGGAGGAACCCTCATGAATGAGATTAATACCCTTATAAAAGAGATTCAAGACCCTTCAATATCATGTTAAGTGAAATAAATTAGACATGGAAAGACAAGTACCACATGGTCTCACTCATGTGGAATATAAAAAAATTGATCTCATAGAAGTTGAGAGTAGAAAGGTGGTATCAGAGCCTGGGAAGGAGGATTGAGCTATGGTATTAAGTTGCAATCAGATAAGAGCAAGATGTTCTGGTGTGCTATTGCCTAAAGGCGTGACTACTGATAACAACAATGTATTGTATACTTCAAAGAACAAGAAGAAAGGATTTTGGAAATTTTCACTATAAAAATGATGAAATATTTGAGAAGATAAATATGATTAACCTAATTTAAATATCATACAATGTGTATAATTATTTTAATTATTAGGTAAGTAATAAAGAACTAGAAGCAAGGATTTTGAAACATTATATGGTACTCCATTAATATGTATATTATTTATGTTTTTAATGTATCACTTAAAAATAAAAAAAAGTAAAAAGACCTCCTGGCCCTTCTACCATGTGTACTTGGAGTGAGAAGATGACTATCTTTAAAGAAATAGGTTCTCACCAGACTCCAAATCTGCTTTGCCTTGATCTTGAACCTTCTGTGAGAAATAAATTTGTACTGTTTGTGTTATTTTGTTAAAGCATCCTTAATGAACAAAGACACTTTCTTTAGTCCTACCATACCAGGGAGGAGGAAGACATAATAATGAGTCTCAGAGAACATTCTAGTAAAGAATTCAGTAGATCATCTGAGATGCAGGGAAGCTAAGTAAAGAGGCTGCTATGTTGGCAATTTCAGCAGATGTGGCTCTAACCTGAGTAGAGATAGCCTTAGTTATCAATGTTTGGTATGTATTTGAAAAATAATTCATGGGCATTTGGATATTACTTGCCTTAATATCCCCAGGCTAACTTTTACACAAGTCATCTAAAATTAGTGTTGAGAAAAAGATCCTTCTGTGCCCATTTAATATCCTCAAAATGTTTTGCAAAAGTTATTACTCATAGTGTGCCATACAAGTTATTCTAAAGACATCATTGTTTAACATCCTTGGAGTTTGTCTATTGACTTTGTCACGTGAATCAAATGTATGAAATATGATATGTAATGTTTTGAACAACCAATAATAAAAATTTAAAAAAAATAAAAAAAAGATAAAAACAGTTAAAAAATAAATTAATTAATTAAAAAAAGAAACTAACATATTATGAAAATGCTTTTTGGCTGTATGAAAAGTTCAAAATGAAATGACATGTCTTTTTCCAAATCTTGCTTACTTTTATATGAACTGATTCTATCTTATAATTTCCATTCTTTTATTACATAATTTAACATTACTCATCTCTCTTGGACAGAGGATTAGTTTTGTAATACATGTGAAAAAGTAAGTGAATAGTACAAAAACTCATAGGAAATGACAATCAAACAGATTTTGGAACTTTTTTAGAAGACAGTATAATGTATCATATTTGCATAGAAATGCATGTCACTAATCCACACTTGTTGTAATTCATGTTATTAACTGAATTAATATGGGTTTATGAAGTAAATGATTGCTTATCCAAAAGAAAATCCAATGAAACTAGCCTAAGAAAGGAGGTCATCAACAGGTGATCCTGTATTGTAGAGACAGGATGTGAGGCCATGGCAGGTCACTCAGGACACTGGGAAGGGAACGGAAAAGGGGGATTGCCTCAGTATCTTTGCAGTGCAGTGATTTTTCTCATGCACATTTTTTCTTGGCTTGTTTGTCCCTTTACTAATTGTCTCTGCTTGCATACCAAACCATATGCAATACTGGCCTCAGAGTTTTATAACCTTTCTGTTCTCCAGTAGCTAATTCACTCAGAATTTCCCTGACTGTTCTGAGGAGAGAGTTTGGTGTGGTTTTAGGAAGATGTTGTCAGACATTGTTAGGATACTGGAGTTAGGAACTATGGCAGAGGGGAGAGGGACCATAAAAAGAATTTCAGAGAAGGGGCAATTATTCCAAACTAGTCAAGTAAATCTAAGTGCCAAATTTATAGTATTAAATTATTATATTATTATTATTTTTTTTTTAATTTTTTTAGAGAATTTTTTAATACTTATTTTTTAGTTTTCTGCGGACACAACATCTTTGTATGTGGTGCTGAGGTTTGAACCCGGGCCACACGCATGCCAGGCGAGCGCGCTACCCCTTGAGCCACATCCCCAGCCCCAAATTATTATATTATTGATTCTCCTTGTTGATGATCTTTAATAGTATGTTTATAGCCAGAGTAAATAAAAGACATCAGAGTTAGTAGAATACTTACATTAGCTTATAGACCCAATTAAAGATGAAAGGACCAGAAGAAAGGATAAGGGCTATGCTGCATTTTCATGTTTGTATTATAAAATTCTATAAATACCTTTTAATCTATATTTGTAATTAGCAGCTTCCTGAAAAAAAGTCTGAGTATCTTGGCATTCTTCTAAGGTAGGAATAAAACTATATCAAATCAATACTCAGTGGCCATGATTTTGGGGGCAAGCTCCACTGTTTTGCTAATATCTTTGAAATGTGGCTGATTTTTCATCTCATGGTCATTTTGTATTGGTCAGTCTATACCAGGGCACTATAATTTCCCAGAGGAAATTACTCTAATTAATCTTCTTTTTATCATGCCAGTCTTTTTACAGGTTTTCCTTCCCCGTCTTGCTTCTTTTATGAGAATTAATATAAATCTTTAAGTAGAAGTAAGTAGAGAACTGTAATCATTATGGTTCCATGTTGTAATCAATATTAGGGTGAAACAACTTCAAGTGACTTATGTGGATATCGGGGGAAAAGAAATTGGTTTGGGTACCCAACTACTGTACTGCTGTAAGAAAGGGAAGGGATGGAAGAAAATGGGCCTACACTGTAGGCCCAAAATTAAACAAGAAAAATTCACTGGATTTCTCAGTATTAATCTCTGAATATTTAAAGAAGTCCTACCAAGTAGGAAACCTGGTGCTTTGGGGCTATGAAAAAGAAGAACCAAGCACAGTCCTTTTTTCCAAAGGGGTTATGACTCAGTTGGGAAGATAAAACACATGTATTATTAATAGGGTTGGTAAAACTGTGACACAAATTTAGAAATGGTTAAGATCCCTGACTCTGAGGAGCAAGCATAGATGCTTTCTCTCAAGTCATTTCAACTCCATGGAGGTTGAAAGATCATATACCCAGAAGTTCTTGTTCTGAACTACAAAATCACACATTTCCATCTACAGAGGTATTTGGAAACAATTTTTGATTTTTACATCATTTTTATTAATAATTTAATTATTTTTATCAATTGATTTAATTTTTAAAATTATTTTAAAGCAATCTTTCCAAGCAAAAAATAAGTAAATTGTCAGTTGTGTTCTGTATTTATGACTTTTATTCCCAGTAGATACTTAAGAATTCAGTATAGATAAAACTGAGGGGTACAGATAATAAAGTAAGATGTTGAGCTATGCTTTCCATTTATATTACTTAGTCTTCAAAAGTATTTCAGACCTTATATCCTGCTAACATCCAGGTGATTACTACAGAAAACAATCATTAAAAAAACTATTATGTATTTAAAAAACTATTACATTTTAATGAGTTAGTTAACAAAATGGATATACATTTAGTTTCCTTTCTTAAATTTAGAAATAGCTATTTGACTATAATTCTCATATGCTGACTTAAATGTAATAATATTTCATATTTTGTTTTTGCACATGAATTTTTTTAGCTTACGTATAGTTTTATGCTAAAGAAAATTTATATTTATTCAAATACAAGTTGTTTGTGTGTTTATGACTTAAAAATAAATTGTAGTTTAAAATAGCTTTTTTAGCTTCACTTAGCATACTATCAAGCTCCATTTCCATGAATATATAATGCAAACTATATCTAGGATGTGCTTATTAGTTTTCTGTTTTCCCTTAAACGTTACCATTAGAAGTTGCTGCCAAATCAACTATTTTGAATTCCCAAAGAGACTCTTAATTTTTATCAACTCTTTGCAAAAATTCAGATTGCCTCTTTCTCTTTTTTTCCTTTTTCATTCTATATCAACATTTTAATGGTAAAATGTTATATATTTTCATTGCTTATATTCAATGTGTTATTTTTTATGCAATTTAGATATTTGGCTCATTGAGATTGCCAGATTTAGCCAAAGCAGACAAAAAGAGAAATGGAATACTTAAAATTGAATTTTATATAAACAATAAATTTTTTGTTAGTTTATCTATGTTATTGCATAGGTCATGCTTGAATTGATAAGATATTTATTGTTCATCTGAAATTCAAAGTTAACTTGGTATTCTCTATTTTATTTGGCAACCTTAGCACATTTTACCATAATTGATAGAATTTTTGTGTAAACTTCTCAATTCTCTTCCAGTTCTATCTCCTCTCTCTTATACTATTTCCTTTACTTTCTGATTTTTCAGATTACAAAATGAGAAAATACTGAATTCAGACATATATATATATATATATATATCTCCACACAGGGAAGTTGTTCTGTAGGCTTCAAATGCATATTCTTTTCTAACCCACAAGAATCCATTTGAATTCAGTTTCATTTACCATTCTAAAATAGAGTTGATTCTTTTCTGTATTAATCACCTGAACAGCTACTATTTTCTGATACTTCAATGATTGCTTCTTTTGGTGATTCATCTAGGATGTTTTCCAATTGTCAGTTGATAACCATCCAAAGAGATAAATGAAAGCTTATCAAGTGGTGACAAAGCAGCCATTCTCCATTTGCTGCCTGACATTGAACTATCTAGGGACCTCTAAAAAATACTGAATCCTGCTTTCAGCACCAGAAATTCTGATTTAATTGACCTGGAGTGTGTCATGGACATTGGGATTTTAAAACACTACTTAACTGATTCTAATGTGCAGCCAAGTTAAGAACCATTGTTTTCAGGGATCAAGGAGAGCATAAAAATGTTTGTAAAGAAGTCAAGAAAAAGCCCTGGCACATATCTGTGGTCCCAGTGGCTGAGAAGTCTGAGGAACGAGGATTGTGCGTTCAAAGGCAGCCTCAGCAATTTAGCAAGGCCCTACACAACTTGGCGAGGCCCTGTCTCTAAAATAAATATAAAAAGGACTGGGGATGTGGTTCAGTGGTTAAACACCTCTGGATTCAATTCCCAGTACCAAAAAACAAACAAACAAAAAATAAATTCAAGAAAATGTGTTAATGTTGCTTTTTGTTTAACAAAGCCAATTTTTAAGAATCGCTGCCAAGTAGAATTTTTTTTCAGATAAAACATGAGTAAGTTAAAACTTGCTCTCTTCCTATTTGAATGATATTTGTATTCAATTGAGGTAAAATATGTGGGGTAAAATATGTACTTGTTTCATTAGTTAGCTTACTGAGTCATTCCTATTTAGTCTGTAAAATTCATAATCTTTGCAGAAACCATGGTGGTCTCACATCACATCTCAGTGATTTAATTATTCCATTAGAAAATCACATTAGAAAATCACATTATCAAAACAGCATGAAATATCTCCAAATCAATATCTTAAATCTTTTGATCAATGCATTCTTTTTTATATCTCATACTTGTTTCCTACTACACTGTTGGAAGTCTCATAAACTACCACTTTCTTGATATAACTAGAATATTTTTCAAACTATTTTTAAATTTTGGATGTGAACTTTTTGTTAACATGAAAAATTAGAGGAAGAGAATTTATTAGATTTGTTATAAAAACAAAATATAAAGGTTCTTATTTTAAAAGCAAATACTAAAGTCACAGCAGTGACACTAACACTAGGTTGCAAACACAAAGAACTCCAAGTGCCAGGCTGTGGCACTGAATAGATGCAGGAAGCAAAAAGAATTAAAAATAACAAAGTTTAAATGAATTGCATTATAGACTCACTCAATTCTCCTATAATAGTAGAATTTAGGAACTATTACTGACTTAACCATACATATGAAAAAATTGTGACTCTGCAGGCATGAGTTCTACTCTAGAAACTACAGTCCAACCACTAAGTGCTACAGCCTTCCTCAAATATCAGTGTTTTCAGTTTGAGTGAGAGATTGTTTTCAGTTTGAGTGTCTAACATGTCCAACTATAATACAATATATACATATTTAACCCAAGTCAGTAGTTTCAGTGTGAATGACTTTGAGCTAACTTGTAGTTACAAATATGGATATGTAATTTAGAAGAAGGTTCAGAGCTGAAAAAGAAGATCCATATACCAAATGCGTGGAGGTGGCAGTGCAGAATATGACAGTAGATAAAATAGCCAAGGGAAAAAGCATAAACTAAGAAGAGTTTTATTACTGAATTCTGGGGGAACACCTCTAATTGTGGAACAGTTGGGATACAAGTGCATTAGGGAGAAAGAATGCAATCATCCCCTCTCTCTTAGTAATGATGGGACAGTAGATTAAGTAAATGAATAAATAGGAGGAAAGGCTATCTTGGTTTAATTGGCTTTGGTAGAACACTCAATTATAGAATATATACAAGATGCTTAGTGAAATCCTGTCTTTGGAAATTAACAACATACTTCGAAACAACACATTGGCCAAATAAGGAATTGCAAGGGAAATTAAAAATATTTGAAGAGAATGAGAAAAGAAATACTACATATCAAAATTATTGGAGATAACTAAACAGTTCCTAGAGGAAAATTTAGGGCTTAGTGCTTATATTAGAAATCAAAGAACTAAGGTTTTATTCTCACAAACTAGAAAGGATAAACTAAATCTAAGAAAATGGAAGTTAATAACAAAGAGCAGACATTAGCATTAAAAAAAAGGTAAAAATAAAGAGAACTAATAGAGTCCAAATGCTTTGAAAAAGATCAGGAAAAGTGATAAAACTCTAATATTGGTCACAAAAAAAAAAATAAAAGATGAAACCAATTTACCAATATCAGAAATGAATGTTGGGATTTCTATACAAATTATATAGGTATTAAAAGGGTAATAGGAGAATATTAGGAACATTTCGACCAACTAGTCAATTTAGATAAAATAAACAATTTCCTCAAATGCCCCAAATCACCATACCTCACTAAAAAAATTAAAATAAATAACCTGAGGTACCTTAAATCAACCAGAGAAGTTGAGTTATTTAATATTTTCCCATAAGGAAAACTCTTAATTCCATATGATTTCACAAGTAAATTCTACCAGACACTTAAAAAAGAAAAAAATATATAAATTTAAAAATAGATTTAATACAAACTTTTCAGTAAATATAAAATAAACATTTCAAACTAAATTGTGAATTCAACAATATCTCATACACAAACTATAAAAGACACACAAAACCAAAAGGCCCAATATCAACCCAGATGTTAGAATCCTTGCCAAAATGTAAGCAACTGAATCCTGCAATATTTAAAAAAGATAACACATCATGACAAAGTGAGATTTATCTCAGGAGTGCAAAATTACATTAACATTTTCAAATCAATCAATGTAATATATCTAACATACTGACAGAATAAAGGAGAAAAGAAAAATTTTAATAGATTCAGAAGTAAACATTTAACAGAATTTAAATTCGTTCATGCTGAAAACTCTCAGGAAAGTAGGAAGAGAAGGGAATTTCTTCCATTAGACAGTGATATCTATTTTTTAAAAAAATCTATACCTAATATCACACTTCCTTGAGAAAGTCTCAGTGCTACTTTCCTGAGACTAGGAATAGGGAAAGATGCTTGGTTTCACCATTCATCTTCAACACTATGTGCCACAGACCTTGCAAAAAAGCAAAACAAAACAACCAAATCAAAACCAACCAATCAAACAAAAAAGACCCAAATAACAGCCCCCCCCCCAAAAAAAAAACCCCAAACAACAAGAGCAGCAAATTCATAAGTATTGGAAGGAAGAGTTAGAGCTGTCATTATTTGCATTTGTCATTATTTACTTAGAAAATCTACAAGAATCTGAAAATCAACAAGTATCATAAACCAATTTTGCCATGTTACAGGGTAGATGTTAATAACAGCTCTTGTAGTTTTATATACTACCAACAATTGGTAAATGAAATTTTAAAAAGTCACATGCAAGAACACTGAAAACAAAAAACTTGGGAAATAATTTTACCAAAATATGCAAACCATCTGTCCTGAAAATTGTAGAATATGGCTAAGAGAAATTTAAAGAGGATCTAAAAAAAATGGAAAGACATGTATTTGAAGAGTAGTAAAATTAAGATGTCAGTTATACCCAAATTTATCCGATCAATATAGTCCCAGAAAAATTCAAGTGAGATTGTTTTTAGAAATTGGCAAGCTGACTCTAAAATTTATATGGAAAGCTAATGCTGTTTTTAAAAATCACAGAGTTTAGGGATGTATAATTCTTGAGTTCAAGATTTATTCTAAACTTATTATAATGAAGACACAGTGGTATTGTTAAAACATTAAACATGTAAGTCACAGAAATACTATTAAAGGCCTAAAAATAAACCCATATATATATTTCATTTTTTTAAAAGTATAAAGTTAATCCATTGAGGGAAAGGCATATATTTTAAACACTTGGCTATCCATGTGAAAAATAATGAATATTGACCCTTTATAGATACCAAAAACAAACATGAAATGGATCACACCCATAAAAGTTAAAACTACAAAATGGGTTCAATAAAGCAAAGGAGAAAACCTTAGGCAATTTAAATTAAGCAAAACTTTCCTAGGATAAAAAAAGAGTACTTAGTGAATAGTACTAAGTACAAGGATATAGATTTCACCCAACCTAAAGCCTCATAGAGGATTTCTTCAAGGCTAATTTACCATGGAGGGGCAAGTATTATCTCCATAATTACATTGTCAATACATTTATACTTTACCAGATTTTAAGATAAATGTGAGAATAATGAAAAAAAAGTACTTAGCAGAAGGAAATCATTAAGTTGAACTTTATCAAGGATTTAGCTTTTTGATTTCAGAAAAATACTATTAAGAAAGTCAAGACACAGAATGGGAAAGAATAATTATATAAGACAAAAATGACAAAATATGTATATGCAGACTTTATACAGATTGCTCACAACTCAAGGAGATAAATAACTTATTTTTTAAAGGGGAACATAAAGCATAGATACTTTATAAAAGAAGACATTTGAATAGCACAAATCCCAGGTATATGGTTCAACATTAAAGTCATCAGGGAAATCTAATTTAAAATGATAAAGAAATACCAGATCATACTTATTAGAATGGCTAACACAAAGAAGATGAAGTAAATACAAGTTGCTAGTGAGGACATGAAGCAAATGAAATTCTCATGCACTAAGTATGAAAGTATAAAATAGTACAACTACTTTGGAAAATTATTTAGCATTAATAAAAAATTAAACATACACATGTCATATGAACCAGCCATTTAATTTCTAGATCTATACCAATGAGAAATGAAAAATATATTTCCATAAAAAGCCATGTACATGAATATACAATCTAGTTTATTCATAATAGCCTTACACCAGAAACAATCTGAATGTTCATCAATAGGTGAATGGGTAAACAAGACATGTCACTCATGCAAATGAATACTACTCATTATTCAGAGCAGCAAACCAGGTACATGCAACATGGGTGAATCGCTTTATTCTGAGTTAAAGAAGTCAGGCATAAAAAGGGTTACATTGTGGAGGGATTCTGACCATGGAAATATACAGGGAAGTGTTCCTCTGGTGAGCAAACTCCCAGGAGGCAACTGGCACTCTGTTTCCTACCTTTAGAATGCCCTGCAGTTTCTCCTAGGAACTAGTAAGATAACTAATCCGTGTGCTATGTCTAGCTGCTGTGGCAATGCCACTAGAGTCTTATCAGCCTTGACCTTGATCTCAGGCACACTGCTCCTGGAAATAGAGGAATTCTCTTGTTAGACAACCACAAGGTTTTACTGAGCCTAAACCTGTCCATATAACAGTAACTCTATACGATGGACTTTCTTGAGAGCTACACAAAGCTTCTAACATTGCAATATTGCAACTTAGTATGTAACTGAGGAATAAGTTGCATAATGTTGCTAAGTTTGTAACTTGCCTAGTGATATAATGAACAATATGTACTAATGATACCAATGACCTAAAGCATCTTATTGATATAAATAAAGCTTGGCAGCTTGGCCTCTCGGCCATTCTGCCATCTTTCCTGCCTCTGCATCTTGTCTCTGTGTTTCCGTTTTTATTTTTCTTACAATATTTTGTCTAAGATTTTCATAAAATGCTGACTAGTATAGATGCCAAAAAGCAGATCAGTGGTTCTCTCCAGGGATAAACATAGGAAAGAACTGCAAGGAGACCCAGGGAATCTTCTAATGCTGATTTAAATGTATATTTTGATCATAGTAATAGATTCAGGGTATATACAAGTATTAAAATGCAAACAATTTTGCATTTTAAATTGATATAATTATCTTATGTAAATTATTAAGAAGATAAGGTAAGGCCCCTCTCCACATAAAACAGAGTTAGGCATAAAATAAAGCAGAGGTACCCACATCCAGAATATTCATCAAGCAGAAAATAGCATGGAATAGAGCCAGGTTATCTTGGAGAACATAAAAAAACTGAAGATCCATAAATATAGGCATGATCTAGGATGGAGTTAAAAACATGAAAAGGAATTGAAAGCTTAATAAGTTTCTCTAATTTAAAAAAATAAATTCAGAAATAAATTGTCGATTTTTTATTATAAGATGATTTAGTCTATTCACTCCATTATCTCAGCTCCTAAGTCCCAGATTGTCTACATATTTACATTAGTATTTAAAATTTTTCATTGGTTAGTTTTGAGGCTTTTAGTAATATCCTATCAATTTTCTCTTTTGTTTCATTCACAACAAAAACCTTTTTGGACTCTCCACTATGTAAAATGAGGATATTTACATATCTGTTAATCTGCTAGATCCCTTTTTGCCTGTATTTCAGAATTTTTACTTTTACATTATTGAGGTTGATAGCATTTCCCCCTCCACCATATTGGGGATTGAACCCATGGCTTTTTGTTTGTTATGTTACCCACTGTAAAAAAAAAAAAAAAAAAAAAATCAACCACACGCCCTTAAGTAAATGAATGGATAAACTATGGCACATCCAGACAATGGACATGTATTCATCACTAAAACGAAGTAAGTTATCAAGTCATGAAAAAATGTGAAAGAGCCTTAAATTAATATTACAAACTAAAGAAGCCTGTCTGAAAAGAATACATACTATTTGATTCAAACTATATGACATCCGGAAAACATAAAACAATTGAGATAGTAAAAAGATGATGATTTCTCAGGTTGAAGGGAGAATAAGGAATGAATAGATGAGTACAGAGGATTTTTTTGGGGGGGCAGTGAAACTGCCGTGCATGAAACTATATTGGTGGAACACACTCATTGTACATTGATCTAAATCCACAGAATGTACAATAGCAAGAATGAACCTTAATGTAAACAGTGGTTTTTTCTTTGGTGACAATGATGTGTCAGTGTAGGTTAGCTCTAAAAATAAAAGCTGTTTAAAAAAATTCAATGTAAGTAACTGATACTTTTTAGTAAGTATTTATTATTGGGTGGTCTTGACTTTCTTGGGTGTACATTGCCCATTTTTACCATGAGGATAGAAACATTGTCTGTCACAGAGGGTTGTTGAGAGAATTAATAAAATGGAACATCTAAACCATAGAGTGGCTGTCATGTAATATACTCTAATTCATCATTGTTGTTGTTCTTGATGCTAACTAAGGTAGTTATAAATAATATGAACTTGGTACTATGTAAAAATGGTATGAAAAGTGTATAGTCTGAATTTATAGATTGCTGTATAAATTTATTTCTCTTACACTCAGAGATATTGGCACAGGAGTAAAAAAAATATAATTGGTAGGGCTTCCCATGATTTTGAAGGCTGAATCCTGATCAGGGGGAACTGGAGACAATGAGGGTTTGATCATGTTCAACTGACATTCTTGGTTTTAAGGTCTAGGATCAACCTGGAAGAAAGTGTAATCAGAGACATCCTGATGAACTGAAAGACCAGGAGTCAATGGTAGGATATATATGAATGAGGAGTTCAAAGAAGGAAATAAAAGTTGGTTTTAGAAAATGAGCTTTTGGAGTTAGATTTTCAATGGTTTAGATTGGAGTATGAGAAGTCCCAGTTGTGGCAGACTTTGGGAAAAGATAAATGGAATTTCATGAAAGTTGTTAAAATTGGGCACCATGAGGCTATACTGCCTTATATTTTGAATTCCCAGCAAAATTGATAAGCAATGGGAGGAAAGGAAAAAAAATCTTATGACCCTTGGCCTTTGAATTTTAGGTCTATAGATAGCATGGTTTCAGGAAAGTTGCTATAAAGAAAATGGTACAGATTTCAAGAGGGAAGGGATTTTGAAGTCATAGTGAGAGGGCAAAAGTCTACAAGTTGTCATAAGAAAGGAAGGGAATCAGCTGTCCTCCTGGTTCCATGGCACAGAAAAGATATGACTCTGGCTTTCATCCAGGCTTCTTAACCTGCCATGGAACTATTTCATTTTCCACATTACACCCTCCCCATCCCCGTTTCATTTCTATAAGGCTTGAAGGAATTTGAAGGCCTTCACAGGAGCCTAGATTTATGAAAGAGAACAGTTTCCTTAAGGATTGAACAGAAGAGGCATGGGTTTGTATCTTAAAATGACCCTGTTAAGATGTAGACTCAACTCTGAAGCCACCATTAGTAACTGAGCTGTCAGAGGTAGAAGCACTTGTCAGAGGTAGAAGTAATGAGTCATGTCTTAGCAATTAGAATGGAATTATTTGTAGGACAGTGCTAAAAATGACCTCATAAAAGATCTTTTGTTTTCTTGGCAATATCTTTGACTTCTGTTGTGTGTGTGTATGTGTCCACAAACTTGTCTCCGAAGAACAAATATACACACATGTCTAATCAAGTTGGGAATCTGGTTTTTAAAAGATCTTTTGTTTTCTTGGCAATATGTTTGACTTCTGTTGTGTGTGTGTGTATGTGTCCACAAACTTGTCTCCGAAGAACAAATATACACACATGTCTTATCAAGTTGGGAATCTGGTTTTTAAAGAGATTTCTATCATTTCTCATGCCTAATAGTGGTGCTAAGATAAATACTGATGGAATTTTAAGAGAAACACATATATAAAACTAATCTGGAAACAAATATACTTTCTTTTTTGTAGACCTTAGTAAATATACTCAGGCTACTGTTTTAGTGCTTCCCAGCTTTAAGAGTGTGATTATTGAGGTCTGTTTAATACTTCTAAAGTGAGATTCTGTAACGTGGCTATTGGTATTGCTATCAAAAAGCAAACATAACATTAGACACTAAAACGTTCACAGGACAGTCCCAAAATAAAAATATTAAGTGAGCAGTATATTAAAAAGGATATTAACCGCCGGGAGAGCCAAAATACAACTTTCTCCAAATCTTTATCTTACTTAGGGCTATAAATGTATGCATAAATGGATATAATGAGAAGTAATTTAACAGGACAAAGAAATCAATTTTTGGAGGCTATAATGTCTTGATCCTTTTCCTTTTTAAGCAAGGATCGCTGACTTTTGGTCTTTTAAATTCACTTAGTTTTCAGACAGTATGATAATAACCAACTAGGCTGCTCTGAAAATTGGGGACAGTCCAGTCAAAATGAATAAAGTAGTGAAATTGGTCAAACTAAAATTTAACCATAAAATTCAAAAGCTTTAGAATAGAAAGTTCCTATATTTACTCTTCTTTATTCCTCTAGGATGATAGGATGAGTCTTAGTGTTTTATAATGCTTTTCTAAATGGAGCTTTTCAGTGAAGTAAGACTCTGATAAGCTTAGTAATACCATATAGAAATCTTTTTTTCTGCTCATTCTTTGATAAAGTCATGCATATGAGAGGTTAATAAATTTTTTTAAATGGCAGGTTTGATCCTGACAATCCAAATTTAAAGGAATACCTCACATAGGGGAAAATATAGCATTTCAATACTCAAATTCAATAGTAACTAGACTTATTAATAAACAAACTATAATAATATGATTATGGCTAATATTTTTTGAGCAGTTACTTTGTGTCAAGCACTTTAGTTCTCATACACAGCACCTCAAATAATCTCCACCAAAATTCTAGTGAGCAGGTGTTTTATTATTATCTCATTTTACCAAGAACCTGCAACAAGAGAGTGACTGTTGTTGGCTGGTTGAAATCCAGGAACTCAAGTTTTTAAGCAGCAAATTATAAAGCTTCTCTCATATTTTCCTGTGCATTTGACATATATGGCTATATGTTCCTAATTTCCTAAATGTTATCATTTTATGTAATAGGATATATGACAATAATTCTAAAGTTATTGAACAAAAACAAAGTATCAATTTCCTTTTAGTCTTACAATCACAACTTAAGGCTTTGAGAGGATGCATTTATTTTTCATTTGTCAATTAGAAGAGAACTATTTTAGCATTCTATATATAATTGCATTATCTTTAATTATGTATTGAAGCCAAATTTTCCCTGTACTGAAGCATCTAATTTTAAGGCAATTTGAAAGCAGAAGATCTCCATTTAGCATAGTCCTTGTAGTAATACAAATTGCAAATTGAATGAATGACAAAGAGAAAAATTATGATGACATTAATATTACCTCAAAGGCAAAAATGATTGTATAACTAAGAGTATAGCTCAGTGGTAGAGTACTCACCTAGCATGAAGAATACCCTGGTTATATCCTCAGTAGCATCACCCCCTACTCCCAGAAACTCTGCTTCATGACTTCTGTGGGGTGGGGGTTGGGGGACAGTCATGTCCTGGTAAACCTATTGTTAAGTTGAAAATATACTCCTGTGTGTAACCTGCTTGTGGTTTAGATATGAATTGTCTCTCAAAAGCTCTTGTAGGAGACAATGCATGAATGTTCAGAGATGAAATGATTAGATTTTGAGAGCTGTAACCTGATAAGGATTAACTGGGTGGTAACTTTGGATAGGAAGGGTGTGGCTAGAGAAATAGGTCACTGGAGTGCTTTTGGGGTTTCTATTTTGTCCCTGGTGAGCAGAGTTTTCTCTGCTTCCTGTTTACATGTCCTGAGCTGCCTTCCTCAGTCATACCCTTCCACCATGATGTTCTGCCTCACCTCAGCCTCAAAGCAATGGAACCAGATGATCATGGACTCTTAAACCATGAGCCCCAACTTTTCTCCTCTAAGTTGCTCTTGTTGGGTGTTTTGGTCACAGCCATGGAAAAGCTGACTAAAACACTACTGTACTTTGTAGCTTAGCAACACAGTATGCCATAAGAGTATTTCTCATTTAATCTGTGTTGACTGTCATATTGGAGGCTCCTGTACACTGTTGCCATCTATCATCACAAGAAAGTATTGTACTGCATATGGAACAAGATAAAAATTTGGAATATGATTTCTACTAAATACATATTCCTTTTGCACTATTTTAAAGTAAAAAGAAAATTATGTCATACCACCCTAAATTTGGGGCTACCAGTATTAAATAATACTATAGATTGCTGATTTCTAAGTACAGAGTTCATTTTAAAAGGGGTTTGAAGATACTCATTGAAAGAAAAACTTGAAGAGAAAGGTAAAATGTGTTCCTAGAGCCAAAATATTCATCATCATTTTCAGCATAGCCATTGAATCATAAAACTAACTACTTAATATTTAAGGATGAGACCTATTGTTTCTTTTTCACATTTTCCTCAGATTTAAAAACATGTGTATGTGAATTATCACTTATATTTTCATTTATACATAGTAGGTATATTCCTACCACTTGCTTGGTGTGAATCAACAGTTGGTTTTAGAAAGGTTTAGAAAAATCTGTTTGTTTTATTCTTACTGAAGTGTTATGAAAAACAAAGCAGCCTCCCCGCCACCAAAACAAAACAAAACAAAACAAAACAAAACAAAACAAAAAAACCACAAAGAGACCAAGCTGATTGGGAGGAGGGAGGAAAACTAGGCAAGCAGTTACCTCCCAATAAATTCTTTCCCAATACCCATGGGCCCTGGAGGAACGGGGAGATACTGAATGCTGGGCTCTGGACTTTGACCTTCCCCTGTTGCAAATTAGTCCTAAATGGAGACACAGTAAATACTAAAATTCTGGGAGACAATGAATCCAGAGAAAGAAAAGCAATGGGCAAAATTTAAGTATTCATCTCTTGGGATCTGGGCTCCCATTTCTCCAAGAAACAATGAGTTTCAACCTTTTTTACAACTGCCTTTCTGAGTTAAAGTTTTAAACTACACAACTAGTCCCTGAAGGTCCAAATGGCACATCCACAGTTTCGAATGGTTAAGCTACCCTAATTGTACCCTATAAAACTAAAATCCCCTTCTGTAACCCATAGCCATTTTCGCAACCAGAAAATGAGCCCCTTTGGTGTCTGAGTCTGTGAATGAATAAACAGCTTCCCTGAATCTGTTGAGGTCTGTATTGGGTCATTTTGCACTTATAAACAGAAAACTACTTTTGATTATTTTTGTTACATTCTTTGTGGAAACGTTACAGTTTCTTGTGGTTATATTTCTTTATTACTTCTTAAAATTTTTCTTGGAACTTAAAAACAAAATAAATTAATGGACTAGGAAAAATTATGGACATTGCAGTTTTAGCCTTATCTCTTTACCTTCTATATCACACAAAAAATACAACAATAAGGCTTATATTGAAAGATACAACAGATTTTTTTTTTGTGTGTGTGTGTGTGTGTGTGTGGTATAAATGATTTTTTTACAATGATAACCTTGAGACATTTCAAATTTTATTACAGAAGATAAAGTTTAATCCTTTGACTCCCACTGGTGCTGATTTCAAGTTTTATTTCTCAGATTGTTATTCAAATGTCAATATTTGCATAATTTATATTAACTAATATATACCAATACCTTCACAAATATTAATAAATTAAGATTCCATAATTCTCTTTAAAAAAGTTTTGTGAATAAACCTATCTTATTTCACATATCTTTAGAACCTTTTTTTTGCTTGTTTATTTATTTATTTTCATATTGTGTTGGAGATCTGATTATTAAAGATACCTTTATTACAAAAACTGAGCACAGATTATTATGAAGAATAAATAAAATCTTTGTAATTAGCACGATGATTTGTTTTTAAGCAAGGTGAGCATGTTGGTCAAATGAAGAACTTGTATGGTTAGATAAATAAAACTTATTTCAGTTACTTATGCTTTATGATTTCATGCATGAAATCTACTTTAAATTATATGTTTTTAAGGCTCTGAAATTCACTCTAGTTTTCTGTTTTATACAGTATTTTGTAACTTACCATCTTTTTGGAAGTTTTGCTGCAAAAATGGTCAGAAACATTACAGATTTCACCTCCAGTTTGTGGTCAGGATCTCACTGAAATATTATAAAAAAGAATAAAATATTAATCTAAAATTAATTTGTTTAAAAAATAAACCCTATTATATTGTCTATTGGAGTCAGTGACTAGATGATGTTTTTTTGGAAGAGTAATTCCAAAGTTGAAATTCAAGCAGTCATGGAGACTCAGATCAGAAAGGAAGACAGAAAAAATAATTAGTCTTTTAGATAAAATAGTGTATATTATAGTGTTTCTTTAAAATTATTCACTTTTATTTGCTTAATTTTCTACATCAAAAAGTTATGACAGTAAACTAATTTTTACCATACTGAATTAAAAATCTTTCATTTGTTGAACTCATTAAAATATTAATACATTATTTTGAGTAAGTAATGGGCACCTGAAAAAAAATCAAAAATTCCTAAAATGTGGGGAAATGTTATGATGTCTATCTTTCTTAAAGACAGTTATTTCTTTGCCCAAAGCATTTCATTTGCAGTCCATTAAATCAAATTCTAAAGAAATTTAATGAAATCTCTCACACTCATGATTTTTCAACAAATAGAAAATTAATGAAATACTACAACAGCTTGTTTTTAGTTTATTTGGTAGTTCTAAATTTTAGTTTTGAGTACATATGGTAGAATACTTTAACACAGAATTTTTAAGTTGTTAATTCCCATTTTCAGTATATGTCTCTTTCCTGAGTGAAGCAATTTGACTTAGTGGAAAATTCATAATGAGGATAGGCCAATTACAAGGGTCTCATCCTGATGGAATTATTTAACTGCCTGCCCTCCTTTAGGTTTTTCTATGAAGGACGGTAGAGTGAAGTTGACTCTTGAGGAATAGTCAATGCAATGCAGAATTCCCCCAATGATGGAGCTTGTCAGTGAGAGATGGGGACATGGGTTTGCATAGAGAGCCCTTCTCTGAGTTACTCCAAGATAAGTAGAACAGCAGTTTTCAGGCTGTGCCTAAACCTGAGTTACTCCATTTGTAAAGTAGTGGTTTGCCATAACTATTGCATTCTGAGTACAAATGCCAAGGAGGAGTGATTCCATACCTCGTTGGTACAAGTAAACAACCACATCTTCCCAGTGTGATCAGATCTCATCAGATGTGAAGTCTTCACTCAAGACCCATAAAAAAGGAGCCTCCCCAAGACTGAACATAGTAGCACACTGACCCTGTCACCTGGTCACCCATCAGGAGGAGCCTTGCCTAGGTAAACTGTCACAGTGACAAACCTCTGATTTACTGTCTTCATTCAGCTTCAGCAGAGTGCAGTTTCTCTTGCCCGTGATGATCACACATGGTCCTCTCCAAGTTGACACCTCAAGCTGACACTCTGGGACTGAAACTGCCTCAGTTTGAACTCTCCGCTTTGGTAACTCTGTGGAAGTGGTTCTTTAAAATCCTTATCTGACAACCCACAGTGACTTTTTGACTCTGCATTCATATCTCTCTCTGCCTGTTCTCTTGGCACACCATCCTGTAACCCTTTCTTAGTCTTTCTGTGACCTATTCATGCATTATTATGTGAAGTATGATGTGTGACTTCAGTGTTATAGATTTTATAAATTAATATTGAAATAAAAGAACTTGTGTGTATCCTACTTATGACTGTCAGCTGACCCACCGTATTCTGTGAACTGCCCCTGATGCAAGTGGTGTAGCTTGTGAATTTGTTGTTATTCAATAAATTCTGACATTGTGGAAGGACACAAACATGTTTGTTTTGTTAGCGATATAGCTCACTCACCACAGTTTGGAAGAGATAATATGCTACCCACACACCCTTTCTTTTACCTCCTGAGTTTTCAAGTCCTTATCAATAATCATTTTAAGAAGTCATAATTTAGAGCATAAGCTTTAAATTCAGACATACTGAATCTTTAGCCCAACTCTGTATTTCTTAGGGAAGGCCATGGCTAAATTGCTTAACTTCCCTCTTAAAGCTGATGTGAAAATTAAAATAGATAAGAAACTGTGAAGTGATTTAGGCTCACAGTGTGTTTCTCAGAAACAGACCCTGAAGGGAAGATTTGTATGCAAGTGATAATATTGAGAAGTTATTCCTAGATAAAGCAAGTGTGTGTGTGTGGTGGGGGGGGGGGTTCAGGGAAGAAACCAAAGATACAACTTCCTGTAAAATTCCACTGAAGGTTGCTACTGCTCAATCTCATAAGCCAGGCCATGGTATAAATGTCATCCTAGAGTCATCCTGGTCTAGGCATAGGACCTGGGGCTGCATGACCCTGCTTGGTTCAGTCACTGTCTTTTGCTTTGGGGTGAGGAGAACTTCCGGTTCTCTCCACAGAGACAAAGCAGCTCTGGGTGTTCCATGGCAGACCTGAAAACAGAGGCTGGGATGGGAATAGAGGACCGGGCACTTGTGATCCTAGGGGATCCAGGTGGAGCACCAACAGTGTCTGGTACAATTCTATGTGGCCTTGGCAGGTAGGAAGCCCTCAGTATGTGTTAGCTCTTACTGTTGCTACATTATCTCTCCCTCTTATTTATTCTCTTAATGTGATGTGATAGTAACTTGACAGGGTTTAAGTAGGTCAAGATAACTCACTGAAGAATAGCTTGTGGATCAGAAAGTAGTATGGAGATGAAGGCCATGACAGTGGGTAAAAGATTAAGGAGCTCTTATTACATGACCTATAGCAGGGATAATTTTCCCTGAGACTGTGGGAGCTGACCAGTAGAAATTTAAGGTGAAAATATAGAAACTGATGACAGCAGGGTCATGTGTGGCTGGCCCCAGGAAATAATGTCTTCTCACTATAAGGCAGAAAATACCTTGGCAGAGAAAAGGACTTGCTCATGCCTTTCAAGCAGAGGGAAAAGTATTATTTAAAGAGAGACCAAGACATGGTATTTTTTATTAAATGTAAGATGTTGAAGCTACTTGACTAAGAAGAATTTCTAGAAGATCTTATTCTTTACAGAGAAAAACATAAAGGCATAGAAATGTGTACGACCTGACTCTGTTCTTATAAGACATGAACAAAAAACTTCATATTTGTATTGGTATGCATATAAATGGATAGTATTAGTCGTTCATATGTATACAGAAATAGTTATGTACCTGGCACTGTTCTGAATACTTTACATACACGATTAATTCATTTAAACTCACTAAGCCTATGAAATAAATACTACCATTATTATTCCTGCAACAGAGAAATTACATTCAAGGTCAAATTGTAGTAAATGTTGAAGACGTTTTTCAGTTACAGATAACCTGATTGCCACTATGTGTTATGGCAGTTGCCTGCAATTATATTATTATGGAGTCAGTAGCAGGAGGAAGCTTTGCCCTGATGACTAAACTTCATCACTGTTTTGCTGAGAACCACAACACTTTCTACACTTTCTCTGTCACTGACATGCCAGGTGGCAAGGGTGTCCTACTCCTAGGGTTGGTCATCATGATGTTCATGCAGCTGCCAACATCACCTGAACGGGAAGCACCTTCACTGTTCACCTTTGTTTCCCCACCCTTTGGGTGTTTCGTGTTCAACCCAAGTCCTTACTCTTTAAATCCATCTTGCCATATGTCCCTGCTTGCCTCCGGTTGACAAGGTAATGTAAAGAGTAAGCAGTCCTCCTTCTCTGAACTTAGACATTGCTGTCTTGCCAACAAAATGCATGTGTGTTCACTATGTTATTACCAACAGAGCGGCCCTGAGGAGCCACTAGACTGGGGCAGCTCTTTTTTACTCATGACTTTCTTAGTAGCATATAGATTTCAGTGGGACTGACATGTTCCTTCACACATAGAATGATTATTACTCTCTCCCTCTTTACAAGTTAAGGTTTTTCTTTTCTTCTCAAGTTGAGCAGGGATATTTTCTTGTTATTATCTTGCAGGAGGAAAAGTGAGTTCATAAAAGGTGAATGGGTAAATTAGAGAATGAATATTCCAAAATCCAAACATAAAATGAGGTGAATCTACATCTGTGGAAGGTGCTTCATTTCAGCACTGTTGTCAGAGGGTAGAGTGATTTCATTGGCACCATAGCAAATAGCAGCAGTTGATTCTGGTACATAAATTGACTATGAGCTAATGTATTTGCACAAATGAAAATATTAATTTTAGAGATACAGGTAATCATATATGGTCAAGAAACAAAAAATATAAAATAGTATGTGAATAAATGATCCAAAAAGCCACATATATTATTGTTTAGAACTGATAGAGTCATCCAATAAAGCATATTCAATACACAAATTTCACTCTACAGCTGAATAATCCTTATATGTTTTTCAATCAGAAATAAATGAAGATTATCAGAACAACTGATAATTGCACATATAATTTAAGGCACAGAAAATGATTTACAAAATCATTTATTAAGACATTAGTGGAGATAAATTATACATTTCATGATCAATAAAATGAATCATCAGTAAGATTATATAACTGATACACTAATGTGTATTCAACTTATTGTGATTTTATTGCTACATGTGAGAAGAACAATTGTATAAACTTTTTTTTTATATCTTCAGTAGCTAGCATTATACTTTACACTAGGAACACTTCAGTAGACTTCAGTAAATATTTGTTTCATACATAAATTAATAAATGCAATAATTCCGTTGAGGTATTTGAAAACCTTAGTATGTGCAGAAATGGTTAGAAAGGCAAATCAATAATGTACTACAAATGTTCATATTCATTGTTTTTTTGTTAAAAGAGCAGATAATTCTGCATGAAGTGATATTAAGGTTTCAAAATGTAATTTACCACTTGGGGTTTCTAAAATGTATATACAGTGTGTGTGTGTGTGTGTGTGTGTGTGTGTGTGTGTAACTATAGGGATCATATAAGTCTCTTTTTTTTCTCCTGGGATCAAATCCAGGACCTTGCATGTACTAGGCAAGTGTTCTTCTATTGACCTACAATCCCAGCCCAAGGCCTGATTTTTGTAAGACACATTATTTTGTCTACCTTTCATGAACTTCTGTTCATTGGGAACACTCATGATATGGACCGCTAAGTTTAAATATGTAATCAAGCTATTTTTCTATTTAGAACAGAGGAGAATTAATGTTTTCCTGTAATCAACACGGAGTGTCTTATGTTTCCCTTTCTTTCAGGCTTCTTTTGTTCTAGGAGATAGCTTTCTCTTCAGCGGTCAGCTCTCTTTCAAGCACTTCGTGCAACTACATCCTTTGTGCACTTGCTGGTGATTATTTCCACGTAGAGTTGTGGCATATACACATGGGACCAGCTTTTTGTTGATAGGGGAGAGTTCAGGTAAGATTTCTGAGCGTTCTCTAGAAGGCCCAGAACTACTGCACCACTCCCTTGTCATTTTTCTCTTTTATCTTCTAGCAAAATCTGTGACAGCAGAAGTCACTGAAACAATAACCATCGCCCTATTGTCACCTTTTCCCATTCTTAGACTTCGGTAAACTTTATTATTTTATTTTATTTTTCATTTGTTCTAATTAGTTATACATGACAGTAGAATGTATTTTGATTCATAGTACACAAATGGAGCACAAATTTTCATATCCTTGGTTGTACATGCTGCAGAGTCACACAATTTGTGCAATAATACATGTACATAGGGTAATAATGTCCATTTCATTCCACCACCTTTCCCACCCCCATGCCCTCTTCCCTCCCCTTAGTCCTATCTGCCCAATCCAAAGTCTCTCCATTCTTGCCTTGCCCCACTTCCATTTTGAATCAGCATCAGCTTATCAGAAAACATTTGGCCTTTGTTTTTTGGGGATTGGCTTATTTTGCTTAGCATGAGATTCTCTAGCTCCATCCATTTACCTGTGAATGCCATAATTTCATTCTTCTTTAAAGCTGAGTAATATTCCATTGTGTATATATACCACAGTTTCTTTATCAACTCATCTGTTGAAGGGCATATAGTTTGGTTCTACAGTTTAGCTATTGTGAATTTTGCTGTTGTAAACATTAATGTAGCTGTGTCACTGTAGTATGCTGATTTTTAAGTCCTTTGGGTATAGACTTAGGAGTGGGATAGCTGGGTCAAATAGTGGTTGCATTCCAAATATTTTGGTTGGTTCTACAGTTTAGCTATTGTGAATTTTGCTGTTGTAAACATTAATGTGGCTGTGTCACTGTAGTATGCTGATTTTTAATTCCTTTGGGTATAGTCTTAGGAGTGGGATAGCTGGGTCAAATAGTGGTTGCATTCCAAATATTTTGGTCAACTTTAACTAACTGGTGTTTCCCAGTAGATCCTGAAATAAAGTATATTACTGAGCAATCTTTAGAAGAAGATTGTTGGACAGGCATGGTAGCAACAGTCTTCCTAAGTGACACGTGGCTTTTCCCCCCCATTTCATAAGATTAAGATGAACCCTGAGTATCATGAGTGCTGGGAGCCACAGCCAATTAATATGATGCATGGCATTTTTGATTGAAAGGTGATGCCAGCTAGTCATTGAGATGATATGATTATGTTAAAAATTACATTCATATGGATACCGGACTCCTGCTGCGGGACTCCTGGAGAGTTCCCATTGGTTGGGAAAGTGCAGTAGGAGGGAATTCCGGAGGAGGCGCTTGCGCTGGAGTTCCGGGAAGGAACCGGCGGAACGCCGCGTGGGTGGATCGGGAAGCTTCCCGGGCACGGACGTTGTGTTGGCGGTTTTTTCAAATAAAGTTTGTTCCTGTTTGAGTGGCTCGTGATCTTGTGCCCAGCCAGACAGCGGCAATGAGAATGTATTTTATCAGAAGAAGCCAATGAATTTTTTCCTAGCTTAAAAATCTTTCATACAGTATAACATCTACTGAGAAATATGCAAGTTATATTTGTGCCAGGAGACTAAGGGAGAAGAAATCAATGGCATTTCAATATGTTTTATTTTTAATCCTTATTTTTTTTTACCAAGTAATCTTTGAAATTTCATGCATAACAGTCATTGTAATTTAGAATACAAAGATTAATGCACAATGTTTCATCAAAAGAGGCTCATAGCATATGGGACATAGATTAATGATTAAAATATTGTAGGTGTTCTGTTAAGGAGAAAATAAAGTGCTGTGGAAGCACATAGTACAAACAGTTATGTGAGTCTGTGCTGACAAGTGTGAGACAGGAAAGATGTTCTATGTGGAATGTTAGTTGTATATGGACCCTAATTTGATGTACTGTCCACTCAAAATAATTGTTAATGTTATACCTGTTAACCTTATAAGTCAAACCTGAATGACCTGCATGGGAGTATCCTTTGAGAAGATCTTGTATGTAATCTCCAAGGTCAACACCAGGCAAGACCTTTCAATACCAACTTTATCCACAGACATACTTTTACTTCTGTAACGTCAAAGAAAGGTAAGTGTGTATATATGATTGTACTACTATAAAAGAGATTAATTTAAGCTTATGCCTTAAACTATAAAATAAATGTATTTGTTTTTCAGAAAATGAAAAGAGTAGTAATATATTTCAAGTTAAAATGTTCACAACCTTATGGAACGTGCACATAAATTATACCAAAAAATTAGTTACTACTTTACTTTTTTTTGCCAAATTTCTTCCCTAAATCCAATTCTTATGGCAAAATTATTGTCTATTCCTAATATAATAAGTTAATTTTTCATATACTTAAACTCTAGATGCTCTGTTATTTTATCTTTGTACATTTTTTTCAGACATAACAAGTTTAATTTGAAAGGCATTATTTTCAAGTGGTATAAATTCTAGTAATTCCTGCTTTAAATTAATAAATGTTCTAAAAATTTAGATGAAATTGAATTTTTAACTGAAATATAAAAACTTAGCAATTATATATTAATGGAATACCATATGATATTGTAACACATGTATCCATTGTGTAATGTTTAAATTAGGTTAAACATACTTATCTCCTCAGTTAAATTCCTTGCAGTAAAAACATTCAAAATCCTTTCTTAGAGTTTTTAGAAATACACAGTACATTACCATTATCTATAGTCATCCTATTGCCCAATGACACTCCAGAACTTCCGGCTCCTGGCTGTAAGTACTCATTCATCAGCATTTCCCTTTCCCTCCCTTCTCTACTTTTCTAGGCTCTGGTCACTATCATTCTGCTTTCAACTTCTATGAGGACAACTTTTGTAGTCTCCACAAATGAGAGAGATCACATGGTGCTTGTCTTTTTGTGCCTGTTTGATTTTTCTCAACATAAGGATCTCCAGTTTCATCTGTGTTTCTGTAAATTACAGTTTCATTCTTTTTATGCTGAATAGTATTCCATTGTGTATATGTACCACATTTTCTTTTTCTGTTCATCAGTTGGACAGTTAGGTTGTTTTCATCTCTTTTCAGTCTTGCAAAATTGTGAGGGTGCAAATATCTCTTTGACATATTAATTTCATTTCCTTTGGATATATACCCAGTACTGGGACTGCTGAATCATATGTTTTCCATAATGGCTGAACTAATTAACATTCTTACCAAGGATCTGTAGGGGTTCTGTTTTTGTTTTTTTTTTTAACACCCTCAGTATCATTTTCTATTTTGATATAGGCTGTTAACAAAAATACTAAAATGTATTCTGATATATGGTATATTTTGATAATGGTATATTCTGAATTTTAATGACTCCTTCCCATCCCCTGGCAACAGCCATTTGTTTGTAGCTTATTTTCAAATGTGAAAGGTTAAGTTCACTTTTTTCATTGGCAATTAAAAATTCAGTTGCATTTATAATATGTAGAATTGTATCAAAATCATTGAACTACAGAGGATCCTGTGTGCGGTTGTAAGAGAGTAAATTAAAAACCCAAGAAAAGGTCTAATCAAAAAAGAAGAGAAGAAGCAAGAGGAAATAATATTTCTTTTTGGACAAGATTCAAGTTGTGGTAGATGCTAAAAAGGATTTGAAATGAAAAAGGATCATTTGATTGATTAAGAAAAGAGAAAATGTAAACATTTTTAAGAAAATAATATCAATATTTAGTGAAAGATGAGAAGAATAGAAGTTAAAATTTTAATGACTTAAAAGAATATATATATATAATTAGGATAGTCAACATAGGATAGAAACCTTGGCAGGAATATGACACAGATTCTAGTTGCCCCCTAATTTCCACCCCCCTTTTAATTCTAGATAAAAGACCACATTTCTAAAGCACATTTGTAGTTCAGTATGTTTATATGATCAAGTTCTGATTAATAAGATGCAGCACAGGAAGTGTCATGGGGAATTGCCAGGAAGAACCAGAAAGCTGCTTAGAGAAAGTTGGATAGTATACTCTTGTGATTCTCTTTTTTTCTTCTACTTCAGGCCTGTGACTACAGCAGCTTTTTTTAGACAAATAAATTGGTACTGTAGATAAAGTCATAAACCAAAGAAAACAGAGCAGAAAGATAGGACTTATATTTCTGAAAATACCATGGAGCTACCATATTAGCCCTACATTCCAAGCTCAGCTTCATTACACATACACAAAACAAACAAACAAACAAACAAACAACAACAAAAAGTTTCTATCACGTTTAGGGAAATCTTAATTTTTAATTCTGTCTTATGCAGCTTCTCCTTCAGATAGAGAGAGGCTGATTCTGTATCTCCAGGGCCCTTGAATTTCTGCAAAGCATCTGGCACTAAAGGGAAACAGTAGGCCTCTAAAGGGAAATTATTACTTGATGCATTGAACTATTTAAAGACATATCAATGCATTGTTCAACTTTAACATTAGGCAAATAAAGCATATCATTAACACATTTTTTCCACTAGCATTAGTGAAAGTATGTGTGATATTGAAGATTTTATATATAGAAACTGAATAGAGGTATCTTGAAGCAAATGGGCTAGGTTATAATGTGGCAACAATCAGCACCAAAATTTTAATAGCTTATAGCAACAAAACTTATTTCTAGCTCATGGTCCAGGTTTAATATGAGTTCCCTGGGGGCTCTTTTCCAAGTAACCACTCCATTTTCATATGATATCTCTTTTGTAGCACTGAAGAGCAAGGTACTTGAGCACCAGTATTTCCTGCTAGTTACTGCTTACCTTTAATTTGAAGGAATTAGTTATGTGACTATACTAACTTCAAGGGCTTGGGAAGAATAGTCTTCCTCATACCTAGAAGCAGAAGAGAACTGGATATTTGAGAACATTAATATTGTTTACTACTCCACTAAATTGCAGAAGAATCTATATGAACATTTTCAATGCATATTAATGTTCTTACTTTAGGGACATGAAGTTCTACTTTAATTAGTTTAATTTCCCTAGAAAGGACGAAGTCAAACAATTCCATATGAGAGTTTCTTTAAGACTAATCTTTCTTTTGCAGGTGAAAGGTAATTTAACTGAAAAATAAGTCTCTGCTTGAAAAGATGGGCACTCAATCTTAAAGATTCACAAACATCCACACTAGGTTATTCATCCATTCATTCTGCAGACACTGATTGAGCGTCTGCTAGGTGCAATTTAGATAAGACCCATGGAAGTCAGGGAATAGGGAATGGGATTTTAGAAGGGGAAATGGACATGACTCTAAATATTTCTAAAATTCTCTCTCAAAATTAACTTAATTTAAAATACAGCAACAGCACTGTAGCTTCCAAATACATTTAAGTTACCAGATAGTTCTTGGAAATTAATTGTATCATCATGTTTCAGATATTGCTGCAACATTTGTCCTAACTGGGGAATTTTTAAAAGAATATATCTGAGTAAAGAAACTGGATTTTTCTGGGGATGAGATACTGAGAAAACTTTTTTGATGAGCCAACTCTAGTCAACTGCATAAACATTTTGTAACAATAACTTAAAAATATGGCTTTCCCCCCCACAAACCTAAAGTTGTACTGGCATTTTAATTAGAGACATCTAATTCTTTTTGTCTCCTTATAATGGTATCTATTGAGATATCCTATATGAAGTATCACTGTACCAGAAGTATTACAACAGAAAATGCAAAATTTCAAGTAACTTGGAAAAATATCTCTATTGGGAAATCTCTCAATAGAGAGGATATTATGCTTTTATTATGCTTTTATCTTCTCAATGTATTAGATAACACTTCTGGAAATATTTGAAAAAGCATTTTTCCCAATTCTGATTATTTCCTCAGGATAGATGTCTTGAAATGCAAGTATTAGTTGAAATGACATGAACATAAATTCAAAAGAATAAGTTCAGTGCATACTTTAAATTGCTTCCAGAAACTTATGAATTTGTACTCCAATATTTAGTAACTTGATACTTTTTTCTTTTGGTTTAAAACCCTTATCAAAAACTATTGCCTTTCTTTGCTATTTGATTGCTTCATGCTAAGAAAGTATTTTTCTATTCAGGAATAATATTAAATGATTTAGAGTTAAATCATATATTTAACTCTGGTATAACAATTTTTGCTTTCATTTACCTTTAATTTAATAATTAATATTTTATTTATTCCTTAAAAGAGGTTTTTTTGAGAATAAAAGCTATTCTGCACACATTTTTTTAAAAAGGGAAAAGAAGGTTTATTGCTTTTCTGGCAAAGGAGAAACACCTCTGGGAGGCTGTGATTCTTCTCATCAGGAAGAAGAGGGGATTTTAAAGAAGTGATTCAAAAGCTACATTTCACATGTTCTTTGTTGGGAGTTGTAATTCACTTGTTAATTTGGGAGACAGACATTTCTGAGGTCTTCTGAACCATCCCCAAGTCTGAATTACTTCATTCTTCTGGTGGGTATGTCCTGCACATTTTTTAAACTAGAATACCATTCTCATGACAGATGTGATAATTGTTTCTAGAATAAATGGTTACCATGGTAGTTTTCATCTTTAAAATTTCTGATGAACTTTCTAAGGCTTAACAAGATTTTCCAAATCAATTTTATTTCAGACAACTACTTTAAAAAATTATGAAAAACATAATTAAATTTAATTCATGCTTTTTTCTGTTGTTTACAAGCTATTTGATTAAAAATGTCATTAACTTCATTCTTATTAATTAAAACTATAATAATTCATTTTGGTAGACAGCATTATTTACCAGCAGACTGTCAATATAAAATGATTTTTATTTCAAAATTGAATATGATAAAACAACTTTGGCATAGCATTCTTCTAATGATTTGTTAAATCCTGTTGTTTCCAGTTCCCTAAGAGTGATTGCTTTTTACAACACATATGGAGCAATATCAACAAAGATAAAGAACAGGATGGTGGGTCAGTTTCATAAGACCCTACAAATAAACAAATTCAAGAACGCTAGTTATAGAAGACTGATTTTGAAAAGTTATTCTAAACCCTCAATCTTGGCATTTTTCCTCTGATTTTTTCCAAGTGAGAATTTAAACATTTTATGCATTTTTATTTTTATTTTAAAAGAAAACACAAACCAAATGTGCAGTTCAATACATTTTTATAAGGTAAACACTCTTGTAATCATCACCCAGGATAAATTAGACATTTCGAGTCATCCCAAAGCCCCTCTGTTCCTGTTCTGTCACCCTCAATCTCCCTCCAACAGTAAACATTATCTTGACTTAAGTATCATATCCCTGTTTCCCTGGAGTTTATCACCCAAATGTATATCCCTAGGCACCATCATTTACACTTTAAGAACTTTACTTTAAATTTTTAAAAGTGCTATCTTTTTGCCAATTCCCTCAGAGGAAGGAGTAGAAGGACCTTTTCCATTTTGCTAAACAGAAAGCTTTTAAAATAGAAAAGGTTATGCCTTTGAGTCCTTCTTAAGGAAAGAAGAATGAATTAAATTTATATTGTTCTCATATTCACATAAAATATAGACAATTAGTAACACCATTCTTTAGAAGGAATCCATTTCAAAAAAGCTGTTTAAATGGCTGTCAGTATTGTCATAGGAGGCATACAACCGTTTTATAATTTATTATTATATCATTTATTTCTTTGTGCAGACAACACAATTTTTTTTCACTATAAGTTGGCTCAATCTATATAGCCACAAGGAAAAAGAAAAAAAAAGTTAATTAAGGAACGGTGAAGAAATCAGGAAGAAAAAGGCAGATTTTCATTAGAGAATGCTGGATGAGTAGAGGACAACAATTAATATAAATGGTACCAATGTGTTTTTCTTTGTTTTTGAACATTCTTCTTCTTTTTTATAAAGGGAACATATCATAAGCCACCTCTTAGATCTGGCTGCAAGATTCTTTGGGTACCTGAGAAGTACTTTGGAGACCCCTAAGTACTATTGCTCCCAACCCTTTCAAAAGATGACCACTATGCTAAATTCCATCAACCTAGCTTATCTTGCTGATATTTCAATTTATATGCATGCAATCATGTGATATGTGTATGTTCTGTTGTGCTTGGCTTCTTTTTGCTCAACATGATGATTGTAAGATTCATGTTATTGTATGCAACCATAGTTAACTCTTTTTATGATATAAATGTATAGTATTCTATAGTATGCGTATACTACACTTTATTTATCTGTTCTATTCCTGATGGGAATTTGGATTGTTTTCAGTTTGGGTCTATTAAAAATAATGCTGGAGGGACCTTTAACTATTTGTCGTTTGGAGAGTATACAGATGTACATGTTTCTGTACAAATAACCAGGGAAGACATTGCTTACTGAGAGAGTACGGATGCCGCCAAACAGTTTTCTAAAATGATTGAATCTTTTTGCACTCTCATCAGAAATGTGCAAAATATCCAGTCACTCATCATCCTAATACTTCCTGTCATCAGCTTTTAAAATTTTAGCATTTTAATTAAATGTGCAGTGGTATCACATTGTCATTTTAATTTGTTTTTTTTCCCCTCTGCTTTTTAATGTGATTAAATACCCTGTCTTATATGTATTGGTCATTGGAATAGTCCTTTTTGTGAAATATTGGTTCAAGTCCTTTGCTTATTATGTGTTCAATTAAATTGTCTATTTTTTCTATTTATTTGTGGGATTTGTTGATAATTTAGAATAAAAGCTGTTCATCGGATAGATATCTTACAACTTTCTAGTTATCTATGGTTCAGCTTTAACTTTCTTGATGAATCTAGAATTATGAGCCACATATTTGGAATTATAATCGATACATAATTGACATTTGTGTATGCTGTAGGGGTAATTATTGTTTATGGCAAAGTCACACTTGATATTGTGCTTTTCCATTTGTTGTCTGTCCCAGTTCCAGTTTTTGGATGTCTTTCTTTATGTGTGCTCTCCTGGCTTTTCTCACTGTGTGTATATATGTTCTGATGACTTCCAAATTTGTATCTCCAGATCTTTTCCTTGGATCCTCTACTTATAAACACAGCTGTCCACTCAAAATTTCTCCATGGGTCTTGAACATGTGTCTGAATTTAACACATCCAAAACCAAATTCCTGCCCCTTTTCTCTTGTTCTCTTTCAGTTAGTGGCAATGCTATCTTTCTAGTTACTTGGGCTAAAACCCTTGGGAGACCCTTTGCACTTCCTTTCCTTTTGCATTTAGTCTATCAGTAAATGTTATTTTCTCTAATTTAAAAAATATAACCAGTATTAATCCCTCCTGCCTCTTTTAGCAACTCTCTAGTGTCCTCCATTGTCCCTTGGATCCAGGCTGTGGCTATGTCCTTCTCATTGTTTCCCTGCTAGCACCTCTGACACCTTCATTGACTTGGAGTCAGGTTGATCCTGCTGAAACACAAGTGATGCCTATCCACTGTGGCAGAACCTCACAAATATTTCCATTTTAGTTAGCACAACTAAATAAGACAACTATTTAGAATAGCTTTTAGTTGTTCTTTTATAAGATCTGACCCCCAAATACCTGAGTTTATTTCTAACACCTCTCACTCCTCACACTCTGCTCCAGCTACATAGGCCTCCTTGCTATTACCTTAACAAAGACAGAGAATGCACTTTTTGATGCCTCTGCCTTAGAAGTTCCTTCCCCATGGATTCACAGGGGTAAATTTTTAATAGCATCCTTTAGGTCTTTGTTCAAATGCTACCCCATCCATGAGACTGTCTCTTATTGTGCCATTTAAAATTATAACACTGTGCTATTCTTTATCCTCTATATTTCCTTTTTCTTTATACCATTTAAGATATTACACGATAACATTTTTATTTTGACTTATATTCGTCTTTTTGTATACACACAGAGCTTATGTGAAATATTGGTTTTACATAAGGAGCATTTTCACATATAGGAGCGTTCATTTCTTTGATTCAATGATGCATTCTCTGCACTTTGAAATGATATGGTGTTTTAGTCCAAATATAGACTAAAATGTAAAATATGTTAAAGAAAATTATAAAATGATTTATTTTTCCTACATGCGCTTTCATTTTTATAAATGTCTGAAAGCAAATTCTGGTGCAGGATGTACACATATAATCCACTTGGGTGGATGAGGCAGGAGGATTGCACGTTCCAGAACTGCCTTGGCAATATAGTCAGATCCTTTCTCAAAATTGAACTAAAAATGGGCCAGGGATGTAGCTGAGTGGTACAGTGCCCCAAGTTCAATTCCCAGTACTATAAAAAGAAAACAAAAACAAAACTAAACATTAAGAAACTCATTACCAAGAGGCAAGTAAGTATTTTGAAAAGCTGTATCAATGAAAGAATTATAACAGTATTGAGTGTGGTGAAAGAAACCCAAACTTAAAATACATTGTGGTATATTAACACTGCAGATGACATAAAAAGGTTGAGGACAGTTTCTCCTTTGTGTCCGAGACTGAAAAAATAGTTTTGGTTTTCTTAATACATTATTTGGCTTGATTATCACTGTTGAAGGGCGATGTTTACTGAAGTTGTTCATATTAATTTTAAGAAATGAAACATTTAGAAGATTTAAAGAAAGCACAGAGGGCTGGGGATGTGGCTCAAGCGGTAGTGCGCTTGCCTGGCATGCATGCGGCCCGGATTCGATCCTCAGCACCACATACAAAGATGTTGTGTCCGCCAAAAACTAAAAAATAATTAAAAAAAATTCTCTCTCTCCCCCTTCCCACCCTCCCAAAAAAAAGAAAAAAAAAAAGAAGGCATAGAAAATACAAATTGATTCCCTTACAGAAATTAATATCAGTTAATATCAGTGCTCACTTCCTGAACATGTTATATATACTCAGTGTTTTATTTCTTACCACAGAATATTGTTACAATTTCAGAACAAAGGGTAAATAGTTTCTGTGTGAAGAGACTGTATTTGTCAAAAAGAAAAAAAAAAACATACACAAGAAAAAATGTTTTGCCTCAGAAATAACTTCTAAATCAAACTCTTAATGTCCAAACATCTATTTTAAAATATAGCTAAAATCTCCCCATGTTATTAATAAGCACCATTTCTTACAGGAATAATTTCAGTAGGCAAATAATGAAGAATAACAAATAAAATATTTATATAAATCAATAGCATCTAAATAAAGCTAAAAAGAAATAGTCCTTAAGAGGAAAAAAAAAAGAAGGTGGTCAAATACCATATCTAACTAGCTATATCAACAAGCCTAGCATATGGTAAATACCGATAAAATATTTGTAAAAGAAAAAAATATAGTCATTTTCCATGCAAAATTAATTTTTCTAATAAATATAGAATGCTAGAGAAGAGCTGAATCATATTACAATAGCATACTACCTTAATCTTAGTAACAGTTAATCTCCTGAGACATAAATTATGATTTAGCTTTACGTCACAAGCCAATTTATTCCTTTCATTTTTCTCTGTCTGTAGGAAAATTGTCAGCATGATCTGAAGGATTTAAAGGTTAAGTGTCTTACCTTAGGCCTCAAGTAAATTTGTATTTCTAGGTATCATTTTCTACTTCTGTAAAATGGTGGGCTAGGACTGTAAGAACTAAGATAAATTCCATGCTTTGCTATTCCACAACTCTTAAGATTCTACAAATAATGGATAAAGTTGTATAGAAATCTTTTGGAGCTCTTGTCACACTGTGCTGTAATTTGGTCACTTACATTTGTTATTTTATATTTTGCCTCCTTGTTCTCTAATGAAAACTTAAAGGGAGTTCCACTCTGTCTTATCTGAACCCATTCAACTATATTTCTAATCGTATTTGTATCCATTTTCATGCATTATTCATCTATCAAACCATATACCCATCGTCTATCTATTGATCTGTTCATCTACTCATTCATTTTTAAACTGTTAAAACATTTAATCTATGTTAGGCTTACAGTAATTATATATATATATAAATCATGTTTTATATAAAAATCATATTTAATATATAAAATATATGTATATATTTGAATACATAAGATATATGTGTGTGTATATATATATATATATATATATATATATATATATGTATATATATTATAGAATTCAATTTTAACAGACTAAAGTAAGCCATAAAAAGATTACATAAAATTATTTGTATCACAAAGTTGGTTAGGGATGAATAGGAAAAATTTCCAATATGAGGTACAAGTAAGAATTTCAGGATGGTGAAAGATGGTATGGAAAGGTAGAATGAAAAATAAGAAATAACATAAGCAGGAGTGTAAGAACACATAAGGAGTGAAAAAAGCAAAATTGTTGCTTCTGCGAAAGTCCATATGTGTGCTTTCAATGTGAGGAAGGAAAGAAGAAGGTAATGGGAACTGAGGCTAGAAAATTTGGTGCCATCTAGTTCATCAAAGGTTCTATATGTCATACTGGGTACCCTAATTAAAATAAAATCCTTGCAGGACTGACATGAATTAATAAACTAAAGGTAATGAGCTAATATTTTCATGGGATCACTCTATCCATTAAGAAATTAAAGATAGTTTTTAGTTTTTATTTTCAAACAAAATTGAATAACCTTGTCTGACAAGGTTCAGTTGATATGTGTTAATTGAAGAAAATTAAGTAAGTTATTTAAAATGTGAAAATTGTAAAAAATGATCCACACAAAGTCCTCAATCTAAGTTGAGGAACTTAAGTTATAGAAATAACCTGAATATTAAGTCAAAAAGTTCAGTTAATAATGATTATTTCTCAGGAGGTGATCTATAAGGGACTTTGTATTCTTATTTACACATCTCTATAGCACTCATATTTTTATGCCCATAATATTATATTGATTTAGTAATCAGAAAAAGTAAAACTAGCTAGGCGTGGTGGTACACATCTGTATTTCCAGTGGCTGGGGAGACTGAGACAGGAGGATCATAAATTCAAAGCCAACCTTAGTGACTTAGCAGGGCCTTAATCAACTTAGGGAAACTGTCTCAAGTCAAAATTAAAAAGGTCTGGGTATGTGACTCAGTGGTTAAAAAAATTAAAAAGGGCTCCTGTGTTCAATCAATCCCTGGTACCAAAAAAAAAAATAAATAAATAAATAATTATTTTCAATTTGAGGGAAAGTTTCAAGAAAAATATTAATTACCACAGTGAGGTATTCTAAAAGCAGAAACCTTAGCTTAACTAAATTTCAAAGAATTTGTTGTTTTTCTGGTTATTTAATGAAATCTTTGCAGCCTTTATCAGTTTTGTCAGCGTTGTGTTCATAAGGATTCCTCTGCATGACAGAGCTAGATCCATAACAGTTTTGATTAAAATTCACCTTAGAGAGTGCTCAATATTATTTGCTATAGAAATAAGAACTTGAAAATATGAAGAAGGCACTACACAAATCCTTTGCTTAATTAAAACAACAAGAGTAAATATCCACCAATATTATGAACTAGCACAGTTTAGTTTGATGTAGGGTCATTTATTTATTTATTCTTGATTTTTGTAGCCTGAACTCTTGATTTAATATTTAAGAAATCATTGCCAAGCATGATAGATAGATAGACCTATTTAAAATTTAAATCACTTGTGTTCTTTTAGCTAATCAATTTGAAAAAAGATAGAAAGAATGTTCTATCTTGGGCTATATAATATAATGAGATGAAGATAAACGTCTAGCACAATGCCTGGCACACATTAGGCCTTTATATAAAACAGCAGATGAACTCCAAAAATCCTTCCCCTGAAATCTGATTAGGTTCCAGAACTCTTTTCTCTCTTCAGGAGGATGTCAAGGCTGCTGCTGTTAATATTAGCATATGCATAGGACAGGTAGAGCCCCTTTCAGTTAATGTCCCTGGAGCAAAATAGATTGACTAGTACATAGTCATCGAGGTCCCTGCAGAGCAGCCCTGGGAAAAAGCAGAAAGACAAGTAGAGCTTGTTCTCCCTTCATAATATCAGTGTCCCAAAGAGGAGGGAATCAATGATTCACAATAGTTTGTCTTTCCCATTTTATTTTAAAAAAAAGAATTTATAGTTTAGCAATATAGGTGACATTTTGAAAGCTCTTCTTATAAATACATCTTTTGGAAGGACTTCAATTGATCACTACTATAAATTACTTAATCATCATACCACCTGTCTGTGTTTCTCTCTATATGTTTTGATGCCAGCACTGTTAACCCTTATCCTACTTGTACAGATTTTATCAACTGTTAGAAAAATGCCCCAAATTCACTAAAGTCTTAACTTCATTTTAAGGAATCTTTAAATGATGTATGCTTTCTAAATAATACTTGTAAGTATGGCATATTCACCCACTTCATCTGGAAGATAATGAATAATTTAAGGATTATAATTGTTTGACAACTATAAGGAACAGAAATTACTCAGTTGAACTCAGTTCCCTTTTATCTATAAAATGAACTTTGATATTAATTGGATAAAATTGAAAAACGTACTTCATATTGTGTGGGAATCAGTACCAGTAACAATTTCTTTTGAAAGAAAAGAGAAAAGATTAATATTGGTGAAGTACTTACTCTCTATGATATTTGTATATGTTAACTTATTTAATTATTTTCACTTCATTTTATCCATACAGAGGTCAAATATCTTGTTCAGCTCTTCAACCAGTGAAAGGTAAATCCACGTCAGTGACTTCAAGTCTGTGACCCACATCTGTGACTTTTCACCAGACTTGCTGCCTCTGAGTAAAACGAATTTTGAATTTTGCAAACAATTTAAAGCCCTTTAGTCTTTCAGGACTGATACTTAATTTACTGTTTAACTCTACAGCAGTGACAGGAGTAAGATCACCATGCACTGAGCCTTAATCATGAGCTGGACACTATGCCTGTGGTGCTGTACACACCATTCCACTCTAGCTTCTCCAAAACTCTTAGGAATAGTTATAATGACCACCATTCCTATGGCCCTTCTTACATGCTATGTGCTAGTGATTTTTCTTTGCACTTTTTATATATTAACTCACTTTCTGAAGTGACTCAGAGGTAGGTAACAGGCATAAAAAGTGGAAAAATAAAATGAGGCTAAGAAAATAATTCTATAAATTGGGCTCACTGTGCTGATCCCCAAATGCTCTCTTTTAAAAAGCAACTTACCTTTAGCCCTGCCTGATTTAACTCCACAGGTTATGTCAAATTCCTCAGCAAACAACTTGTTATTGGCATGAGGAATGCAGTCTCTACATGTATGTCAGAAGAATAATTACCCTGAAGGGTGGGGCCTTTTATGACCCTTATACACACCAGCTTCCAGAAGTCAGAGAAGTAAAGATAATGCCCTCTAATTGTAAAATCTGAAAGAACAAGTCCCAATTAAAACCTGTCAGCATGGGTCAAAGTGACCCAGAATTGCCTTGAACATTGCCATGGACGTTTACCATGTATAATTGGGACTTGAAAGTCTGAAGCAATTCTGCTGTCAATCAAATGTCAAGAGGTGAACCTGGATGGAAGTCTCTGGAAACTTTGCTGTTGACCTTCAACAAAACTGAAGAGCAGGAGTGTCAGGCTGTCCTTCCATCTGAGGACCTACTGTCTTCCTTGACAGTGCTTCCCTTCCCCGCCTTCCCATTTCCTATACCTTTAATAAACTTTGCCATTCTTTCACTAATTCTTGTGTCTTGCCTGGAATCCTCTTGAGCAAGAACACAGGAATCCAGGGGGGCATGCCCATAGCTGCCTCACTTGGGTTCTACAGTGGGGGTCTCTTCTGCAATGTCAGGAGGAATCTCAGGAGAGAACACTGGTTACTGTCACATATTACAAAGCATAAATTCCCTCAAGGGCCTTTGGTGTGGGTAAGGTTATTTGCACTATCACTAAATGATTTCAGATCACTATACTTAAACACTTCTTTTTTTTTTTTTTTTTGTAGTCAGATATTTTAGTAGCCAATTGCTGCTCAAACAATAGCCTGAAAAGTTGTGGAATCTAGGGATGAATAAGGATTCTTTGAGGGTTTTTTTCTTTAAAAAGAGTTAACGGATTGTCCAAATTTAAGCATTAAACACATAAAACTGCTTGAAATTGTTTTTTGGGGAATGATGAACAACGTGAATAGTATACAAGTATTAGAGTCGATTTTTGGATTTGGTATCAACAATTTGGATATTCAGAGATCCTATATACTTTGGTCATGCTTGACAGCTTGGGGGTTCCAAATAAGTGACTTCTAGATTAATAACTGTATTTTCATAGGTACACCATCATTGGACAAGAAGTAAAAGCATCAGGTCCAAATCCCTTTATACTTTTAGCCAACTATCTCATCTATTAAAAGAATGTACCAACTATAGTACACATCTTTTTAATCCACACACTATATATACATGCATTTAACTAATTATACTTAACCTAAATCTCTAAGCTCAGCAATGCTCTTAAATGTTTAGTTTTGGCTACAGAGAAATAACAATGTTCTATAAATAGAACTTAGTCAACCTGTTTAATTTATTCTGGCTTCCTTTAATGACTCATTAAATTTATGTTTCACAGATGAGGTTTAGATAAATCTATGCAAATATGCAACTCCCAAACTGAAATGATTTTAATGTAAGCATATGACAAGAAATACTTATATTATTGACACTGAGCAACTGAAAATTAAATTGTTATTCAGAAAATATAGTTGTAGTCATGAGCATATAGTAATTAGAAAATAGCCAGGCTGCAAAAAATATTTGATATAAGTAGATGTTAATCAAATTATGTATCAATGCAGTCAAGTTAAAAAATTCCCACTTCAAAAAGTTTTGCAATTCTCTTATCAGAATTCTGTTTGCTCTTGATTTTCATTTCTCTAATTGCTCGAGATGTTGAACTTTTTTTCATATTTTTTGCTGATCAATTGTGTTTCTTCTTCTGTGAAGTGTCTGCTCAGTTCCTTTGCCCATTTACTGATTTGGTTATTTGTTTTTTTGGTGTTAAGTGTTTTGAGTTCTTTATATGTCCTGGAGATTAATGCCGTATATGAGGTGTGCATGGTAAAAATTTTTTCCCTTTCTGTAGGCTCTCTCTTCATGTTATTGATTGTTTCCTTTACTGTGAAAAAGCTTTTTAGTTTGAATCCATTCTATTTATTGATTCTGATTTTACTTCCTGCGCTTTAGGAGTCTTATAAAGGAAGTCACTTCCTAAGCTGGCATGGTGGAGATTTTGGTCTTCTGTTAGGCACAGGGTCTCCTTCTAGTGCAAAGTCTTTGATCCATTTTGAGTTGATTTTTGTGCAGGGTGAGAGATAGGGGTTTGATGTCTTTTTGTTATATATGGATTTCCAGTTTTCCCAGCACTTTTTGCTGAAGAGGCTATCTTTTCTCCAATGCATGTTTTTGGCACCTTTTTCTAATATAACTGTATTTGTGTGGGTTTGTCTCTGTGTCTTCTCTTCTATACCATTGGTCTGTGAATCTGCTTTGGTGCCAAAGTCATTTTGTTTTTGTTATATGGCTCTGAAGTATAATTTAAGGTCTGATACTGTGATACCTCCTGCTTTACTTTTCTTGCTAAGGATTGCTTTGGCTATTCTTATGTGGAAAATAAGAGTATTTTTCCAAATGAATTTCATGATTGCTTTCTCTAGTTCTAGTTCTATGAAGAATGTCATTGGGATTTTAATAGGAATTGCATTAAATCTTTTGGTAGTATGGCCATTTTGACAATGTTAATTTATTTGGTATCTGCCTATCCAAAAGCATGGGAGATCTTTCATCTTTTAAGGTCTTCTTCAATTTCTTTCTTTAGTGTTCTGTAGTTTTCATTGTAGAGTTCTTTCACTTCTTTTGTTAGATTTATTTCCAAATATACTGAGATTCCATCTCACTCCATTCAGAATGGCAATCATCAAGAATACAAGCAACAATAAATGTGGGCGAGGATGTAGAGAAGACAGTACACTTGTACTTTGCTGGTGGGACTACAAATTGGTGTAACGACTATGGAAAACAGTATGGCTATATCTAAGAAAACTTGGAATGGAACCACCATTTGACTCAGTCATCCTAGGTTTATACCCAAAGGACTTTAAATCAGCATACTACAATGACACAACAACATCAATGTTTATAGCAGCTCAATTCACAATAGCTGAACTATGGAACCAAACTAGGTGCCCTTCAACAGATGGATGGATAAAGAAGCTGTGGTATATATACACAATGAAATATTACTCAGCCTTAAAGAAGAATAAAATTATGGCATTTTCTGGTAAATAGACTGAATTAGAGAATATTATGGTAGGCAAAATAAGCTAATCCCAAAGAACCAAAAGCTGAATATTTTCTCTGATATGCAGATGCTAATTCACAATAAGTTTAGGGAAGAATAGGGTTATTTTGGACTAGACAGAGGGAAGTGAAGGGAAGGGAAGGGGCATTAGGGTAGGAATGGTACTAGAATGAATTGGACATTATTACCCTATATGCACATGTAAATACATGACCCATGTAAATCTACCTCATGTACAACTAGAAGAATGAGAAGTTATACTCCATTTATGTATGATGTGTCAAAATGCATTCTACTAATTAGAAAAAAAATTTAAAATAAAAAAGAATTCTATTTGTTTTTAACTAATTGTCAGACTAATAGTCAATAATTAACTAGAGTAAATCAGTATAGAATGAGTTCTTGGCAAATTTTTCGGTTATCATATAGTATGATCACATATATATCACACACACAGAATCATTCACACAATGTTTGAAAATTACCCATAATTTTAAAGCTTTAGTGAATATAAATCATGTGAAGATATATTTACATAAAATTGCTCTATTATATCTACAAATAGGTTTTTCATTGAGGCAGTTTAGAGAATTAAGGGTGATAGAGGATAATAACTTTTCCAAGCTGATATAACAAGATACTGTCTATTCCAGAAGTAATTTAATTTCAAAAACCAAAAGTGAGTGTAATATATAAGACTAATATATATATAGTCTTATATATTACATGCACTCTTTTATATATATATATATATATATATATATATATATATATATATATATATATATATTAGGTCTGGGGTGGTCTTAAGATTTCCTGTTTCTACTAAACTCCAGTTGATGTTTATGCTGCTGGTATCTGAACTACACTTTGAATGCCAAGGAGAGAGAGAGAGAGAGAGAGAGAGAGAGAGAGAGAGAGAGAGAGAGAGAGAGAATGAATTTATTTTTTAGTTTTCGGTGGACACAACATCTTTATTTTATTTTTATGTGGTGCTGAGGATCGAACCCAGCGCCCCGTGCATGCCAGGAGAGGGCGCTACCTGAGCCACATCCCCAGCCCCCCAAGCAGTTTTTTTTATTAACACAATATTTATTTTAAAAATTATACTATATATAGTATAAATTACACTGTATATGACATATACAAAAGTATATAATAATCTACTTATTTACATAAATTGCTCTAATATATCTACAACTAGGTTTTTCATTGAGGCAGTTTAGAGAATTAAGGATGATAGAGGATAATAACTTTTCCAAGGTGATATAAGAAAATACTGTCTGTTCCAGAAACATTTAATTTCAAAAACCAAAAGTGCATGTGAGCATATAAGATTAAGCATAAAAGAGAACAAATTGGAATAATGAAAGACACACATTAGGAAGGTCAAGGCAATTTCCTGGCATGCACAGATAAAATTCTAGTTGGAGGGTTTTAGGAATCAGCAACTGAGGAGCAGCTACATACAGGACAAGAGCCAGCTCCTCACATCCCTCCCCAGTCAGTATTGTCTCTTGATTCTGTTTCTGCCTCGCACATTGGTTTACTTTTCACTCTAATGTCTCTCTCTTTTTTTAATATGTATAAAAATAGTACTTTTCTAGCCTTTGAGACTCATCACCTCCCAGGTCAAATACATTCCAATACAATTTTGTATTCTAAATTCAAATACAGAGAAGAGAAAATCTGATTTCATTAGTTAGCCTGAGTTTTGTCATCCTCTGGTCCACTCAGATGAGCTTTGGGAACAGTCTGCAAGGAAGATTGAACAAGATATGACAAGATGAATCAATGACCAGACTGATATAGCTGGTCACTGTAGTGCAGAGCTGGTGCCAGATTACTTGGGCCAAATGGTGCCAAAATATTATTCACTTCTCATAGCAGAAAAATATCTCAAGACATAATAATAAAGATAAGAAAGTAAAATGATTTTTTCAGCTCAGTCTATTATCACTTTGCATTTGTGTCTTTGTTTCATAATTTTATTGAAAAGATAGTTAAATCAAATAAATATAAATCCAAATTATAATTGAATTCTGTACTTGAGTAAATGGATACCAAAAAGAGAAAATTCAGATTTAATAAGTGGAGTTATAAATTTGACTAATTAAATATTGCTCAGCATGATTCTGGTTGAGGAAGCTATGTATGAGAAAAACATCTTATCAAGGCTGCAAGGCTTAATGCATATACATTCCACATCATTATAGTGTAATAGTCAAACTGGATTCAAGAGGTCTGGGTTTAATCACTGGTTTGACATCTAAACAGAATTGTGCCATATTTTGATTTCATATTATCTCCAGTGAAATCTGTAAGTTGAAAGAGACTTCTTCAGATATACATAGTCCGTCAGCCCTCCATATCTGTGAGTTCTTTTTCTGTGGATTCAACTGACTGTGAATGGAAAACGTTAGGAAAGCCATACCACATCTGTACTGAATAGGTATAGATATTTTTATTGTCATTATTCCTCAAACAAATGCAGTGTGACAAGCATTTATTTAGCATTTATATCACATTATTTACTGTAAGTATCCTTCAGGTGTTTTAAGGTATATGAGAGGTTTGCATAGGTTATGAGGGAATTGAGCATCTTAGAATATTGGTTTCTATGGGAGGTACTAAAGCCAATGCTCTGTAACTCTGTGTATTTTAATAACTCTGTGTACTATAAAAAGTGTGTGCACACACACATTTTTAACATGTTAGTGATCATTCTACTTTTAGAAATTTTGTCAATTATTCATAAAAATCCTTTTGTTAAAAATGGTCCTGAGAGGTGTTGTTAAGCAAATTGTTCTTTATTAAACAATGGTGATATCAGCTACATCACAAAAATATTTGTAATTGTGCCCCAAAGACCCAGGTTAAACAAAGTGTTCTTCATCACAGTGTACATGAAAGCACAATAAAGCTAAGAGTTTGCAATAATATGATTAATTTGATTTATTTAAAAATGTTGCACTTAAATAAAGAACATTTTGTTTGTAATTAAAACCAAAGCAAATTTAAGCCAAAAAGCAAGGTCATAAAAAAGTACTGACATTTGAAGAACAGTAACTGTACTAGGTAGCTTTATGGAGGTCTTACTTCAAGCTAGATTTTATCTTCTTGTTAAAGGTAAGAAACCAATGGTGGAATGAGATGGACATTATTATTCTGTGTACATGTATAATTGCACGAATGATGTGACTCTGAAATCATGTACAATCAGAGAAATAAAAGTTGTGCTACATTTGTGTACAATGAGTAGAAATACATTCTGCTGTCATGTATAAATAATTAGAACAAATAGTGAAAAAAAAAAAGATAAGAAACCGAAGGTTAAAAAAGTTAATTAAAAATTTCTGCAATTTGAACTTAGGTTTCTCTGACTTTGTAGCTCAAGTTTTTTCAACTATGTCTTGCTGTCTTTAAGGTAATCATGAAGCAAGCAAACATTACAATGGTTCTAGCTATTAAAATGAAACACTGTATTGGTCATTGGAATAGAAATGCTAAATGAAAGGGAGTCAGTCATTTAAATCTTCTAGGGAAAATGCCAATAACAGAATTAAACTGGCTATTTTGCAGTATATTTTATTTTATATTTTTCACCACCTTTTTTTTCAAATCAATGCCTTTAATGTATCATAACATCATTTCTCTGATGCTTGCTCTTTGGCTTATTATTTAATTAAATAAAATTGTATAAGTGAGACAATTCATCTCTGATCATCAATCATCAGAACTGAAGTCACAGAGCTATTGATGATCTCTGGTAAGAGAAAATGATGCTGTTGTCAGAAGATGGGGCTAAGGGCTGGAGTTGTGGCTCAGTGGTAAAGTGGTTGCCTAGCATGTGTGAGGCACTGGGTTTGTTCTCAGCACTGCATATACATAAATAAAATAAAAATCCATTGACAACTAAATAAGAAAAAAAAAAAAAGATGGGGCTAATGCACTCATGTGAATTAGAGTGATTCTTTCCCATTAGGTTCCTACAAGATCCAGGAAATAAAAGATATTGAGTGGGATAGTGAAAATACATGTTGAACTGGCAACTTAACAAGAAGGTGAACTTTACTTAAATGGTCTGTGATTCTACTGCCTTCTGGAATTGTACAGTAGTTAAAGAGATTAATTATAAATAATGATAAAAGTATAGTTGATAACAGGATTATTACTTCAGTATTCCTGAAATAATTATGTCTTAATGAAATTAATGAATAGAACAAAGAATTTGACACACATTGCAAAATGAATAATTGAAGAATAGAACAGCTAATTTTGTGGGTATTCCTTCATGGAAATGAAATAAGTGGGTGAAACATTGGGAAACAATGAAATGTCAGTCAAATGATCTAAAATGATGTCTGTCAAGAAAAGAAAGTAAAACATAAAGAGGTTTCAGAAACCAAAAAAGGTAATAAGCAGATTATTTGCAGTGTGCATGGGGACACTGAATCTCAATTTTACTCAGGCAAATAAAAGTCATGGAAGACTTTTGCAATAAAAAGAGGACATTTGGAAAGTTTCTTTATTATAAGACATGGCTCATTTAAAAAAAATTCTGGCTAAATAATCCTGACAGATGAACTCGAATTCTCATATGCTAATCTCTTTACTCATGAATCCTGAATCCGGCCTGAGATGGCACTCCACTTCCTGTGAGAAAATGACTCCCCAAGCCATGTGCAATAATGAAATGTTAATATATTGGCACTGAAAAAATATAGAAGTCGGGTATATAATACACATACATTAAGTTTAGGAATAGGTTGTTGTTTTAGTCAGCTTTTCCACTGCTGCGACCAAAAGACCTGACAAGAACAATTTTAGAGGAGGAAACATTTATTTTGGGGCTCAAGGTTTCAGAGGTCTCAGTCTATACATGGTCAACTTCATTCCTCTGGTCCTGAGATGAGGCAGAACATCATCATGGAAGGGTAGAGAGGAGGAAAGTAGGTCAGGACATGGAACCAGAAAGCGTAGGAGAGACTTCACTCACCAGATACAAATATATGTCTCAAAGTCATGCCCCCAATGACCTATTTCCTCCAGCCACATCCTATTTGTCTTCAGTTACCACTCAGTTAATCTATCAGAGGATTAATTCACTAATTAGGTTAAGGATCTCATAACTCAATAACTCACCTCTAAACCTTCTTGCATTGTCTCACACATGAGCTTTTGGGGGACACCTTACATTTGTACCATAATAGTTGTATAATCCTCATGATAACGTGTGTGTGGTTTTTGTTTACTAAATTTGTAAATGTTGAATTTGACATTAGAGAATCCGTTGTGTTGGATAGATTGTTTTAAGCGTTTAAGAAATGAGATTGATGCTAAACTTGTGATTTTTTTCAATTTGAATTTTTAAGTTTTGTTTGATAAATATTTGAATTTTGATTTTAGGATAAAATGATTAAATGACATATATTTTGTACTTATAATTTTAAATGAATAACTGTAAGGAAAGAGAAGTTGTTGTAAGTAATACTTAAAATAACACTTTAATACTCTAGAAATTCAGCCTTTTGGGGGTTCATAAGTAGTGGCCCAGAATTTAAGAGATTGTTGTTTATTTAATTTAATAAATTATTCATCTTAAGTGTTTGAAATGCTTGAAAGATTAGAATCTATTAAAATTTAGAACTGAAATTTAAAGTGTCAAAGAAATTAAATTAATTGGGTTTATTAATTTAATTAATAAGTTAAATTAATTGGAGAAAGTAATCAGTCAAATTCATAAATTAATTGAATACTTGTTCAAAGAAGAAGGGAGAAATGCATATTTTTTATTTTAACAAAAATACTAGATTTATAGGAGAGTTTATTAGATGTGATTTTTGCTATACATCTTTGAGAATAATTACTTCAAATTATAATTTTAACAAATTAAATACAAATTAAAGTATCAGCAACTGTAAGCATTCCTTTTTTTGTATTTATACACAAAGTTGTATTCTTTGACTTTAAAAAGTTAATCATTTTTGGTAGAGTTGGCTAGCCCTTTCAGCTAGAACTCTAGTCCCACACTAGGATCAATATGTGTGTGTGTGTGTGTGTGTGTGTGTGTGTGTGTGTGTGTGTGTGTGTTTTGAAACAAATTTATTTTGGAATAACTTAGAATCAACAGAAGTCCCTTTCTCATCCTATCATTTTAGTAGGTACATGGTATCCAGATGACATTACTGGTGATGCTATCTTGATTACTTAGGGTGTTTTTGCAGGTTTCTCCATTGTATATATCCTATCTTTCCATTTTAATATTTTCTCCTTAAATTAGAATAAAGTTGAGATCACATTCTGAAGCATATGTTGGCAGCTGAATTCCACCTTCTAGAGGAGGGAGCTGTCTCCTGATATTCTTTGGAATTCTACTGTAAAGAAGATCTGTCTCTTCTTTCCCAATTATTAATTAAAGCTCTCAAAAATTCTAGTCTCTCTACTTACTTGACATAATTTGACAGCCATTTTAGATATGACAGTCTTTGAAGTTTAGAACACAAATATTGTTATCAAGAATCTCTGTTGAAACTATGATTTGCATTTCAATGAACTAATAGACATATTTTAAAACAACATAGAAATACTTTATATTTTCCTTCTACAAACTTGTGAAAACACACCTATAACAAAGGTCATCTTATGATCCTCAAAAGGATTGTTATAATGATCTATAACAGATATAAAAGTTTTATAAAACCTGCAAAGTTGTAAATGATTTATGTTCTCTCAAATGTTCTTCCAACACTTATGTTTTAAGGTTAATTATAAATGCATATATTTTAAAAGTAGTAAATTTTATGTGTGTTAATACTGAGTATCATCTTGAATTACTTTTGCTTCCTTCAGATGCTGCAAAGAGCAAACCATCAATGAAATGAAAATTTTGGATTACTGACTTGGATGCCAAAACTCTTTAAAAGAAGCACCCTGAATAGGTAGTCTCAATGATAACATCATATTATGTAGATAAATATAAGGTACAAATCTGGGTGTACAAATACATAATAGGTCTAAACTTCCTATTAAATCATAAGATCATTTTTGTTATTGTTATGTTTTGACAATTTGGTACCAGAAAATCTTTATAAAGTGTTTTTATGATATTTTAAGATATGTTCATTACTTCACTAAAATCTAAATTACATTTTCAACAGAGGTGCCTTACAAGACCAGTGATTTAAACTCAAAGGCTACCATATCTAAGTCAATAATGTTACATCATTTGTTTCATTTTCTCTTGTCAGATAGCAGGTCGGCAATTACTGAGCACAATATATTTCCAGTCATTAAATAATCAAATGGTAAATGTCAGATTGTCAAACATAGCTCACTTGAGTAAAACAGATGAAAATCAAATTTTCTATAGTCTGAATTATCGACAACACAGTCTTGTTTTCAAAGAACATTTCAACTGCCTAGCATTTTCCTTTTGTGTTTCTAATCTTGATATATGAGATTTTTTTTTAAACCTCCAAATCTTCTTAGTTTAAAAACTTATCCTAATTTGGAGTGTGAGTGGGGGGAGCTGTTCTCTAGGCTTACATTGATAAGATTAGATCTTTTGTACTTTTAGAAATCTCAAAGTCTTTTTTGAACAATCTAAAATCTAAAAGTGAAAGAGTCTTTCATTATAATTGGGAAATGGCAGGTGGTAAGATGGAAAATCTGACTTTTTTTGTAGTATAAATTTAGTCATGATTTTATGAATATACATCCTTCTGTTCTTTCTAAAATAATAGTAATTAAAGATGCCAACATTTTTTGAATGCTTATTTTGTACTAAGTACTGTGCTAAACACTTGAAGCCCATTATCTTATTTAATCTTTACAACAATCCTAAAGATTAAGTACTTTTATTCTTTCCATTTTATATAATGAACACTGAGTTTCAAGGAAGTTAGTAAGGGATAAGAAGGAAGAGACAGTGGAGCTGAAGCTTATAGTCACTATTTAATATTATAGTTTTAAATCATTTAATAAACAGATTTCCTGGTTTGAAAATTTAGAGATCACATGGAATTTGCTGATAATCTGTTAAGTCCATATTCCTTATTTCACAATGTTTTTTTCCCCATTCTTGCTACATTTCATACTTCTACTTTAATGCCTTATAAAATATGTACCCATATCACAGTATAACCTTCCCTTATACATTATGGTTTCAGTGTGAAACTGATTAAATTTGGTAAGTTATTGATTAAGATTTACCTCAAAAGTTTACTTCTGAAAATTTTAAAACTAAAAGGAAGTTGGAGGACTAGTAAAACAAAACCCATATAAGCTTATCTATTTTTGTTATATTTGCTTCCTATTTTTGACTCTTTCTCTCAGTCTTTCTGGCCCTCCATATGTGGTAGTCCTCTGCAGTGTATGTACATACACACACACACACACACACACACACACACACACTTTGTATGTAGCTGAGCCATTTAAGACTCGTTGCAAATTTTAGTTTGGGATACCAATGAAAAAGTTGTAGAAATATTTTTAATAGAGTTTATTCTTGTGTATTGAGTAACCCAGTTAATTTACTTATAAAACAGCATTTGATCATACCAGGTTTCCAATACCCACTATTTATTAAATGAAAATGTTTTTTTTCACTGCAACTTATATTTTTCACATTGTGTTGTATTTTTATTGTTATCTTTTGAAGAGTTGATTAATCTTGGTGTAAAGTGTATCTTCCTTTTAAAATCAATTAATTGAATGTCATCTATATATAATAAATGCCATCTGTTTAAAGTATACAGTTTGATGCATTTTAATAGTTAAATGTATCTGAAAACCTTACCATAATCAAGACATGGAATTTTCTGTCACTCCCCAAAGTTTCTTCATACCCTTTTGTATTTCCTCACTTGTTCTTCATTCTAATTTTATTATTATTTTCTTAGACTACTTATGGGTTTATCAATTTTATTGATCTTCTTAAAAAATGAATTTCTATTGATTGCTTTCATTTTATTATATTCTTAATTTTGTTCATTTCTACCCTCATATATATTATTTTCTTTCTTCAGTTAACTTTGGGCTTTGTTTCTTCTTGTTACTTTTGTTGTGAACTTTGTTGATTATTAGAGAATTTTTTTAATATAGATGTTTACCACTATAAATTGCCTTGTTTGTGTGTTGATTTTGCTTTATGTGCAAGTTTTGATATATTGTATTTTCTATTTCATTGATCTCCGGATATTTCCTGATTTGCATTGTGAGTTTTTTCCTTTGGCCCATAGGGTTGTTCAAGTGTATGTTATTAAATTCCCACATCTTTGCAAATTTTCTGATTTTCCTTTTCTTTTCAATTTCTAGTTTCACTTAACAGTGGCCAGAAAAGATAATTAGCACAGTCCCAGTCTTGTAAAATTTGTTAGGACTTGGGCTGAGAATTGAAATGTTTTTTCATGCAAGTATGAGTTTATTGGAATGAACTCAATTACTATGTATAACCATAAAGCTCTTAAAAAAAAAAAGAATTGGGCTTGGGATGTGGTTCAGTGGTAAGCAACTTGCTTAACATATGTGAGACCCTGTATACCCCCCCCCAAAAAAAATTGTTAAAACTTAAAACTTACTTTGTGACTTAACACATAACCTATTTTAGAGAATGTTCTGTCTGCCATTGAGAAGAATGTTTATTTTTCTGCCATTGGTTAGAATGTTCTGTACATGTTTATTAGTTTTACTAGATCACAATATTTTTCAAGTCTCTATTATTATTTTTCTCTATTAATCATTTCTCTAGTTGTTCCATTCATTATTGAGAGTGGAGCACTGAAATTGAAGTGGCACCCCCTTTCTCCACAGAAAGGTCTTAACTGGGCTTCTCCAGAAATCTTCACCATGACTGATTTTAGGACTGTCAGCAAAAAGAGTTTCTGCAAAAGAGTTCAATGTAGATAAACTTCCTATTTTCGTGTTGCCCTGTTTTACTTGGCCACTGACCCAGAAAGTACCAGCACTCCAGGGGCTGGACACCCCCTTACCAGTTTTTCACAAACATATCCAGTATAGTAGTTTGTAGAAATGTGCAAACAAGGCCTCTGGTCTTGAGCTGGGCTTCATAGAGATGGCTACATTTTTAAAATAAGTTACCAATTGGGCTCCATGGTAACAGTTGGCAGGGGGAGGAAAAAGAGGGGAGAAGAAGCTCTCCCTTTCTCAGGTGTTGTCCTTGAAGGGTTAACTTGCCCAAAACAGTAAAAAAAAAAAAAAAGCTACTTTTATATGAACTTCTGCAGACTGTGAACTTCTGAGCCCCTCCCCTTACAGGCTGGGTACAAAACTCTGAAACTCTCTGAACTCGGGGTTCAGGGGATTAATTGATTACAGCAAAAGCTGTGCCCTCTGAACCTGGCTGCAGCCAAATAAAACTGTTTCCTGCTATCTTCGATGCCTTGCCTCGTTTGTCCCTACAACAAAATATTCTACTATTATTGTGCTATTGTCTATCTCTCCTTCCAATACAAGATATACTTCATATATTTGGGTGCTTCATATACTTGGGTGCTTCCATTCGGCCTCTAAGGTTTCTGTTGAAATATCTATTGATATTCACGTATACTATCTTGTACATGATGAATTGATTTATTTCTTTTATCTTTTATTTCTCTGCTTTTTTACATCCTACCCCTAACCTTTTGACTGCTTTCAAGATTCACTCTTTGCCTGGTGACTGTTCAATTATAATGTGTTCAGACATAGATTTTTTTTTTTAAAAGAGAGAGTGAGAGAGGGAGAGAGAGAGAGAGAATTTTTTTAATATTTATTTTTTAGTTATCGGCGGACACAACACCATTGTTTGTATGTGGTGCTGAGGATCGAACCTGGGCCGCACGCATGCCAGGCGAGCGCGCTACCACTTGAGCCACATCCCCAGCCCAGACATAGATTTTTGTGTTCCTCCTACAGAATGGCATCTATATGGAATCCATTAAGGATATTGAATCTGCATTTCCATTTTATTCTTCATATTTCAGATATTTTCATTTATGTTTTTGAATGATCTCTGTGCCTTTCTCTCTTTGTGTTCTGTTGGAATTTCTGTAATACCTATATTTTCCTGCTTGAGATGTCCCATAAATTCCTTAGGCTTCTTTAGTTTTCCTCATTCTTTTTTCTTTTTGATTCACTTGCTTGATGATATCAAATAATATGTCTTTTTTTGGGGGGGGGTATCATGAATTGAACTCAGGGGCACTTGACCACTAAGCCACATCCCTAGCCCTATTTTTTTTGTATTTTATTTAGAGACAGGGTCTCACTGAGTTGTTTTGTGCCTCGCTTTTTGCTGAGGCTGGCTTTGAATTCTTGATCCTACTGTCTCAGCCTCTAGAGGTTCTGGGATTACAGGCATGTGCCATTGCACCTGGCTCAAATGATGTCTTTGATGAATTCATTCATTCTTCCCTCTCCTTGATCAATTCAGTTATTAAACATTTCTAGTGAATTTTTAAATTCAGTTACATTATTTTTCAGTTCCAGAATTTCCACTTTTAAAAAATAATTTCTATCTCTGCTGATATTCTCATTTTGTGTATTTGTCATTTTTCTGATTTTGCTTAGTTTTAAAAATTTGTGTTCTCTTTTAGCTCATTGAGTTTTCCCTGTTTCAATATGGTTGTTTTGGGCTTGGTGCTAGCCTAGGGCATGACAACTTCTTAACTGGTTTCTAGAGTTCTCATTGACTTTTTATATAATATATTGTTATTAAGTTAGTGTTTTATCAGGGGAATGAATTCTGAGGCTTCCTGTTTCACCATCTTGCTGCCATCACTCTAATAGTTTGATTTATTTACACAAAAGCTGGAGCACTCTAAGAATGTTTCTTGAATATTTTTTGATAACTTGTCAGGAAAATTTTGACAAGGAATCTTATATATCCTTACTAGGAATACAGATTTTTTAATTATTAAAATAATTATAGGAAACTCAAAGATGTGTTTCAGTTATGAACCAATGTACAAAACTTGTCACATAGAAGGTGCTCAGCAAAGATTCAATTCCTTTTCCTTTAAGAATAAAATGTTTCAATGTAAACATAGTTTCATTGCTTTTTATATGTAGAATCACTGAAGACACTTAAAAATATCTTTACTATTCATTTACTTATGATAGGTTAGAAGATGAAGAATTGAATTCACTTTTAGCACTGATTTTATCAAATGCTATATGAATTAGAATATGAAATTTTCATTCTCACCTATGATGCTTAAATTATGTGTCAACCTCACTGGGCCACACCATGCCCAGATGTTTGGACAAACACTGTTCTACATGTTTCTGTGAGGTTACTTTGGGTTGCAATTAACATTTAACTCATTAGACTGAGTAAAAAATGATGGTCTTCTCTGATTTGGATTGGTTCACTCAATTAGTTAAAGGCCTGAATAGACCCAAAAGGCTGACGTCTTTCTTGAGGAAGAGAATTCCTTCTGACTTATTGCTATTGAACTGAGACTTAAACTGAAATTCTGGCTCTTTCTGTGTCTCAGTTCTGCCAGACTTCAAATTTGAACAGTTTTCCTGGATTTGTAGTTTGCTGACTCACCTGGAGGGTGACTTATTCTGGAGATCTTTGGACTTCTTAGTGTTTACAATGGCTTGAAATAGTACCTTATAATAAATTCTATCTATCTATCATCTATCTATCTATCTATCTATCTATCTATCTATCTATCTACCTATCAACATCATCTATCTATCTGTCTAATTGGTTCTATTTCTTTAGAGGCAATTTATTAAGGAATTCACCTATCACGTGGTATAAAAAATATTTCTGATACTCAGACTAGGACTTAGATAAATTATCTAAAAGTTCTAGTCTTATAAAACCTCTAAAAGAATACTTGTGATAATAAGAGTAGGACTTACTGAAATTGCCCAGAAAATATTAACATTTATTTTAAGTGATATTTTAGTATTTTAGACTATATGATTTCAGATGACTGATCAGAATCCTTGCAAGTAAGTTCACCTTGGTATTCAGTGCAATAAAGCTAACTTCATGAAAAACAGTATAATTTAGAAGCATTTAATTGAATTCTTCACAACATAGAATAGAAAATGCTGATTAAAAAATAACATCTTTTTTCTTTTGTACATTTTATAGACACAGGCTTAGTAGCAGAATCTTTTTGCTAATTCTTTGGTAATATTTTAGAGCTTCATGTTATTTAGTCCTTAGCAAAATTATATAAATTATTTTTTTCTGAAACATTCAAAAATCTTAACTACTTTATAATAATTTAGATAAGTAAACTTTCACCTAAGAAAACAGAATATAATCGGAGATATCGAAAGCCAATAAGGACAAAAAAAAAATTTAAGAAAGCCTGGTACCAAGATTTGTATTGCACATCTCTGTCTACCTAAGAATATTCTAGTTAGGTGTTTCTTTCTCTGAGAATTATCTTTAATAAGGTTCACTACTATATGTAAAGGAAAATCACATGTCAAGCCAAATTTCAATAAGACAAAAATTATCTAATTAATTTGATTAGTTCTTTATAATTTTTAATGAATTTTTAAAATGTTAATCTTAGTGAAGTTCATTTCATTATTTAGAAAAAAATAAAAGACTAGGAAATATAAGGAAATCCAAAATATGTCAGAAATTTCCAAGCTAAAAGCACCATGGCAACAAAATCATATACTAAAGAAAATGTCAGAAATTATTCATAATTTATTTGATGAATTAATATGGCTAATTAACATTGTAGGAGGGGAGAAAGAGCAAAACATTAGCAGTGATACAAGAAACAACAGGGAAGAAAAACACTTAATGAAACAGCTAATGGAACTTTTGAGGTCAACCAGATCACAAACCATAACTAAACAATCTATATTTACTTAGACCTGTGCCATTTGTACAGTAAAGTCACTGCTTAAATGCAAACCTTTATCTAATGATTTAGGCATGAGAAAAAAGAAGCCATGAAATCAAATCCAAATGTGAGGTTTTTGGATGGAACTGGAGGAATTAATGTTGAGTGAAATAAATCAAACACAGAAAGATGAGAAAACATTTCTCTCATATGTTGAAACTAAAAGAATAATAAAAAAAGGACCCGAAAGTAGAAGAGAAACTATTAGGGACAGAGAAGTCGTGGAGGAAGAGAGCAGAGAAAGGAGGGTGAGAAAAGATAGAAGGCAGAATAGACATGACCAGTGCACAATATATACTTGTATGGAAGTGCCACATCAAAATCCATTAATAGAAGTGATAGTGATAGAAATCAAGATAATTATTAGCTTTAGGGAAGTGGGTTTACAGTGATTGGAAGGTGGCATAGGTGATTGTCTGTGGTACTGATAACATCCTATTTCCTGATCTGGGTGCTGTCTACCAAGATCTGTTTATTTTGAGAAAAAAATATTCAAATGATATACTTTTGATTTGTGAATATTTCACTATATATGTAGAACTTCAATGAAAATATTTTCCTAAAAACATCTAGCAGCAGGAGAAATTCATCAGGTATTGAGAGATAGATTTACTATGATGCAAAATAGAGTGTTAAAGCGGTGATGAAAGGTAAGAAGGAAACATCATTCTAATGAAATTTTAACATGTTGAAGCAAGTAAATAAGGTCATTGACAAATTTAAAAATGATTATCAAGGATTCTGGTTGGGCTAAATAGTTCAGGCCAAACTTATGTAGATAACAACTGTATTTAATTTCCAGAGACATAAATGAAAACATACCTGAAAGCACTAGAATGTTCAAAAGCAGATACTGGAAAGAAACTGACACTCAGTAGAAGCAATTACACTAGGTGAATTTCCCATATGTCGTGGCTAATCAACTGAACTGACAGGTAGGGCAGCTTATAATCTCAATAGCAAATGCACAATTTTACTAGCTTGAAGAAAGTGAGCACAGAGTTTGGGTCAACTATACTTAGAGGATAAAGTCAAGTGAGATCATAGAAGTGGGAGAACCTGTGAGTAGGAGTGCTGAATTCTACACATAAACCCTGACCAATTCTTTGATTGGTCAAAACAACACATGTGGGGAAAACTCCTTTAAGTCTATCTGATGCTAAAAGGAGCTAACTGAGATTTGGGCTGCCAACATTGCAAGGAAGGTAGTTTGCACTTTAAGCTGTTCTTGTAGGCTGAATAATGACCTTCCAAAGATGTCAATGTCCTAATTATTAGAATCTTTGAATATGTTAAATTATATGCCAAAGGAGAATTGTGGAAAGAGATTCAATTAGGATTACTAATCATCAGACCATGAAAAAGAATTTTTGTTTTTTCTTGGATCATAAGGGTGCTGAACCCAAATCTAATCATAAAGCTCCTTCAATGTGTTAGAGGGAGGCAGTAAAGTAGGTTTCAGGGTAGTGTAATATGAGAAAGACTAGAACAGCTATTGGCTGGCTTTGAAGATTGAAGTGGGCATGAGTCAAAGAGAATGAGTGTAGCTTCTAGAAGATGAAAATGCAAAACAATGAATTCTCTCTTAGAGGCCTCCAGAAAGGACTGTGACCTTGCTTTTAGTCCAGGGAAAACCATTTCACACTTCTGATGATCAAAATTCAAAGGCAAATTAGCATTGATTTAATTTACAAAATTTGCAGTACTTTATTATAAAAGTAATGGAAAACTAATATGTACCCCACTTTCATTACACACACACGTGTGTGTGTGTGTATGTGTGTGTGTGTGTAATATAGGAGAAATAAATGACCCTACGTGGCTATGTAGTTTTGAAATTTCATGTGTAATAGTACAATGTTAACTGTGACTAGAATGTTTAAGTTGAGAATGTAGTCCCTAGAGCACTCACCTAAAGTAATTCAAGGAAATACATAAAAAAACAATAAATAAAGGTTAATATCAACAAAAGCTTAGAAACACCTACATTCATTTATGTAGAAGACCTTTGGAAAGCACTCTGCTATCTAAATTTTCAAAGTGCAATGAAAATAAGCTATTTATTTATTTTCCTAAAATTTATGAAACATATGGCATTAAACTTAGGGAAAATTCAAATCTAATATAATAAAGACTATAAGGCATGTTAAATAGTGCCAGTCTATGCAAGGGCAGATTATTATTAGTTTTTATATGGGAATATAGTTCTTCTAAAGCCACAGAATAAATGTGACAATCATTTTGAAAGTTTCTTTTTCTTCATCCTTTCTTGTGGGGCTCCATTTCATAATTTAATTGTTTACGTTTCCCTAAAAATTGATTTTATATTATGATAAAAGAAGAGTGTCTGATTCTTAATAAAACCAGTCAATCCACTATCAATATTTTTTTTTGTGTGTGAACAAAAGCCAGAATTTCATACTTACTTAGGTACAATGTGTTCTGAATTGATAATAGTATTTGTATGTAAGTCACTTTGGACTTCTGAAATCATTTATTCACATTCTCACTGAGTCTAAATTTTTCTGAGCACAAAAACTTAAAATATTTTAATTATTATACCATTTTCTTATGCAAGCAAACACATGTTGATCTGCTATTAGATAAACTCAACATCCTTTCTGATTCTAAGTCTGAACCTTAGTAAAACTGAAAATGTGGTTATCTCCCTCTGTTTATTACATGACTTGTGATGAGAGGGGTAATTTTTAGTATAAAATTCAATCTGTAGGTTCCTTTTTTAAAAAACAACCAAGAATGACTTTAAATCTAGGAAGTAATAACAATCCATGTAGGACAAAAAAAGAAGGCAAATGTCAAAGAAGGATGCATGTCTGATTATAGATATGGTCTGGTGTCAGAGTCCAACAAAAGAAGGACAGGAAAAGAATTCCTAACTCAACATCATGTTCTCCAAAGACTACAGTTCAGTATAGTTATGTCTCAATTAAATAAAAATAGGAAGGAGTCTGCAGGAAGCAGGTCAAGCAGTTCCTAGCCTGGAGAAGCCACCAGGATTGCCACAAGGCTCAGTAAGTGCTGTTCTGCTCAATCAGCAGGGCCTCCCTGAGCAGCCACATTGGCCCAGTACAGCATTGCCTCCTCCAAGACCTTGCTGGTCTTTCTCAACCCTATCTTCTGGGGGACCAGCAGGCATTTTATGCTATGTGGGAGCCTATATCTTCATCACTTATGATGACTATGAACACTTCTTTGAAGATATGTACCTTCTCATACCTCCCGTAGTGATCACAGAGGTAGGAGCCCTGCTTTTCATCATTGTGCTAATTGCCTTCTGTGCCACAATCTGGAAAATTTCTGTGAACTTACCACTGTTGTCTCATCCTGCTCTTGGTTTTTGTCATGGAAGTTATTGTAATGATTTTCAAATACGCTTACAAAGCAGAGGTGGAAAATGAGGTTGATGCAGAAAGTTTATAAGACCTACAATGAAATCAAACCCTGATGCTGCTGGCACGGCTATTGATTATGTACAGAGACAGCTGTGCTATTGTGGAATTCATAACTACTCAGACTGAGAGAATACAGGTTGGTTCAAACAAACCCAAAACTAGACTATCCCTGTTAATTGCTCCAGAGAGTCTGCTATTAGATGCAATGGCATCCTGGCCAATCCCTCTCACCTATCCTGAGGGGTGTGAGGCTCTAGTTGTGAAGAAGCTACAAGAAATCCTGATGCATGTTATCTGGGCAGTGCTGGCCTTCATAGCAGTGCAGATGCTGGGCGTGCAGGGTGCATGCATCATGTTGTGCAGAGGGATTAGAGATCTTGCTTATAAGCTCCTTATGCACAGTAGATATCTCAAGCTTGAGCTTGTTAGTCTTGTTTTGATTTGGAAGGTGAAATGAGCAGGTCTGCTGCAGTTGGCCTCCTGAGTTCATCTAGTTAAAGACACATACACTGGTGCTGGATGGAACAGCTTGGCTTTTCATGTACCTACCCATTTACCTATACACCTATGACTTTTTTTCCTTTATTTCAGCTGACTATCCATGCCCCTTAATGCGTAAGTTCAGTGGTAAATATTTTAATTTCAGAACCACTTGCAAGGTGCACAGTGCCATAGAATTAAATGAGGACATATGCCGCTTTTGTTGCCTCCAAATAGTGATGGGACTGATGTCATAGTATCACCAGGTCCTTTCAGTCTTTAATGTGGAGAATTCTTGGCCAAAGGTTTTGGTGGAGAGGAGGAGGAAGCCAGCTGTCTGGTTTAAGCTGACACCAGATGGTGCCCCTCATCAGTGTTCTTTTGAAGACCATATACTGTAGTTTGATAAGACTGCAACTGTAAAAAATGGCTAAAATAGATTTTAGAATCATACAGAGTTTATCTTTTTCAATCTTCAAAATCAGAGTCTGATCTTTGAAACTAGTGGTTTGTAATCAAAGCTGGCTTTACAAAAGGAGATTAATGTATTCACTACTGTTTTAAACAATTAGTGTGTTTTTTTATGATTGAGCCTATTCATCATAAATCTTAAACTCATTAGAGATAATGTACCCACACAGACTAGCAAAATAATATGTAGATGTAATCTCGGTTATACATAGAAAAATCTAATTCAATAAACTCTGTATGATCCCTAAAACAACAACAGCAAAAACTACAACCTGGTTCTTTGAGTTGCATTTGGCATACATACATTTACGTAATTTAGAAGAACTTTTGTATGTATCAATTGGCATGGTAAATTAAAAATATGGTTATTGTTTTCAATCTAGACAAGAACTTATTTTAAAACTGCCTGAATTCCATTTGAAATTTTCCATTCTTTACTGTAAAGTACGTATGATAAAGTATTATTAATGTAAAATAATAAATTCAAAATAATATGTTACACAGTTCTCAGTAAAGTTCTATGTCTATGTAGGTGCAGTTTGAAAAATTTTAAGTTGTCTTCAATGTGTATATTTTCCCTAAGTGGTTACTTTGGAAAGACTGTTTCCTTAAGAGTCAAACTTTTGGTGAAAATTCAATATTTATATTCTTCTCTTATTATTGTTGTTTTCTTTTACTTAGAATCTCTTGACTTTTTAATGAGTTATGAAGATAGGCTAAATCATAAATATTCATGATTTTGGTCTCTGGGTGAAAATACACAGAAAGTACAATTGTTTTTTTTTTCCTCAGCTTTATCAAGGACCAGATGTGGCATCTAAATCAAAGACCAGTGTTAGTTTGCTTTTATGAAGACATGGACTACCAGATGAATTACATAAAGCATAGTGATGTGTGCCTGTGGACATGCAGGAAGAGGTAAGCAGAGCCACAGTGGCAGATAGTAAGCATGCTCTGCCCGCTTGTGCTTCTTGCCACACTAGATATTACATCTTCAGCACCTTTTTAAACTCATTGATCATTGCTGAATCACAAGCGGTATGCCAAGCTGCACCAAGGACATAAAGGTTATATAAATTAATTTCATGAGATGGTTATGATTTTGTTAATATACTTTTATTCTGTTTGTAAAAAAATTGATTTGGTAAATATTAATTTCCTTATCAAGGGCAGAACATCTGGATTAATCAAAGATAAATTATATAAGCCATCTCAAGTAGCTTCTAAACCATGAGAATTGTGCATAGTAGTATTAAGAAATTTGTTACAAGGGAATTTTAAAATCAGGGTGCATTTAAACTCATTGTAAGGCAACTATGTCAACTGTATATACTAATTACCCAACTCAGAAATTAGATTCATGTTGCTATCTGTAATATAATCATGATATTGCTTTAGGCAGGAACTTTACCCTTGAGGGGTAAATATAAAAGCAGTAGATGATACAGTTCCTTATCTGCAGAATATGAGAAAAAGAATGTTTGCCTCTTTTAATTTGTAGCCCCAGTGATTCCTTAGAATCTTAGCTATAAAATCCAGTCAATGTCATACGGCTGTAAGGATGACATTTCTTTGTGGTTCTATTAGTACCGCAATCCTGTTGTTGTCTGTGAATAGACACACTGTATACTGAGAAACCACATGGTCTGCTTGGCCTTTCTCCAGAAACCTGAGTCAGGCCAATGTAGTAGTATGCAATACTCTTTCAGAATGAATGACTTGAGATTCATATGTCACAGTGATAAGCAGCAATAATACATTCTTAGGCTGAAGTTTTTTAAACTGAATGAAGGGAATGCACTGTTGGAGAGGGAAATTTATAATTCATATTATGTATTTTAATCACTTGCCTCAGGCCTGTGATTTTTGTAGCCTAGGTTTGCAAAGGATCTAGAAGCAGTTTAACATTGTGCCTAGTTTTAGTAAAATAAAAGATTAAGGAAAACGTTCAAAAGATATCATTATTAAAAACCACAAAATATCAACATTTCTCAGATAAAAATTAGTCTTAAAAATAAATGCAGGTGCTTGCAAGAACTAAACTATATTAACAAATGTTTCATTATATTTTTTGTTCCAAAATACAGGTATTGCTATTTAAGAAAGTTGCTAAGGCTGGCCTTGAACTTTCAATCATCCTGTCCCAAGATCCTGACTCACTGGAATTACAGATGTGTGCTACTGGGTCTGAAATCCATTTTTCTTTCTTTGTTATTATTAATTTTTTACTGTAAAAAATTTGAATATTGAAGAAATTTTGTTGGCTAATAATAATAATTTTGACATCATTTTTATTTATTTAGGAGATTATTACACTTAAAAATGCCCAGATCCTAATTTATTAGTGTAAATATATTCTAATATATTAGTGTAAATATATTACTGGCAAAAGGGAATTTGGAGAAGTGATTAAGTCTTTGGAATGGGAAGATTATCTTGGATTATTCAAATAGGCCTAATCTAATAAAATGAGTCCTTAAAAGTGGGGAACTTTCCTGTCTGGGTAAGAATGATGAGATAAAAATAAGAGTAAAAGTATGAGAAGGAGTCAGTCTGCTGTTTGAAAATGAAGGAAGAAGTACCTAAACCAGGGAACGGGGTTGGCCTTTGGATGTTGGAAAAGGTAAGGGAATACAGCAGGCCCTGGAGACTTCCTGTGGAAAATAGCCCTTAACGATACCTGTATTGAACTTCCACAGAATTGCAAAATAATAACTTTGGGAGTTTAGGCTACGTTTGTAGTAACTAAAATCCTAAAGCTTTCTTCTTCCCATATGCAAAATCTGGGAAGAAAATAAACTGATATCATTTACAAAACTGTATTACCTCAACCCTACACTTTACACTGATCTTTTATAATGACCTATGAGATATGGATTTATATCCCCAATTTAAAGATGAAAAGACACATGTTAATAGTTTGTCTGACTTTCATCACTTCTTCATTCTCTCTATAAAATATTAATGTGTCCTAAGCTTATAGAACAGAGTTTCATTTATGACACTGAAGTATGAGGTTGACCTCAGCACAGCAATCCTGTCTTCCTAGGGCAACTTCCCCTGCCTTTCCTGTCTGTCTGTGTCTCTGGGAGTGCTGGTGCAAGTCTCCAGATGCATTCTCACAGAAGGGACCTATGCCTATGATGCTCTGACTCACAGTTCAGAACTCTGACCTGGGTGTATGGGATGGCCATCTTCAATAAAGAAAGCCTGTCAAAATCATGGATGTGTGGAATTTATAGGGGCATGGGAATCTGGCTGACTTCTTTCCATCCTGTGTGAGACACTCAGTCACTCCATGACCATCTGCAGAAACTCATGAGGAAAATATACACATGTAATTTCTCTCTGTTGGCCTATCCTGTATTCCACTAAAGTTCCAAATCCTTGGAACCAAATGTGAATACAAATAATTGTTTTCTAGTTTAGAATATTAATTGGTTCTTAGATCCCAGAACCCAGAATCCAGGATGACATCAGGCACATGGGAATGAGCTGTGACTTTAAGTCTCCCCTCCCTGCCTCTGCGGGGGCCAGGGCACCTCATGAAGCCAACATCTTGGGTTCACAGCTTGGTTACAGTAGAGAATAAAGAAGATTGACATAACAGACTAAGAACATATAATTGGGGACATGAAATAGGCCTGATTTGAGGCCACTATTGTGTTTAAAGCAGTGAGCAGTATCAGAATACATGGAAATTGATACATGGCCCTCTTTCTCCAGGCCATTTGTCATGTGAACAGCTGACAGCCACTTCCACAATGTTTGAGTTACAGGTGTCCCCTCCAATAATTGGGAGTAAAAATGACACTCATTAGGTAATCTGCAGGAGGGAGCCTGGTTTTTTATCATGGAATAGATCAACATTTTAAAATATTTAAAAAATATTATTAATGTATAATATGTGAGATTTTGTATTGTTACATAGTGACAAAAAGAACAAAACTGACCTAATTCCTTCAGTCATTGCCACTATATTTTGCCGGAAAAGAAAGTCATTGAACACATAATGAAAAGACAAGAAAAGGAAATAAAAGTATATATATATATTTCTTCTGAAGGAAGAAATAAAACTATTTATAAATGACATTTGTGATTGTGTAGAAAATCTTAAAGAATGAACAGAAAAACATCTGAAAGACTACAGAAACTAATAAGCAATTATAACAAAATTGTAGGAAACAATATTAACATACAAAAGTGAATTACTTTCCTATATACCAGCAATGAACAAGTTACATTTGAAATTTAAAATACAATGCCATTTACATTAGCACTCAGAAATTAAATATTTTGGTACAAATCTAAATAATATGGATAAGATGTAGATAAAGTAAAATATAAAACTCTAATCAAGAAAATTAAATGAGGGAGAGATACACTGTGTTTGTGGGTAGGAAGATTCTCTATTTTTAATGTGTGAGTGCATCCCAAATTGATCTAAAAATGCAGCCCAATTCTAATCAAAATACTATAAATTTATTTTATGGATATTCACAAACTGACTCTAAAGTTTATGTGGAAAGACAATAGAATTTTGAAGGGGAAGAGCAAAGTTGAAGGACTGATACTACCTGAATTCAAGACGTGGTGTAAAATTACCGCAATAAAGATAGTGTGGTGAAGAACAGACAAGTAGATTAATGGAACAAAATAAGAAAACAAAACAAAACAAAACATGGAGCTAGTTAGTCTTCTGATCACTGATAAAGGAGCAGATGAAATACAATTGAGCAAATATGGTCTTCAACAAATGGTGCTGATAAATCTGCATGTTAAAAAAATCAATCCACATATCAACCTTATACACTTCACAAATCAAACTCAAAACAGACAGCATACTTATACTTAAAATTCAGAACTATAAAATTTATATACAATAATGTGGGAGAAAACCTTCATTATTTGGAATATGGCAAATGTCTATTTTTAGATACAACACTAAGATCATTGTCCATAAAAGAAAGAATTGATAAGCTGGATGGACTTCATTAAAATTAAAGTCTTCTGCTACACAAATGACAGTATAAAGAGAATGAGACTGGGAAAAAATATTTGTGAAGACACAACTGCAGAAGACAGATAATAGTTAAAATTTTGCTATGAAAAATGGGAACATGATATCCATTGTGCACTGCAATGTTCCAAGAGATGCTCATTTCAGAAGAAAGGTTTTGAGTTCTATGGGACACGTTGGATTTGAGATTTCTTTGAGACATGCAACCATGGACCCTGAGTTGCCATTTACTCTTGTGGATCTGGAACTCCAGGGACAGGCCTAGGTTTAAGAAACACATTTGGGAATCACTGGCAAATCAAGAAGAGAACTCTGGGGAGAAAGAAAGGTGCCTGTGCTAGAACCTTGAGGAACCCATTTCAACAATAACCAGCTGGGGATGAGGAACTAACCAAGGTTCAGAGCTACTGAGAGTCAAAGTTCATAACAAAGTATGTATTACTCTGAAATCCAAAATTCAAGATGTCTTACTCTACTAAAGCACACTTTTGGAAGATTTTAAAAAATTCTGTGTTCTGAGTCTAATGGAAACAATGTACATTTGAAAGATATAAAGTACCTTTTTAAAAACTAATTATTTTTAATTTTTCTATTTTGGGTCTGTTTATTAAGGAAAAATATCTCTAAGCATATTCTATCTTTTGGAAGGTATTTGGCATGTATCATAAATCTGTTTGAATGGCTTTAGATAGGGACATAAATTCTAAAAACCCGGATTACATTTTTGTTATTCATCTGATTCATCATAGTCAGCATTTAGAACACAAATTATCATGATTCGGTAATCTGTATTCACTATTCACAATAATGAGACAATTTTGTCTAGACGTTTCTTTCTTTATTGGAAAACATTTTAAGTTGTTACATCATACATATATTTGCCAAATTATATTTCTGAAAATTCAGAGATAATTTTTTTCTGTTTTTCTCTAATCTGCCCAATGTTCACTGTGTTCTTCAAAAAACAATAGAGTACATGATGAATAAGTTTCTTGGTTTCAAAAATACTCCTAGGTAGAGCAACATCACAAAGAAAGACATAAAATGCAAATGAGCATGGAGAAATAAAGGGGTAACTAAGGCTGTTCTTCCACTAGAGTGCTGCCAGAATCAGCAGAGCATAGACAAATAATTTTTTTACTAATAATGCCTGAGGTCTGTGTTCTGAGGGCTTCATAGAGTAAAAACTTAACATGGGGTCATACAGATTGCATATAAATTTTATAAAAGCAGTTTTTGTGCCTTTTTCCCATTCTTTTTTGTTTTTAAAATTTATTTATATATATTTTTTATTTATAAATTCTTAGAAGTATAATCTCAGGCTGCACTATTTTGTTCTATATTATGTTTGTATGAATGAACACATATGCCTAGGCACATATTTAAGAGAAAACTGTCTAGTTGCATACTATAAATTCAAATTTTTTTTATCTTTTTAGTTTAATAATTATGTGTTAGCAGTTGATTTTAGGTTTATCTTTTTCAGTAATGTTGGAAGAAATTCTTTGCAGAAAGCAGTTTTGTGTATGCCACCAAGAACAGGTATAGATGTCTAATCTATGTATGCAAGTCAATTAAATACAGGTAGTCCCTTGGACATTTTACACTTTTAAATCATGTTTAAATATGTTTTCTTATTCATTCCTAATTTTAAATGATAGACTTTATTATTTTAGAGAGGTTGAAGATTTTTAGCAAAATTGAGCATAAGGTATAGAAATTCCCTCTGTTCTGTCTCCCATACATGTTACAATGTTATTTTATTCCAAATAATAGAATGAATGAATAAAAAGGATTCTAGAAATGTAGCAGCCTAATATACCCCAATTTTCTTCTAGACTCAATATAAAAATAAATTAATTATCTTTTGTGAGTGTGCCATTTAGACTGGATGGAGGATTTAAAGAAAAATTCACTGGAGGGCTTGTACTCTACTTTTTGGAGAAAGGGTCCAGATGAATATCTGAAAAAAAATTACAAAGTAATTCTAGGAAGAGCTAGGTCCTAGTTACTGATCCTGTAACATCAGGAAAAGGAGAGAATTGATATTTATAGTAAGAATTCATTAGATCTCCATTTTTTTTCCCCAAAGGGGTGAGAAGTAACTAAATACCTGAGCTAAATTCTTTTTGTCCCTAAGGTTTGAAGAGCACAAGTGAACAGGGGATCAGAGTACTATTGCCCACAAGGAAGACAACAAAGCATCGTCCATCATTGACTATCTGAGATTCCATATTGAAGGAATTCCTTCAGATGAAGTGGAAGCCCACAGAATACATAAAGAAAAAGTAGCAGCATGTCTAAGGAGGGGAACAGCAAAAATGTCAGAGAGAAGGAGAGAAAGAGAACAGATGTCCTAATAAAATAGAGCTGCTTAAGGAGACATAGAACACCTAACCTCAGTACATATGCAGGATCTTCCATAATAAAAAGCACAAAAAGGATCTGCTATTAATCAACAATCCTACTTTCCAATAGAGTATAATCCATCAACAGCTCATCCTTGTATCTCCAGGTGGGTAAGCAATGAATTACAAGGAATGACATCAAGGCATTTACTTTAAGTAAAAAATATATAGTGTAAACATGTTCCTACAAGTCATCCGTTTTGATAATTAAAGGGGAAAAAGTGTACATTTTTGGTAAATAAACCAGATGGAGAATTTAAGTTCATTTGCCTGTTACTTTGATATTTTATTTGTTTACAAAGTCGTGAAAGGTAGGGGGAAGCTATCCTATTTTGGTATGTTCACACATGCTTATTTCTGAGAAATAGAAGTCATGGCAGAATCAGGACTCAAATCATAGTTGCCCAACAAATTTGTATTAAAAAGCAAGAACCATCTGATTCTAAATATCTTATATTAAGAATGGGGGTATGCAACAGGGAAGAGAAAACCCATCCAAAGTAATTAAAGCTTCAAGTAAAAATCCATTCTGGCCTAAGATGCTTACTTGCAGTCTTAACTAACCATAGCTTCTCTCTTAAAAATGTCATTTTGGGTCCTTCATGATCCAGTCTTTTGGATTCCATATGTTCTTCTTCCTACTTTATACCACTAAGTTAAAAAATAATGTGAAATGCACCCCAAAGAAAGAATCTACAATGTTAACTTTACTTTCTTTAAAACCATTGTTAACATGTTTACTATAAAATTCTAGTTGCAAAGTATTTTTTAAAATAGTTTTTATCAGAATAAAAATTACCTCAGAAGAATCAATCTCCCTGACTCCTACTTCTAAATTCTCCATTCTAATTTACTATGTTTTTTAACCTTGAAACTCCTAAAACAAACAATTGTTTAAGAACAGACTCATTAAAATGAAAATTATTAAGAGAGGATTTGCCTTAGCAAATAGCCTATATGAAAAACAGATCATATTACTGTGGTATTAGAGGAAGAAAAGAGAGCAATAAAATAGATTAAAAATTTACAAATTATTTGCAGAATTATGCACACAGTATCAATTTAGTGAAGAAAATGTGGTTTAATTAATAAATATGTGGGTATTAGGATGAAACTACATTGAACCTCTACTTCACATAATATGCAAAATAAATTCCAGATGTTTTAAGTAATAACACTTTTAGAAGTAAACCTTGGAGGCTACAGATAAAAGCCTTAGATAGAGAAATCTTTTTAAACTAGCAGAAATGTACAAATCAGGGGAACTCTTGGTATAAAATTTGCAATGAGGATGGTAGATTAAAGGCTAAAATCTCATAAAAATGATTAGCAAATTGACAAGATAAAGACAAAAGACAACAGAAAGCTACACTGGAAAAATTATGGATAATAACTTCACACTAGAATAAATCCAAAGGTGAATAATCGTAAAATATGATAAAACTCATTCATCAGGGGAATACACATGAAAGTAATAACAAAATACCATTTCATATCTATCAGACTGGCAGTAATCCTTATTTATAGAAGGACTGTTAGGAAAATATATTCTGATTATTGATCATAAAACTGTACATTCTTATAGCTTTTGTTAAAGGAAGAATAATATGTTACTATTTTAACGTATATTCTTAGACATGCTAATGTCATGTTTGTAAATATATCCCATCACAAATCAGGAATCAATTCACTGGGATAAATACTAAGGGATGTTGACTACATAAACATAAAAAGAATGTTACAGAGGAATGGTTAGGATACTTTTGGTCTATCAACAACTTGGAATATCAGGTTCTCATTAAAAAGGCTGAATTAACATAGCTGACTTTAAGTGTACCAGAAAGTTGTATTAAGCAATAAAAATAACATACAAATCAGGGCACATAAGTATTACATTTTCAAAAAGCTAATAAAGCCCTTCACATCTGTGGATAATTATATCAGCAAATTTTAGTGAATCCTTCTCTGTGCTTGGGAGTGAAATGAATGGCAAGTTATGGGACTGAATTAGAGGAAGTTTAAAAATGATAACAATAAAACAAAACCTACATGACTAGCTTCCATTTCAGTAAAATTATATGTGTGTAAATGATGCATGCATAAACATCTTGAATAATAATTATTAGATCATTTTGCTTGTCAGAGATCATCAGATACTGTTAAATGATGAAAGATCATTGCAGAGAAATGATCATAATAGAATTTGTTTTGGTTAAAAAGAAACTAGAAATATTTAGATGTGTATAGTCTTGTATCAACTATTCAGAAAGATTCACCCAGAATATTTTTTTTTTTTTACTGAAGTGGGATGAGAAAAAAGGTGGGATGTTGGAAGGAAGGTTGAAAGGGTTGATTTTACCTTTGAATATTCTATTTTGTTAAGTAATTATGAAGCAATCAAATAAAAACAAATTTTAGAAAGAGTTTTTTGGATTTGTGTGTATGTATGTATATATTTGTGTATACATATGTGTATTTATATGGATTCATATAACTTACCAAAATTAAACCATGAAAAAAAAAGAAAAACTAAACATTTCAAAAACAAGTAATGTGATTGAAGCAGTGAAAGGTTTCCAAGAAAACCCAGGACCAGATGACTTCACTGCTAAGTTTTTTATTAAACTGTTAGAGAGGCTCTATTGCCAATTCTTCTAAAACTACCCTAGGATATTAAAAGGTAAAAAATGCTAACAAAATCATTCTATGTGGCCAGTGTTACCATGATACCCAAAACAGGAAAGTACATATCAAAAAATGAAAACCATAGACCAATATACCTGATGAACAGAGATGCAAAAAAAAAAAAAAAAAAAAGTTAACAGAATGTAAGCAAATCAAATTCAACAGTACATAAAATAGATTATACATCATTATTAAGTGGGATTTATCTCAGGGATGGAAGAATAGTTCAATATAAACCAATTGAAAAATATAGTACATCACACCAATAGAATGATCACCTCAGTACATACAGGGAAAAAAAGCATTTGATAAAAATCCCATATCCTTGCATGAATAAAAAACTCTAAAAAGTATGTATAGAAGGAATGTAGCACAACACAATAAAGGCTATATGTGACAAACCCACAACATACATCATACTGAAGGAAGACAACCTGAAATTGCTTTCTCTAAGGAACAAGACAATTATGTTCACTTTCATCACTTTTAGTCCATAGAGGATTGGAAGTCTTAGCTAGAGTTTAAGACAAAAGAAAAAAAAGAAGATAGAAAGGGCATCCAAACAAATTTTCTTTGCATGTGACTTGATTTTTTATATAGAAAAGCCTAGACTTCAAAAACAAACAAAAACTGTTGGCAATGATAAATTCAGTAAAGTTGCCTCCAAAGTTACAGATTCAAAGCAACTCCTTAAAAATACTATTGAAAACCCACCACAATAAATAGAAAAAGTACTCCTAAAATTTCTGTGGCACTATGAAAGAATCCCAAACAGCCAAAGCAATCCTAAGCTTTTAAATGATTAAACCTGAAAAAAAAAAAAAAGATGAAACCTGGAGTCTTTATAATAGTTGACTTCAAAACACACAACAAATCAAAAGTAACCATAGTACTGGCATAAAAGCAGACATGTATACTAAAGATACAGAATGAAGAATAAGGAAATAAATCCATGTTTTATAGCCAACTGATTTTTGACAAAGGCAACAAGAACCTACATTGGAGAAAGGAAAGTCATGAGTGGTGCTGGGAAAGCTGGATGTCTATATGCAGGACAAAGAAACTTTTGATTCCTATCTCTCACCATATTCAAAGATCAATTCAACACAGATGAAAAACTTAAACGTGGGGAGATCTGAAACTATGCAAGTACAAAAATAAAACAGAGAGACTATTTCAAGACATAGATCTGGGCAAAGATTTTTTTGGCTATGTCCCTAGTTTACAGGCAAGGAGGCAAAAATTGACAAAGGAATACAACAAAACTAAAAACCTTCTTTGTATCAAAAGAAACAATCAACAGAATAAAAAGACAACTTTCAGGATGAGAGAAAATATTTGCGAACTATTCACTCATCATGAGATTAATACCTAAAGTATATAAGGAATTGTAACAATTTAACAACAGAATAATAACAACACAAATAAGCAAATTAAAATGGATGAATGAGCTGACTAGACATTTTTCAAAAGAGCATATATTCAACATCACAAATCATCAGTAAAATGCAAATCAAAACTACGATGAAATATCTCATTCTAGGTAGAATAGCTATTATCAAAAAGACAAAAATATAACAAGCACTGGAGAGGATATGGAGAAAGGGGAACTCTCATGTACTGTTGATGGGAACATAAATTAGTAGAGTTATTACAGAAACAGTATGGAGTTTCCTCAAAAACAAGAACTAGAACTATTATATGGTTTAGCAATCCTACTACCAGGTATCTGTCCAGAGGAATAGCAATCATTATTTTAAAGAGACACCTGTATTCCCATGTTTATTGTAGTACTCTTCAGAACAGCCAATGTATGAAATCAAACTAGGTGACTATTTATTGATGGATGAGTGAATAAGGAAAACGGGGTGCATAGACACAAGAGATATTATTCAACTGTTAAAAAACAATAAAGTTTTATCATTTGCAGTAATACAGATGAAACTGGAGGACATAATGTTAAGTGAAATAAGGTAGGCACAGAGAGACAAATACTGTATGTTCTTATCTGTACATGTAAGCTAAAAAGTTGAACTGAAAGAATGAGAGAATAGAATAGTGGTCAGGAGGGCCTGGGAAGATGTGGGGTTTGGGGTAGAGAGAGTATGGGCAAAGGGTCCAAGAGTGCAGTGAAATAAGAGAAATTACTTCTAATGTATTATAGCAATTAGTATGACTAGGATTTAAAACAATTAATTGAAAATTTCAAAATAGGTAGTAGAGAGGATTTTAAATGTTCCTAATACAAAGAAATCTATTTCTGAGGTGATAGATATGCCAATTTCTCTGATATGATTATTACACATTGCAAATATGTATTAAAATGTCACACTGTGGCCTATAAATATATATAATTTTTATGTCAGTTAAAATTAAAAATATACTTACAAAAAGGAAAAATGTATACATGCCATTTTTTATTCTCAGAGTTCATATATTTTTCTTAATGATTTGTGCTTAATAAAACATTGTAAGATTTTCTATATCATTAAGTATCTTTCAAAATATTTTGTATATGGGCATGTATAATTTTATGGATATATTACAATTTTTGATTTATTAAATCATCCTCAGTTTTAAACATTTAATATTTCTTTGCATTTGCAATTCTAAACATCTCCTTTTATATAGCATCTGCATAAAGAAAATGCATTCTTTTTATCTTATTAGAAATTTTAGATGAATTTGAAGCTTCATAACTTAAAAATGATCTAAGAATCCCCAAGAACTCTTGCTCTGCCTCTCTCCTGGTCACTTTATTCTTCTAAAACTAGCAATTGATAAGACTAAAAAAGAATTTTTCTATTCCTATTCAAGTTACAATATTTATTTTCTTTTTTTGGAAAATGAGGATTCTTGAAATATTCAATATCCAAGAACAAAAAATAAAAACTCAACACTTTTTAAATGAATTATAAAACATCTGTGATTTCACAAGATATTTTCCTCTAAAAATAAATTTCTGTAAGCAGAATTCTCCAGTTTAAACTGTAGAACTTTTCAAAGTACTTAATATGTATTATCAAATAGAACTCTGGTAAATTTGTGCCAAGTAATTTGCTTGCCAGAGTGTAAAGTAAAAATACCTCTCTCAAATATTCATTTTGATTCTCTACAGATCTTTGTTAATTTGAAAGTTTAAAAAAACAAACAAAAAAAGTAGTTAATTTTCATTTTGATTGACTTTGTACAATTCTCATTTGTTAAATGCTCCTCTGTTTTCTCCCACTTTTGTATTTGGATATTTGTGTTATCTTTATCTTTATTTTTTTTCCTTATATACATTAAAAACAGAATAATATAATTTATCTGGAAAACTGATGTTTTTAAACATACAAATATTATTTTATTTTTAGTTAATAAAGTAAATTAGCAGAGCAATTGACCAAAGAATGACATTTCACTATCTGCTAGAAAATTCTTATAAAACTACTTTAAAATTCAACTCCAGCAAGAAAGAAAAAAAAGCAATAGATTTCCCCTTCCCTCCCTTCCCTGCACCAAGTGTTGCTGCATCAACACTTCCCCTTTGCCCAAAGTTCCTCCATTTTCCCCCAACCCCCTCTATTATGAATCAGCATCCACTTATCAGAGAGAACATTCTGCTGTCATGTATAACTAATCATAACAAATTTTAAAAAGCAATAAATCTTATATATCTAAGATACAATTACTCTCTTAAAGAAAATGCTCATTCAAATTTTTGCTCAAGGGGAGGAGCTTGTAATATTGTTAGATAGTGTCTTCCTTCCATTTACAAAACCAGCACTCACTCAATTGGGAAAGCAACATTGGATTTATAATTAAAAAAAAAAAGACAACAAACAAATTGAAATGCTGACTACATGGTTATTGAGTTAAGTGATTTGGAAAAGTTTTTGCCTTTTTATGAGCCTTATTTGTCTATTTGTTAAAAAAATGCATACAGTTGTATAAAGTTGGTATACTCTCATTTATTCTGCTTTATCTTCATGTCATGTTTATATGACATGCTATATTCTATTTACTTTCTGTCCTTCCCCCAGGAGGAGGCAGTTTTACAAGAGCAGGGACATTGGGTAGCTGCTTATCTCTATTCCTGGCAGTACTAGCATGTATTGAGTGTTCCATTAAAACATCTCTAAAGAATTGGATGACTGCTATATGTTAGGCTCTGGAAATTTGATGAATTAAAAAAAACCTTCAGGAGAATGTATGACCTAGGAGATCAATTTCTGAGTGAAAACACCAATATAATAATTTCAGAAGAGAATATGTATTCCATCTTTGAATAATAAATTAGGATCTAAAAAAAAACTCTGAAGAAAGAACATATTAAATGAAATAATGAGAATTTGAGCAAAGCATGGCAATACCCAAAGAAAGGATAGTGAAGGACCGTGGTATGCTTATATAATGCAAGAAATTTATTATATTTGGTCATATGTGCTTCAAAACAACACTTAGGATACAAACATCAGAAATACTATAAAATATATTCAGGAAGAATACAACTTACACTTAACATCTTAGAATACAAACCATAAAATGTTAAATAAATAACATTTTAAACAGAATCCAGCTAAACATATCAGCACTACTTTAAGAAGCCAAAATAGTTCCAGCTTATATTATTGAGACCACTAACACAAACCAAAAGATTTTACAAATTACTTGTACTTTTAATTTTGTTCATATTTTCATTTCTGAGGTTGTTCTTGATTGAAGATAAATTATAATTTCTTGTAAAAGAGGTCTAGCATCCTTCCTAGTACATAGGTAGAGATATATAATTTCCCAAGTTTTGATGATAAAGGTGAACATGAATCAGGGAGTCTGCCAGCCATGGCCACAAAAGCTTGTCTGAATTTGGAACCCTGATCAATACTTTTGCTTTATTAAGATCAAACCACAGCTGGAAGCATGTCTCTTCCATCTGTGCCCATTGTTTTGTGGTTCTTTTTTTAAAATATTTTTTAGTTGTTGATGGACCTTTATTTTATTTATTTGTATGTGGTTCTGAGAATCGAATCCAGTGCCTCACACATGCTAGGCAAGTGCGCTACCACTGAGCCACAACCCCAGCCCCTGTTTCGTGGTTCTTAAAAGGAATTTTGCAGCTTTGACTCTGGTCTCTGATAGAGAAAAATCTACCCTAATACACCATAGACAAAGTGTCAAAAGATTGTTTTGTAAAGGTTAAGTCTTAAAACATTTCCCAGTTTGTAATCTGTAGAGATTTCCAGTCTCGTTTTTTTCTGCAGAAAGAGTTTGGGTACTGTTTGGAAATAGAAATTTTAAAATCATCACATAAGTGGTATTATTTCATTATCATTTTTCTGACTTTAATAATTTAGTAGCTGCCATTATTTTTGTGTCCTCCAAAATTATTTTATTAAAACAAAATCCTAGATAATTGAAATTCTATTATAGCACATGTAATGTTTTATAACTCATTTCAATGTGTTGAGTCTTTTTATTAAAAAAAACTATTGTCTTGAACTATTGAGTTGATAATATTTAAAGATTCTTCATTTTCCAGAAGAATGAGTGTATAATGTAACCTTAATGGGAATGGAGAGATGCTTTCCAAAGCTAATCAAATTCTAATTTTAGGGAAAGAAGAAAAGGAACATGACTGAGAATAAGGCTTGAGCAGAAGTTCTTGGGGAACTTCAAAAGATAAAATTTATTTTATTTTATTTTTAAGGTTATTGAACTTCATAGAAATCTAGAATTTTAATAATATATGTAGAATTAATTTCTTTTAACCTTGTCACTCCTTTTATCAGAGTGAACTCCTCTTGTATCTCCATATATTTGTTAAAATAATTAATTGCAAAATAGATTAATATTTTAGTTCCTCTTTTCTTTTCAACTATATAATGCAATTGAAAGTAAAGAAGAATTTTCATTGACAGATTTGATTAAGAGAATTAAAGAATTAAAGAAAACCTAGACAAGTATTTTCTTAGGAAGGAAGATTTTAGACCCACTCAGATGATAGCATGGAGGAAGCCACCACTCTACTCAGGCACTAAGTAGGTTTTCCTTCTAGACTTTGCCATCAAAGAGATGACCAGATTGAAAGACAATGGAGATATTCCAATCTGTTTCCTTCCATATGAACTGCATATGTACAGTTCAATTAGTTTTCATTTCAATCAATTATTGAGCAATATTGTAAAAGTTTTAACATAAAAGTCTTCAATGCAAAGCCACAAAAGTCCATTACAACAATAAAAAGGTATAATCTATTTGAAATATACAATATCTTAGATGGATTTCAAGGCCATTGTATAAGTGTAAAAAGCTCGTCTTAAAATTTAACATACTGCATTGTTCCAATTATAGGACCTTCTCAAAATGACAAAATTATAGAAATGAAAATCTGAGTAGTAGCAGTCAGGGGACAGGGGCTATGGGAGAAAGTGAAGGTGCACCTATGAGAAGGTATCAGGAGAGAGACCTTGGAGGTGACCGAATTGCTCTGTATCTCATTTATGGTGGTTACATGAATCTACACATCTAATATAATGGCAGAAATATGCAGGCATATTTTCCCAAAGCCAATTTTCTGGTTGTGATATTGTGTTATATTTACGTAAAAGTATTAGGTTTTTTTGAATGGGGTCAAATGTACAAGTTACCTCTTTGTATTATTTTACAACTTCTTGTGAATCTATTTAAAAATTTTAAAAGACCACCATTATTAGCAAATAATAAAAGTTTTGATAACTTGAAACTGTCTCTAGTGAATTTCAATTTTAAGATAGGTTTTTACGTATTATGTCATGTGTTGGAAATAACAAATAAACCGAAATTTCAAGTCTTACAGTTTGCCTTTGTGAAATAAAAAAAAAAAAAGTCTTTTGTATTCAATCACCTCCTCTGCATAGTATATTTTAGTAACAAATTAGAAATTGTGAAATATAAAGGCAAGAATCAAAATTAATTATACTTATTTTAATAAATGTACCAGCCAAAATGATGTAAGGAAGTGTCAGAATAAGGGGAAAGAAAAGGATTATAGTAGTTTCATGGATTTTTACTGGGTTTTTCTAGATATACATAAAAATTCCTTTTATGTCAGGGTTCTAGCAATAAATCTTCTGTTTTAAAGTCCCCATAAGAACTGAGGATTTCTACACCAGCCTGCGTGGGACCCAGCCTCAAAGTACGCCGGTCCATCACCTCCACTGGAAGAGTATACACACCCTGGAGCCCAACCTCAGCACAGGACTGCCTCTTCTGACTACAGACTATGGCAAGAGACCAGGCCCAGCCCAGATTCTCCCACACCAGCCTGCAAGGGACCCAGGCACACAACTACCCTGGGAGCCTAGGCCCAGGCCAGATTTGCCCACAACGACCCGCGCAGGACCCAGGGTCAGGGTAGGTCTGAGTTCACTTCCCCCTCACCTGGCAGCGTAAGCCTAATTCACTTCCAACTTGGGACACTGCAGTCATGGCCAAAGCCTTCCCCACATAGTAGCCCCTAACTTTCTGACAACAGACAGGGCCTAGAAGCAGCTTCATCTCAGAGCAGGCATCCCAAAGAGTGTATGAGGCCCACCCTTTCAGCCCTATCTATGTAAGACATTGCATCCATCTTGGGGAACCACCATTTGATTCAGCTATCCCTCCCCTTGATCTATACTCAAAGGACTTAAAAACAGCATACTACAGGGACACAGCCACATCAATGTTTTTAGCAGCACAATTCACAATAGCTAAACTGTGGAACCAACCTAGATGCCTTTCAATAGATGAATGGAAAACAAATGTGGCATATATACACAATGGAATATTACTCAGCAATAAAAGAGAATAAAATCATGGCATTTGCAGGTAAATGGATGGAGTTAGAGAAGATAATGCTAAGTGAAGTCAGCCAATCCCCCCAAAACCAGATGTTGAATATTTTTCCTGATATAAGGAGGCTGATTCATAGTGGGGTAGGGAGGGGGAGCATGGAAGGAATAGATGAACTCTAGGTAGGGCAGAGGGGTGGGAGGGTATGGGAGGGGGCATGGGTTTAGAAATGATGGTGGAATGTGATGGACACATTATCCATAGTACATGTATGAAGACATGAATTGGTGTGAATATACTTTGTATACAACCAGAGATATGAAACACTGTGCTCCATATGTTATAAGAATTGTAAGGCATTCTGCTGTCATATATAAATAAAAATTTCCTTATAAAAATCAGTTTAAAAATGCATTGTCATACATTTCTGCTACAGATACAAACCCATAACCATATGGCTACTTTTGTAAGGCTACTTTGCCCTTGTTAATTATTTCTCCCTAATAGTGGGTTGCCAAAAGGCATTTTTTAAAATTTATATAATTTGCTTATGGACAAAAATAAAAGGTCTAAAATTTAAAAAAAGAACTGAGGATTTAAAATAATCAATGTGATAATTGTTTACCTATAGGGTAATATAATAGAACCCACAATCTGTCTTGGATAGAAGGACTGTGTTCAAATTCTGTGTGATTTATTAGCTCTCTGACTGTTGTAGTGATATAACCCATACAAGGTAAAAACCACTCTGGAGTGATCAGGTTGGGGGGTATTCAGAGACAGGGAAATGGAGTCAGAGACATAGTTAAAACCTTATTTATGGAAATCAAAAATAAAAAGAATTAAAAAATACATGACTAACAGTCTAAAGAGCTAAATATCTGAGGGGTTCAAATAATATGTGGATCCACAGTATTTTCCAGAATTAGCAAATGTGTGATCACTGTAATTTTGATAAAAGTGATTTTAAAATTAGTGAGGAATAATGTTGAGGAATAAATGAAAGAAAAAAGGTGGAAAATATCAAATGAAGGCATTTTTAGGATTAAAGATGCCAAGGAAGGTAGACAGAGGGACAATAGTCAGAAGATTTTTTTAATCTATTTTTTCTCATCTATTATTTCCACAATTCATGTGTACAATTCAATTGGTTTTTATTTTAGTCCATTACTTAATGATACTGCAATAATTTAAATGTAAGATTCTTCAACTACAAAGCAAAAGAAGTCCCTTGTAACAATAAAAAGGTGCATACTGTTGGCATGTAGAATAACTTGGAGGTTCACAAGGGCACAACTACAAAGCAACAAAAGGTAATTACAACAGCAAAAAAGAATAAACCATTGGTATGTCTAATAATTTGGATGGATCTCAAGGAGATTATGTTGAGTGAAAAAAGAAAATCTCAAAGTTTCAAATATCGTATAATTTCATTTATATAACCTTCTTAAAGTGACAAAAATCATAGAGGTAAAAAAACAAAGTAATGGTTTTGAGCAGAAGAGAAAAAGTCATGGAGATTTAAGATAGAGGTGGGAGTAGTGGAAAGACTGACGTCCTGAAATGTTTGAGAGGGATGGGACACAGACTAAAGGTACTAGAAGAGTCCCTCTTCCATTGAGAAAAGACAGAAAATTGTAGGGATTTTGTTTTGATTAGTAGCCACTTGCTAAATCATTTACTCCAGCTAACAGACTTCACATCTTCTTCCCTTAGGGTCAGTTCCTAATAGAAAATATGATATCAAGATTCTTCTTTATTCTTTACTTTGTGGACTTCTTTTGAAGTTTGACTCTGATTTCTTTTCAGTGATCTCAACTAAATAAATGTTTTACTTTCTGAAAGAATTTGTTCAGTAATTTGAATCACCATTTCTGGATAGCATTTGCACATTAGTAAGTAAATGAAAATATAACACTTTACTAGACTATAGATAAAAATAAGATATTCTCCAATAGTGACAATGATAATGTGGTTTAATAATATTTTATCTATATAAGTCAAAGAAGGGTGCTGAACATATTCAATGTAATTTAATACAAGGAAATAGAAAAGTACCTTTTAATTGAAAGACATGCAATATTTTTCCAAAAGAAAATATAAGGCAAAACTTAGAAAATCAGCAGTCAACATATAATATACTTTTTAAAATTTGTTCTTTTTAGTTTTGCATGACAGTAGAATATACTTTGACATATCATACATACATGGTGTATAACTTCTCATTTTTGTGGTTGTACATGATATGGACTTACTTTTAATCATAATAATAAACTAATAATAAATTATCAAGATGGGCTTGGATTCTTTTGATTCATCTATTTCTGTTGTTAAACTATGAAAGACATTTTTTGTTTTTATTTTATTCTTTCTATGTATAGTATAGTCTCCTCTTTCTCAGTAACTGTACCCTGATTTACTTTAGGGAACTATTCTCTTCATTCTTTTCCATTGTGCTTCACATGAGATTGCCCATATACTCTCAGTTGTTGCTGAGATTAAATTAAATGTTCAAATTAAAGTAAACATGCCTGAGGTTGACCATCCAAAGAATTCCAACAGTGCTTATTTCAGAAAATTTTCTGGAATTTTTAGAGGCTTTCTTTTATTCTGGTATTGCTATACTAGTAAGATGAAAACCTGAAGTTATTGGTGACTACATTATTTCATTAAGATAATGAAAATTTTATGATGAAGCTAACACTGGGAAAAGTGGAACTGAGGTTGGGATTTTATGACAACGTGACACCCTAAACTCCTAACCTGTTTTGTTATATAATCAAATCTTTTCTTTCTTTATCAACAGAAGAAAGTATTATTGGCTTGTTTATATGTATAACTAAAAAACATATTTAATACTATTGAAAGCAAATATCCAATTAGGGAGTTATTATTGACTAATAAGCTATGTTAAGGAATCCATGTCATTTTGAATTCTTCATATGCATAATAAATCTTGAAAAACAAAACCCTGATGTTTCTATCACAAAAGAAAAACTAATCATAACATATCACTAATATAGAATGTTCTTCTTGTACCTACTAAGTATTATGTTATTGAAATGACACTATATTAATAACAATGTTAGGACTGGATATAGCTCATTGGTAGAGCACTTTCCTAGTTCAAGCCCTTTGGTTCAATCCTCAGCACAAAGAAAAACAAAAGCAGCAATATTAAAAGTGACCTTCATTAATTTTTAAATACATAACTAAGAATAGGAGTGAGTAGATAATATAGTTATAAGAGGAATAATGGGCTCCAAGACTTTGTTTCTATTCTATAACACCTAGCCTGATCCTTTTGACTTTCAGTTTTAGAAGATGTAGGATAGAGTTGATTCACATATTTTTAAACTTTTTCCTCAAGGTTGTATCTGGGGAATTAGTAAATTACTTCTGTAAGTACTGTCAGCTTCTCTGAGATAGTGGTACTACAAATAACACTTAAAGTTTAATGAGATATGTCACATAACAGCAAATCTTAGCCCTTGGTAAGTTGCAAACTAATTGATTTTTAAACCAGTAAAGGATTCTATAACTTCACCTTAACTAAACACTTATTGGATGCCTCTATTATTCATAACAAATGATCAGTTCTATGAAAAAATCAACCAGTTTTGGACATTAAATTCTTTTCCAAATAATTTAACGTTATTCAATGTGAAGAAAAATAAAACTTGTTTAGCAAAAGCTAAACAAGCAATATCCTTCTTAATGTTAAAAACTACCAACATCTCAGTGGGCAGGGCAGGCCTCTTGCTAAGGATATTTTCATGAGTACATTGAGTTTATTCACAATCTTAGTTCTCTAATGGCAAAATAAGGTTATTGCCTTCTTTCCTAAAGCTGTGAATCATTTCTATAGACTCACAACAACTTCCACCAAAGATGATGAACCCTATTATGAAATTCATGACCAGCATATCCACTAGTAGAAAATAAAATGTTTATAATAAAATATATAGATGACATTTCCTTTTCTGCTAAGTAGAATCCTGGAAAAGAATCTCTAGGATTGTTGGAGGTTCAGTGTAGCTTTAGTGTAGATTTGGTGTAAGCTTAGTGCTTAGTACTTAGTCCAAGGGTTGGTAACTATGTCTGCTAGTCTTGTCTAGCCCTATCATCTATTAAATATGACCTATCATGAAGGTAGGACTCTTTGCAATAGCACTCTACAATGAATGCAAAGGAATACTTCTCATTTGCTTTGTAAAGTTCAGAATGGGAGGGCATAGATTAGCTTACAAGTGCCCAGGGAAAGAATTATTCTCAAGAAACCAAAATGGAGCTATCTAATGGCTCAATTTAAATCCAATTTAACACCTCTGTAGGAGAATATATTACATACCTATTATTACTTTATGCTAGTAAGAAGTTTTGTCTCAAGAATAGGGAAATGGTAGTCTTTTGTGCTAGCAATACTACATCTGGAAGAACAAATTGGAGGAAGAATTTGGAGGAAGAACAGAAAATTGAAAAACAATAACCAAGAACATTGCTAACTGCTTTATATGCAAGTTCTATTGTGACTTCCCAACTTTTTGAAATAGATATCAGGAGCTATATTGAATCGTTATGTAAAGACAGGCTCAGATAGATCCTTTAACTTGGGAAGGTATGTGTTCTAGTGCTTCATGGGAGGTACCACCAGTGTGCTCTGGCTTAGGGAAATCCTATACTTGGGGTTCATTGCTCTGTGGTTGAGATTCTTGGTGATTTTGTTTTTGAATTTGTATTCAAAGTTCAGGAGGACAATAGAGTACCAGCCAGGAGCTTGGAGCTTCAGGCAAAGTTCAGTCCTGCCTTTCCTCTCTATTCCTTCTCTCTTCTCCGACACTGCCACCCTCTACTGGAGGGGTTATGGAAGAAGGCAGTAGTTGTCCATGCCTGGAACTGGTGGCTCCATTGCACTTTTGATGGGCAACCCCACATTTAGTGCATTCCCAGCTCAAAAGGTTTCCTATCTGTCGAACCTCACAAATTATGCAGCCAACCCTCAGTAGAATCATGGTTCAAATTCAGTTCTGTGTGAAACCAAGAACCTCTAACAGCAAGCAATGTCCAGAACTTAAATTAATTCTCTAGGTTTGGAATAGTATAAAGGGAAAGGTCTTGAATTTGAAACTAAAACAACTGATTTCAATTTCAGATCCATCTTTTACCTTTTTTTTTGCAAGAAAACTTGGCCATCTTTCTAAATTGAATGTTCATAATGCACAAAAGCAGCCATATGTAATACCTAAACAAGTTTTTAAAATAAACATTATTCATGGATAGTAAAATTTGAATTTCCTGTAATTTTATGTATCATGAAATATCATCAACCATTTGACTTTTAGAAATTATTGAAAAAATGTAAAAATTATGTGAAGCTCCAAGACGATAGAAAAATAAGTGATAGACTAGACATGGCCAGCAGGCATAGTTTACCAACCCTTGGACTAAGCCACTGTTTTTCCATTCATTCATTAATTCATTCAACACTATTCATTGATATGTGCTAATCACTGTAAATGAGCATTAGATGTCAGGCATGAATCCGTGTGATCTAGACCTTGAAGTTTATATTTGCCAACTAGTGTTAACTTTCTTAGGCCAAACAAATAAATGAAAACAGAATAATGGACAATCGCTTGCAATAAAGAAAAATGTCCTTCCTAAAATAATATGGATTTAAGTCTCAAATTATTTTCATTTTTCATATATCTACATATTCACATTTATGAGTATATACACACATGTGTGTCACACATCATGTGAATATGTACATTTTACCCACACACATAAAACTTCTTACAATTCTGAATTAGAAACTCAATCATGCTTTGTGTGTTGTTTACTGGTTATAGAAATCCCAAATTGGTTTTTTATATCTGAATACAGTTATCCTTCAGGAGTATTTGGGGAAGATTGGTTTAAAGATCCCCACAGATACCAAATTCTGAGGTACTCAAGTATCATATAAAAATAGCATAGCATTTGCATATAACCTAAAGCATATAGCATATATACTCCTGAACTTTAAATCACCTTTACTTATAATAGCTAATAAAAGGTATTTGTTTTAAAAATAATGACAAGAAAAAACATCTGCAAGGCTTGGTGTTAGTATACTATGTATACAACCAGAGATATGAAAAATTGAGCTCTATATATGTAATAAGAGTTGTAATGCATTCTGCTGATATATATATATATATATATATATATATATATATATATATATGAATGATCAACATGTTTAAAAAAAAGAAGACAAAACATCTGTATAGATTCAATATGACATAATTGTTTTCAACCCTTAGATTACTGTTATTTGAATCTTCAGGTGCAGAAAGTACAGATATGGAAGATGACAGTATATTATCCTTATTTTAGAAATACAACCAATGAAATGATTTAGGAACATGACTATCTGGGAGTTTGCAAAAATTAGAATACTCATTCTCTCTGTTTCTTGCTATATATAAAACAAAATATATTCCTGAGTTAAACTGTCAATCTGCATATTTTTTGAAGACAGAACAAAATAATTTTCCTTTAATCAATATTTACCATGTGAGTGCTGATTCTGAAGTTATTGAAACTACAAATTATTTTTAATTAAATAAAACTTAAAATCTGTGTCTAAGTCCCAATGCCATAAACATACAAAGAGGATTTTTTAAAAAGTGCCTTATGGGTGTTGGAGTCATTTGGGTTTCTTGTTGAAATATTGTTTCCCTAGTTCTAGCTTGGAGATTGTAGCCCAGTAGGTCAGAAATAAAGTTAAGAAATCTGAATTTTTGAAACAAGTAGATTAAATTATTTTGATATAGCAGGCCCAGAGACAATACTTGGGACCTGGATTTATGAGGAAAACAGTTACTCCTAGTTTGGGAGTATTCTAGGCACTTCAGGGAAGCAGAGGTCTCTTTGTTCAATATGTCTTCATTTAAAAACAACTCTCAAAGGAAGCAGATTCTGCTAGTGGAAACAATGGCAATATTTCAAGCAGATTTAGGACCAGGAAAAAAAAAAAAAGAACAACACCTTGCAGACAAGGACAAACTGAGTGTCACCCCTTGCCCCTTAAAAATTCTAAAGAAGAAGCAAGTCTCACACAAATAGCTCTTTCTCGACAGCTGGAAAAAAGTTGCTCCTGATTAAGGTCCACAGCGCAAAAGAAAACAAAACAAAACAAAACAAAACAAAACAAAAAAAAAACCAAAAAACAAACAAACAAAAAAAAAACCAAAACCAAAAAAACCCTCTAGCAAGGAATGGGGATTTCTAGGCATTCAAATTCTATCATACCAGTTTGGAGAAACAGACAAACAAACATACACAGCAAGCCTTGAATATATTTGCTGTACTTGTCCACTACCTACAATGTATTCATTTCTGAAATTCTTAATAAACATTTCAAGGATCTCAAGTATAACTTTCAAGATCATTATTTCATTCATATAGATTCTTGATCACATAGAATGTGGAACACTGAGATGACAGTGATGCAGCTGAACTCTCTCAGAGGTCATGGGTTTTGCCTTTACCATGATGAATTCAATTGCAAAATGTTGCATTTAGTTTTAGAATGTCTATTGCTATTATAAAACCTAATTGAAGATTTATTTTATTTTAAATTTTCAAGAGTTAGATATGAAATTTGTGAGTTGATTGGTCTTTGGTTTCTAAGCATGCTTTTTCCAACTACTCTTTACTCAGTATCTAATGTACTGCTGATCAGTAGAAAAAGAGGTATTTTAAATATGAATGATAGAATCTACTCAAATTAATTCTCAGTTCTAACCAAAATTAAGAAGTTCATTGAAAAAAAGGCTTAAAGAGCTCTTAAAATAAATTTTTTTATTATCTGGAGGTTCTAATTTTGAAAATTTTCCATTGTTATAATTAAAAGTTGTATTTATTCTTAAAAGGAATTTGTTAGAATCTTCCTTTTAAAGTGAGGAAAAGAAGGTAAAAATAGTCTTATCTTGTCGCAGGCATGAGAGTAATATTTTTTTTAATGTTTGACTAATCAAACTTGAATGACACTCCCAACCCATATTGTGTCAGGAAGTACAATTTCCCCACTGTCAGTTATTTTATAAAGTGGGTTTTTGAAAAATTCTCATATAAGCTGAAGAATGCAGACAAACTATAAATTACCAGATTTCTTGAGAGATGCAATAGAATTTCTAAAAAAGATTCTAAATAATGTAAAATTATAAGCACATCATCAATATAGGAAGGAACCATACCTATTACTCTTCCCTTGCCACACAGAACAATAGAAATCTTCAAACCTTCTCATATAGATCCATCATATAGATCTACTATGGAGTGGGCTTAAGACATAGATGTTTCAGTGTTCTGCTGTTTCTGGTCTTTATCTCAGTGATGAAGATCTTGTGCAGAGAATTGTAAAAGTTTATTAAGTTACTCTAGGAGATAAGGGTACACTTACTGTGCAGTAGTTTAAGTATAATACAATAGCTGGATGCCAAATATTCCTATATCTCAGTATCTTTTTCCAAGTAGAATGTCTTAGGATCATCATGGTAGGGTTTCATGTTTTAACACCACTTTGAGACTTATAATTTATCTGAGGATAAATTATAAGTGTTTACTTTGAAGGTTGTTCAAACTATGGTCTATTGCTTTCCAATTTATTTATTTAATAAACTGGCAAAATATGATTAATTTATTTAAGGTTTTTTTTTCCCCTAACAAGGGCTTTGAAGTTTGTTCACTTTGAAATCTCAATTGTAGAATGCTATTTTTATGCAAATGAGAGAAACATACATTCTGAGTATTTGTCTAGGTTTTAAAGTCTAGTATTAGAATTATATGAACATAGTGTTTGCATGAAAAATCACACTTGTTTATGATACCAAATACAAAGCAGTAGCACAGTGTGACAAAATTCAGATAAGAATGTGACTGGGAAAATATTTTTTTAAATAGGTAAAGACAATAGAAATAATGACACCTTCATTATTTATTTGTTTATGAATCTTCAAGCATATTTTAGGTGCTGTAATACTGTTATCCATTCAAGAATATACATGGTGGTGGCTAAGATAACTAATATAAAATGGTACTGATAGGACAAGATATCTGCTCATAGAGATATATTGAAGTGCATGGGGAACACTAAGTTGGGAAAAACTGACTCTTTGGGATGAAGATAAGATTCCCTAAGTTTTATTGAGGACTTTATCTGGGAATACTGGGCATTTACAGAACACACAGGCAGGGTAGTGCATTCTAAATTTGGCCATATGGGGCACCATGAATTTTTTGAGGAAGTCAAACAGGCAAAAATCACAAGTGGCAGAGCTGATTTTTATAAAAGCATAAGAACAATAGAGTAGGAATGACTCAGAAATCTTTGTTTTGATTTTAATCTAGGGAGAGTTGTTGATGCATAGTAAAGCAAGAAAACAGCACGGAGAGAAACAGTTTCCAGTATTGTAGAACAAGGCTTTGAAGAAGCATAGAAACAGACAGGTTTCCTGAGACAGAATATGGGGTCTCATCCATATTCTAAGTCTCATCCATATTCTAAGCATCTCATGTGCAACTCACATACTGTTTAAGAAGTAAGGAAATCCTTGGTCCCAGATGATATTGGTCCAAAAGGACTAGGTAAGCACACAGGGTTTCTGGGTACCATCTGATTGTATCTAGAAGTGGTAGGAGAACACATCCAGGGAACTATTATCTGGGAGCATCCAACATGTGTTAGCAAATATCTTGTAAATTACATGACCTTATTTAGCTTTTACAACAACATATGGTGTAAAATAGTCTCTCAAAATCAAATGTTGCTATACTAAATTCCAGAGAGGTGAGTTAATTGCCCAAAATGATACCACTGGAAGAAGCAGAGAAGAAATATGAAACTGCCTGCCTGGTATTACAGCTTATACTCTTTCTGTAGAATTTCGTACCTCAAATGGCATCTTTTTGGCTGGATATATAGTAGTGAGATGACCTTTTCCAAACCTCAGGGAGAAGGCTTTGGGGTGTGATACTGAGCTTACCTCCTCTCTGATTTTATGGGAAAGAGGCATCAGAGAAGTCAGAAGGTGAGTGAATACACCTCTTTGAGGCTAGAATGGGACAGTCTTTAACAGAGGCCATGGTGCTGAAGAGAAGACCACAGATTCTGCATGCAGAACCTAGAGGACATGGTGACTCTTTATTAAAAGATGATGTGAAAGAGAGGCAAGAAATGACTTCTGGCATGAGAAACTGGATAAAAAAGGGAACCATCAAGCAACATAAAATATGAAAGGAGGAACAAACTTCTTGATTAGGAGATTAAATCTGACAATAGCTCAATTCTTATATTTCTATCAAGTAACTAGTTGCAGGTCTGGTCAAAAGACAATGTAGTGAACAATAAAATTCATTATCAACAAAATCAGCATAACTCTGGGGATTAGTATTTAGGATCTTTTAAGTGTACCAAATACAACTTTAAGTTGTGAAACTGACTCTATTTTTCTGGTGAGAGATGTATGAATCACACTAGAGAGTCCATTTATTATAGCTATTGTCTAAAAATTTGTTAGGGCAAATAAAAGATTGTGAAGGAGTGAAATAGCAGGTTTGTTACTGTGATGTTTTTATGTGCTTTGGCTATTATGGCATTTGAAAAAAAATTGACATAATCTTACTTATCACTGGCATTCAGTCTGAATATCAATTTTGCTAGGAAAGAAAAGATATCATATAGGTTCCCAAGTATAAAAATTTGGAAAGTACAAAGAGTGGTTGGAGTAGTTGCTTATAACATAAACAAAAATACATTTCCTTGCTTTATTTTTGAGAATTTTCATTTTTATAAACTTGAGTTGAAAGTAGATAGAATTATTTCTTTGGCTCAATTTGACAATTTTGCCTCTCTGAAGTCAAATGTAATGCCAAGAATATGTTTCATAAACAGAGAATGTGTTTGTGAAAACACTTATGCACATGTCCCCATTCAGCATTGCTGTTGGTTAGGTGCAGCAGTTGATCTGATTTCCCAACAATCCCAGGCCTATCTCTATTCAAGAATTTATACCATGGCTGTGAATTCACTCATTCACCAGTATGATTGCGTGTCTGTGATATGCCAGGCACTGTGTTAGCTCCGGACCTGGGAATGAAGCTAAAAAAAGTTCGTTCTTAATAGGGAAAGAGAAAATAAATAAATAAATATATATATAGCATAATAATTTCTAGGAGGGAAATATGCTATGGAAAATGGTAAGCCTGCTTTATATAGATAAAATAATGGCCACGGATCCAATAATGTGGCATTTTATGGAGCATAACAAGGGACATGTGTGGAGTAGCTCCAACAGGGTTTGCTGATGAATTGAGCAAAGAGGACAGGAATGATACCCATTTTTTTTTGCTTAAGCAACCAGGGGTTTAATGACACTATTATAAAAATATGGATGAGTTAGGGAGAAACAACTTTAGATGGAACGTGGAGTTGACTTGGTACCTATTTATTGTGAGATGATTAGGCACACAAAAAAGATTTACATGGCTATTTTATACTCAAATCAAGAAGCTATGGAGGGCTGGCCATGGTGGCATACACCTGTAATCCCAGCAGCTCTGGAGGCTGAGGCAGGAGGATTGCAAGTTCAAAGCCAGCCTCAGCAAAAGTGAGTGCTAGGCAACTCAGTGAAACTCTGTCTCTAAATAAAATACAAAGTACAGCTTGCGATGTGGTTTACTGGTTGAATGCCCCTAAGTTAAATCCCTGGTAAACCCCACTCCCCAAAAAATGTCATGGAGAATTCTGCTATATAGCTATAAATCTGAAAGACTTTTGCATATGGAATTTTTTAAGTCATGTGGCCAGCTGAGAAAACCTCAGTTTGTACAGAGGAGAGAGGGTTGAAGACAGATTCCTAAAGTATTCCAATATCTGGAAGTCTTGAAAAGGAAGATGATCTGCAAAGTAGACTGCATGGATGAAAGGATCTTGAATCAGAAACTATTGAATTTTCTATTGTAATTGCATTTTCTATTATAATATGAAAATGAACTTTTAAAAGGAATCCTGAGGAGAATGGGACCACTGGAGTTCTCTAAATCTGATATACAGAATTTAAAAAGTAGTACAAACTGTTGAAAATATTTGCCATAGCACATAATAACCATCCATTTAATTAAAAATCACTTATTAAACAGATACTTCTAGCTTAACATGTAACTATAACTTCCATGATGTTGTATGTCATTCCATCTCTTCAATAGATTAAGATACATACATGTAACAACACGACTATCCTAAGTTTGTATTGATCTTCTATATAAAAATGGGCACTTATATAAAACAAAATTTTCCAAAACTTTCTTACCAAGACAACTGAGTAAACTTTGGAAAGATAAGTATTATTACCAGCGTTTTGCATAATAAGCACAGTGGATGGAAAGAGGTTAATTCACTTGAATAATATCCAGCTAGGAGCTAGCAGACATGTTCTGTGACCTAAGCAGAAACTGTAAGACTCCTGATCCATTGCTCTTCCCAAGATCAGCATTTATTACGTAATTTGATTGCTTATGTAGACCTAGAATCAGAGACAATGTGTATGGGTTGCACAGGTTATACATTGCATGGATAAGCTATTAATGTCTCCCTCAGTCTGGCAGTTTGCAACTGAGCAACATAAGTAGTGATTGTGTTTAAAGCAATATTCTACTTCAAATATCCTAGAGATATGGAAAGATGAGAGCTAAAATTCATTGTTAATCCTTTCATGGCAAATCATCATCTTTCCAAATAGTGAAAAAAAAAACCACCTGGATTTTTACAACAATGACTGTTATTGATAAGATTGTTAAATTCAAAATGTAGATTTTCTTTCTGACATAGTATTTTATGTGATTTTTTAAATTTTCTATAAACATTTCCCTTAATGCACTCTTTTCTTAATTTATGTGCACTCAACCCAATGGTGCCTTAATAATTTTCCAAGTTTCTATTCTGTTTTCTTACAGTAGGCTTCTGGAGTCACCCTTTCTTTCGCCTTTAACCTTAACCCTTCACATTTTCACTATTGGCCTCAGGAAACCAGCTCATCAATGGCATTGCCCTTTCCTGCAAACAATACTCATACTCATGCTGACTTTCACCACTCCAATGCCACTTTTGCTTTCACTTCTTTGATTCAGTGCATTGTGTTTTTTTTGTTTTTGTTTTTTTTTTTTTTTTTTTTTTTTCATTTTCTCACCAATGCTCAACTAGCTGTTCTTTGTGGTTTGGATCTGAGAATGCTCACCATATTGTGATGGTTTGGATTGCTGGTTTTCATCATCACTCCACCTCTTTATGTTCCTGTTCTGATGAGAAGCTAGTGAAAGGCTCACAGTCCAATTCAATGTCTCTTCAGTCCCTCCTTTTAAAAAAATGAAACAAATTATTTATTTTCTATTCTGAAATTCTGCCAGCCTTGACCATCTTAGCTCTGATCTTCTGAAACAATTGTTTCACTTCCTTCTTCCTTCCCCACCAATAACCACTTTAAAAATAAACAAATCATCAATTTAGAAGTCAAAGAAAAGAAAAAGATTTGTATGTGTGTATATGTTAGTCATTGGATATTTGACTTGTTCTTTTTGTAATTAATATTTGTCATTATCTACTAGACATTTGATTAGATAATCAATTAGAGAATTGTATCATATTTAATTATGAGATGTGAGAGGCTTAATTGTGCTCTTTCATTTAAAAAAATTTTAGTTGTAGATGGACACAATTCCTTTATTTTATTTATTTAAAACTTTTTAGTTATAGGTGGACATAATATCTTTATTTTATTTTTATGTAGTGCTGAGGACCGAACCCAGTGCTTCATGTGTGCTAGGTAAGTGCTCTACCATTGAGCTACAACTCCAGCCCTTAACTTCTTTCTTAAGATACTGTCTACACAGAGAAGTAGGATTAGAGTCATCCAATAACTGAAAAGGCAATCTCTAATATTTTTGGATTTTAGGCATGATGGGAAAATTCTATTTCTAGAAGGCGAGGGACTTCAAATCACAATGACATATTATATTCCACATTTTCTGGGATTAAGATATCATAAGATAACTGGATGTATCAACTTAGTTTCAATTTATCATGGAAAAACAACACTAATAAACTGATGACATTGACTTTTTATTTCAGAGACTTGAGATGAGGCCCAAAAGAGATAGTACACTAGGAAGTAGTTTAGAAAATATAAAGATTCATACATGCAACTTATGGGTTCTTGGAAATCTTTACACTGGCATTGAATAAAACCAACAATGCAGAAAACCTATGGATCTTAAAATACAAAAAGTTCCACATAGAATTTAATTTTATGTGTGTGTAACACAACCATAAATCATCCAATATTTAGTAGAGCTAGGCAGGAATAAAATATTAAATAAAACAAAAATGATAAGAATTACCAAATATTACCAGAATTGGTTTATTCATTGTCAATTTTATTATTTGTCTAAATCACTCAGGAAATCAATGAATACTATTTTCAACTGGAAAATAATTATTTGATTTGACAAGGTCAAGAATGTACACTGACATTTGATTTTGTCATATTTAGTTATAAATCAAGTTAAATTTGAAATTGATTTACTTGAATTAACATTCAAATAGTCACAAAAATCTTTATCAAATGTAAACTCTGCTGTTTGAATCTGTGTATCTTATCTATATTATTTTATGCTCATTCCTTCCCTTTTAAGAGAGAAATGAGTAATGGTAGTTACGACAAATTTGTGAAATTGATTTTAATCAATTATACTAATGTTACCTCTTAAACTTATTACATTTCATATGTAAACGTTGCAAAAATATGTTCATTTTGGGCTATTGAATAATTACTTTAAAACAACTTACTTCCTAATATGTAATTGGATGTTTAATGTATGAGGCCATCCTGCTGAATGTTTCTCAGCGTCTCAGAATTGCCATTTCCTCTGTTCTGTATGTGAGTATAAATCGTATTAAAGCTGTCCATGATTTAAGAAAATAGAGCTTTTGCAATCTTTACCCATACCTGTTTCATTTTTTTCTATCAGATTTTAAAATTTTGACTGGCTCATAATTACTCCTTCACATGTAGTATAAATTGTTTCTGTTTCTTAAAACAAACAAACATATACACAGCAGTGCGAAAAAGTAGAATGTTTAAATTAATCATCAATACTATATTTACCATTGCATTTTCATTGCAACATGCTCAATAAATTTAAGATTTAAGTTTCTAACTTTCAATATTTATTTTTTTCCTCATTTTGCTCAAGTCTAGAGTTTGTTAACAGTATCCACACATTTTGATGTGAATATTAATGAATATTGAATTTCATTTTGAGGAAATGTATAAAATTAAAAAATATGTTTGTTTCTACAAGCAATTGTTTTTATTATCATTTACATTGAAACTTCATAATGTGGTATATTAACATAATGGAGATACTGGTCAATTATAAAGTTTGTTCATTAATAATTCCTATTTCCCAATATTAATACTCTATAGTAATTTACCAAATTTCAGCATAAATATAAATAAAAGCAAAAGAAGGATTTTTAAAAAGAAATATCATAATGCTGATATTTAAAGGATTAAAAAAAAAGAGAAAATAATAGGTAGGGTTCAGCTAATATTTTAGCATTTTTCCATGACCATAGACAATCCAAACACATAAATGTGATAAAAACTAAAAATATTTATAAAAATAAGCCACCAATAAATAAATAAAAGATAAAAGTATTGGCACAAAGAGAAAACATTCAAGAATGAAGCAAAAAAAAAATCATATAATTTTATACCAGCTGGATTAGTAACTAAAATACTTATATGGGTGTCAGGTTGTGGGAAAAGAAACACAGTCATCCAAATTTACAGTGACAATGGATAAGATTCCTTAAAAAAAGCAATTTGGCAGTAAATAATGCATCTTCAAAACATTCATATCATTAGATCAGTAATTATATTGCTGGATATTTAACATAAATAACTTAAACAAAATAAAACTCTATGCACGTAAGACAATTCACTGAGCTTTTTATGATAATAAAAATCTGGAGGTAAACTCTGTGGTTCTATATGTAACAGAAAGTGAAAGGACATTTTTCCTGGAATTTTGAGCTAAAGCTTAAGACAGAAAGGAACAAGTTTCCAGGTTGGATAAATTCCTGCAGAGCTTAAAGAAGGGCTTGCAAAGTCATCCAGACACTCCATCCTCTTCCTTCCCAAACAAGTGATGGACTCAGGGTATACATTTTTTAAAAAATATTCTTTTGGTTGTCAATGGACCTTTATTTATATGCAGTACTAAGAATCAAACCCAGTGCCTCACACATGCTAGGCAAGCGCTCTACCACTGAGCTAAAATACCAGCCCCCACTCATCTTTTTTAAAATATTTTTTTCAGTTGTCGATCAGGGTGCAAAATTTAAAGAGGCATTTGCACAGACCCAAGGGTAAATACAAGCCTCCCTAAGTTTTGTGCTCCAGATTTCTTTCCCATCCTGTACACTTGATGGTATGCCTGTGGGATACACAAACTGATGAAAGCGTAGTAGGAAAGAGGCAGGGATAGGAAGGCAGGGTGAGGATGATGGTGTGAGAGGCGTGGTAGTTGAAGGCCACTGTTTGGCATGGAAGAGTTGCAGATCCCCTGTGAATCCGTCTCCTAGGAAGACAATTAGATTTGAGTCATCATCTTCTACCAATCCTTTTGGTCTTTTTATTACTGGAGTTGCTTTACTTTTTAAACCACCTTCCAGATGGGGTACTTGGCAATTTAGCTCAAATGCAGGTATTTTCTGGTTTTCATTGGACATGTAGGAAATATGAAACCTTGCCATGATAAAATGTGAGCCTGCAACTCTTCCACTGTCCCCTTTCCTTTCACCCCATCCCTTTGTCGTGAATTACAGTGATTACTTAGTGTCCATGGAGGATTTGTTCCAGGAGCCCTGAAAATACCTAAATCCATGGATGCTCAAATTCCTTATGCAAATGCTGTAGTGTTTGCATATAATCTATGCAGAACCTCCCATACCCTTTAAATCATCTTTAGATTACTTATAAATGTTCTGTAAACAATTGTTATACTATATTGTTTATGGAATAGTGATGAAAAATCTGTACATGTTTAATATATATACAATTTTTTTCTGAATATTTTTGCTCCCTCGTTGGTTGAATCTATGATGTCACACCCACGAACATGGAGGAGCCAGCTGTATTTTTAATGTTCTATCAGAAACTCTGGTTTCTAAACCTATTTGTATAAATAATGTAAATAATAGAAAAACAACATGAACTTTTTGTCATATGTAAGTATGCATTTTGAACAATTATTTCCAGGTTTTGTGATTCATTTGGAGGGTTACTTTAAATCTTGGCCAATATCTCTGTTAAGAGCTTTTGAAACAAGAAGGAAATAATATGTGCAGAATTCCCCAGAGTTACACTGCATTTGTGGATTTCTTTAGAACAACAAAGAATAAATCACAAGAATTCTTGTTTTTCTTCTTAATAATGATGCCTTTTGGGGACACTGGAAAAGCACAGTGCCATTTCTGAAGGTTATCAGAGAGTTTCCATGGAATTTGTGCTTGTCAATTCCATCTCTGACAAAGAGTGTCTTTCTACTAACTCTCCTGACTTTGACAGAACTGTGCTTTATATAGCACAGCTTCATCAGCAACATGAGCAATAGTACTGAGGCGGCATCTGTAAAACCAATGAATGATGAGTGAAAACTTTGACATACATTTAAAACACCCCAGTAGTCTTACCATTTGTTTTTAGCTTTTTAAATTTAAACTTCCCTTATGTCACTTGGAGAACAGGCATGTGAAAGATTGCCAGCAACAGAGGTCAAGTTACTTTCCAGCAGTGCATCTCATTTGTAACATTCAATACTGTGCAGAATGCCAAAACCATTGCTTAGTTCAAATTCAGAACAATAATAAAAGGCCAGAGCTCTCAGCAATGCAACAAGTGTAGCATTCCCAACTGGTATGGTTGCAAGAACTAATAAATAATGTTTTTCTAGCTAAATGCATATCATTATGTGTAAGAATTTTGCAATGGGAATGGTAAGGACAACTGCTTGATTTTTTAAAATTGCATGTCAATTTTTTATTCCTTCCTATCCTGTTTATAACCATTCAGTAAGTCACAATCAATGTTAAGATGCTTTTTACTATTTGTGTACAATGACACATTATATTCTATACAGAGAGATACATCAAAGTGAGTAATAATGATATAACTAAGATGATTCAAAAAGCTATGATGAAGGAAGTCACTATATCTCTTCATTGATAACATTCAAATGAAGGGCTACTGAATCAGCAAAGCTGACATTTTCTCTACACATTGGGATACAAAAGAATTAGTAAAGATAAGAAAAGCAGTAGCATCTTATTTCATTTCATTTGTGAAATGTATATGTGGCTATTTAAAAATCCAATAAATTTATAGGCTTTAAACACTTGAATTTAAGTGTTTAAATTAAATTTTTAATTTAAACACTTAAAAATTCTTACATTTATAAAATGTTTTTGTCATCAGTTTTCTTATTTTGATAACAAACATTGATTATGAGATTTGAAGGGTTACAATGATTATTATCCTCCTTTTGCAGGTAAATGGACAGTTAAATAAAAATTACTGGAGACCATTGTTCTGGACTATGCTCCTGCACTGGGCCCCAAACGAGAGACTAAAAATCAAAATGGAGTCACCCACACTAAATTTCACATGACCAAGTTGATGCTAAACCATTTATCTGACCTACTGAAGTTTCCTTTGCTTTAATTCTTACATAAAAGAGGTAACCTTAAAAAAGGCAGATGCTAATCAATCAGTTATTTTCTTATTGTTCTGGATCCCTATCCCTGCCTTCAAGGAACCAATCTATTTTTTGTTCCTTTTGTTTCTGTTTTCTTCTCCTGCTTTCGGCCTATAAAACCAAATTATTCTCCTCAGCACATCAAAAAACTTATTTTATTTTATGGAATAAAATGTTGCCAGATTCTATAATTAAAGCCAATTAAGATTGCAAACTGAATTGTTGTCCTTTGATAAAACAAAAATAAAAAGGAATTTAGAAATTTGACTAAGCTGATCCTACTAATAAGTGGACCAGGCAGTATTCACTAGACTTTCATTAGTCAATTACACATGAATTTGTTGATTTTTAAAAACATTGTTGTAGGGGCTGGGGATGTGGCTCAAGCGGTGGCGCGCTTGCCTGGCATGCGTGCGGCCTGGGTTCGATCCTCAGCACCACATACAAACAAAGATGTTGTGTCCGCCGATAACTAAAAAATAAATATTAAAAAAAATTCTCTCTCTCCCTCCCTCTCTCACTCTCTCTTTAAAAAAAAAAATAAAAATAAATAAATAAATAAAAACATTGTTGTAGTGATTAAGTACATAAGGGTTAGAGACATGTTCTTTGCCATTCCAAAGTTTATGGTATAGTGAGGTGGTGGAGATATTTTTATATATCAACTATACGAACATGTGGGTAAATTCAACAATAGATATACAAATAGAAATTATAAAAGCTCAGTAAATTAAATAACTTTGAGAGCGATTCTGAGAAGATTTTGTTGAGGTTGTGATTGTTAAGAAATTCTGAGTTTGGAAAGTGAGTCTAGAAGGAAAGTTCTAAGTGCAGATAGGTCAGATTATGAAGAACGTTTACATCATATTAAGGATATAGGACTTCATCACTCTTCTGCATGCTTGCTTTTACCATAAACAAACCACTTCCAAGCACTACTAAAACAAAAACAAACAGATTAACAAATTATGTAAACTATGAGAAGAATAGTTTAAATGCCAGAAAAATCAGAAGAATGTTACTATAGAAACTAACTGGGAAAGGGGAGGTACTTGGGAATGAAATTGACCAAATTATATTGTTCCATTGTGTGCATGTATGAATACATAACAACAAATCTCACTGTGTCTATAATTATAATGCTCCAATTTAAAAAAGCAGTAGTATCTGTAAACCATAGTCAAATGTTGTCAACTGATGAGATAAAGATAGGGAGGGACCTGTTTTAGTTAGTTAGCTTTTTCATTGCTGTGACTATAAGGATCTGACCAAAACAACTACAGAGAAGGAAGTTTATTTGAGGGATCAGTATCAGAAGTATTAGTCCATTGAAGGCTGGCTCCATTCCTCAAGGCTTGAAAGAGGGAAGCAGCTCACATCATGGTGATCAAGAAGCAGAGAGAGAGACTCTGGCTCCAGATACAAATATATACCCAAAGCCACGCCCACCCGCAGTTAACCACTTCCTCCAGCCACACCTCACCTGCCTCCAGTTATCACTTAGTTAATTGCATCAGAGATTAATTAACTGATTAGGTTAAGATTCTCAAAACCCAATTATTTCTCCACTGATTAGGTTAAGACCCTCACAACCCAAATATTTCTCCACGAAACCTTCTCACACGTGAGACAGTGCTTTTGGGGGATACATAATTGTTTCTTTTGATTTATCAATTTGGAGGCCAGAAAGAACAATTAGAGAATTATTAGAATGACTAGTCATTCAACTAAATCCCCCTTCTCAACTAGAATTATATACTGGCAAACTTTGTCTTTTCCTTAATCACACTTTCCTGTCATGTTTCAAATTTTCTTAAGGCTCAGTTCTCTGCAAATAGAACTGAAAAAAATTAATCCAAATGAATGTATTTCATAAGAGTGCAGATGTTACCTTTTTTGTTATAGAAAATTTGGATTAAAAAGTCTGAAATAATTACCTAGATAACTTACATTTTACATATCAGAAAGAATGGAAGTATTTGCCCTTACTCATTGCAGAGGAAGGAGGTAAGTAAAATGCTAGATGGTTACAACTTGTTTTTGTAAAGAAAGCTACTAAGACATGTCTGCTATGTGCAGAATGGTTATTTGGTGTCTGAGTCATTAGTGCTTCTATGTGGCATTAAGTGAAGGATTTTAATTCCCATCGTCAAATAATTGTGGGAATTGAACACTCCCCATCATGTTATACCTCTTGTTAAAATGTTTCAATCTCTTGAGTGATAAGTTGTATTCCCCAGGGTAGCCAGATATAACTGGTCATCAGTGTCCTCTTCTGTAAAATGAAGCTATAATTTATATTTAGTATTATTTGGGAATATCTGCTAATATAGTGCATGCTTCTTCAAATATGTAATTAGGTAGGAAATAAAGAACAAACTCATAGGTTCCTTTTGTTGTATATATCTTGATCCTATCTTAGGTTTATATTGTGTTTGGAACACACGAGGCTACTTATTTAACTCTCTGCCAAGTATTGTTTTTTTTCTATATCATTTATTTCTGTAACCTTTATTTTCTGACCTCACCCAAATGTTCTAAATATGAGTAACTTTAAATCTACCCAAAATTGCAGATACCATGTTAAATGCCTGGTTTTTAAGTCTCATCTATTTTTTTTGTAGCCAAAATAGTTTCTTTCATGAATTCCTGCAACATACTGTTTCTGTTTTCTAGAGCTATATTTTTGTGGCAAATACCATAAGCTGGATCACTTAATATGTCTTCCACATTCCTTGACTTCTTTTCCTCAACCACAGAAGCTGCAAAATGATATGACAAAATCAGGTCATGAAGATTATCCATGTGCCATGGCCTGCAGTGTCTTCAAAGTTGTGTACTTATTTTATTTTGACACTTCAAATAGAAAGGAAAACAAATGTTGGTACTGAATTTTTCCTGTGGTGTCTGTATTTTTTCTGAACTTTCCCCCCATACAGGGACAATTTTCAGGTAGCTAAATGAGTGTGTAAACATTAGAGTCATAATCATTGCTTTTCTAATTATACTACATCTTCTGACCTCATTTTAGTAGTTTCTGGCAAGTGAGGACAGGAAGAAGGAAATGAGTAATACAGAACCAAAAAGAAAAGTAATTATTATTATAATCTATTTATATACCAGCTACATCCGTATTTATTATATTTTTTAATCTCTATATTTGCTAAATAGTTCTGATTTTTTAGGCTCATACAGATGAATAAATTAGGCCTTAATACATGGAAAACTAAAAATAATCAAGCGCATAGAAGAAGAGTAGGATAGAAGCTAGTAGGGTCGGGAAGATAGCATTAGAGTAGCTTAGTCAAGGGATGAACAGTTTCAGTTAGGCCAGAGGAATGAGTTGTGGAGATCCGCTATACAACATGGCAATAGCAGTTAATAACAATGCATTACCTAAAATTATTTAGAAACACTTTAAGTGTTATTACCCCAAATAAATACACAAGATAATGCATATGCTGATTAGCTTGATTTACAAATTATATAATATATACATATTTCATCTTATACATCCTAAATATATACAATTTCTATATGCCTAGTTAAAAATGAATAAAACAAATGAATACTTAGATAAATAAGGTAATTTTGCTAAAGCCACACAGTAAGTCATGCTGCTGGGATTTAAACACATGAACCATCTGATCCAATCCCTTGTAATGTGATACTAAAACCAGATTGACTCATCACTTTAACTGGGAAGTATATACCTCTAGGCACAAGAGACTATTTGCCTCCATCAATTAAGTCTTACAGAGCCAGTTAACCATTTATTAAACAAATGCTATAAGAGAACTGGGGATATAGTTCAGTTGGTAGAGTGCTTACCTTGCATGCACAAGGCCCTGGGTTCAAACCCCAGCACCAAAATAAAATAAAATAAAATAAAGCTACAAGATTATACCAGTACTTTTCTAGAACTGGTTTGCATTGGTTTGTAAGTATCACTGGGGACATTTCTTCCTGACTCTGTTCAGCAACTTCAGGTTGACAGTTTGAAATTGATCATGTTGGAAATGTTTATACTAGGAAAACTGGTAAATTTCACAAATTCTTCTCCCTCCCATAGCTGGTTGGTAAACATTTTCTGGAATACCACTAGCCAAAACACTTTTTAGACTCTTTATAAACATCCTTGCACAATTTTAACAATAATATTTTTCCTTTGCTATTCTGTATCCTTTTAGAGTTCAGTTTTCATTTATTGACATGTAAATATCATTGTCATGTCCTTTATGTTTCAAAGACTTCTCACTATTAAAAAACAAAACATATCAATTTCCTTTTCACCCTATTTTCCTCATAGCCCTCCTTTGCTTCTTTGTAAAATTGCAATTCCATTGTGTAGTTTTATCAAGAACTATCCTATGTCAAGTAATTTGCTTGTTTGTAGGGATGCTTCTTTTCACAATAGAGATCTATTAGCTGCAAGGGCAGATCTATGGTTAATCATTCAGAGAAGACAAAGAACCAGAGTCTTGGGTTATCTCCAATTTTGTGATTATGGTTTATATATAATTTTAAATGTTTCCTAAGTGAGAACCTAAAGGAGTATGAAGTACGGAGTCTTACTCAACTGTGAGAAAAAATGTTAATGAATTATTCCAAATCAGGATTATTTATTAGTACCTGGACTATGACTTATTGGCACATAAAATACAAAGTCGAATTATTTGAGGAAGAACAAGAGAAAGATTAATATTCTAAGATTATGTGCACTGATAGAATATCTACTTCAAATAGATGAATTCAGTGTATATGCATACTAGCCAAGAACTTCCCACAGTTAGTAACTCCTGTGCAAAGTTAGTATTTTCTTTCTTCGTATCATATGTAAACTGGGTCAAAAGTCACAACTGAGGGAATTTCTTTTCAAGTTTTCGTGTTATTCTTCACCTATTTGACTTCATATTGAAGCAATTTATAAACTTAGTAAAGGAAATTATTTGAAATTAGTGATACTGTCATTTTTCTGGTCAAAATTTCAGGAATTTTTATCTGAAAGAGTGTAAATCAGTTTGATAGAAGTCATAGAAGATGGAAATACACTATTGCCAATTTCCTCTTTCAAAAAAGCTGAGTTTCTGGGAGATAAGTGAAAATAAAACTTTCATACTCAACCAGCCACATACTACAGCTATAGGTCAAAGAATGACATCAAAAGAAGGTTTGGAGAGGGATATGAAGTATTATTCCTGGGTCTGCAGTCTGCTTGGGTCTTTGGATGGCATATTAACATACAGAAATGTGTTCTAGTAAAGTATAGAACTAGTCCTGCCCAGGTGTATGTGGTAAAGACATAAATATTAATATAATTAACAGTGACATTTTGATGAAAGAAATTTCTTTTGGAACTATTAGTTCTCTTTGCTTACTGTTAGGCTTCAGGATCTTGGAAATGACAAGGAACTCAAACAATGACCTATACCAGTTTCTACCACAACCAAATAAACTCATTTGTCTATAAATTCAAATTGCCAAAGTGTATTTACTCCAAAAGAATAAACAAATCAAGGAATTGACAATCATTTAAAAAAATAATAATAAATGATAAAATAGAGAAAAAATAACATGAAAATAGTTTGGTCTAGGTAAAACAAAACTTGATATTTATAGTAAGCTAACTAAAAAAATGACTACATTTAGTTAAAGGACAAAATAATCAGATTGGGTATCCACATTTGCTTAAAAAATTAACAGTATTTTGCTTATAAGAAAAATTCAAAAATAAAGTAAATCTACAACTTTTAAGCAAACCCAAAGAAAGGAAGGATAATAAGGCTTAGAAGAGATGATGTCCATTAAAAAAAGATAAAATTAAGTAAAATTTACATATGAAGCCCATTGAATAAGTCCAATGGAAAAATAAGTACAATTTTACTGGGAGATTATGATGCATCTCAATCAATAATGTGTTCACCTTATAAAATAAGAATACCAAAGTGTTCAATATAATGCTGAACATAAGTGTTGTACTCAGAATACTGTCTATTTTCCTGATACATAGTGAAAACATACATTTACATACATTCAAGCATCCCTAAAAAAAGACTTAGTTAAGTATTTCAATTAGAAATCTTGCTATTCACATTTTCTGGCCACAATATAATACTAAGATGAGTATCAACAGAAAATGTATAAGCAGAAAAAGTAAAAAAAATGTGATTTAAAACAGTTCTTCAAAATATTTTCTTTAACAAAGAGGAACATTATAATTCAATGTTATAAATTTGGTCTGCACAATTGAGAGTGATATAATTTTTTTTTGGTGCTGGGGATTGAACTCTAGGCAAGTGCTCGACCACTGAGCTATACCCTCTGCTTTGATTTATAGTAATTTTAATGGAATATCTCTATGCATATAATTATATGCTATTGTTCAGACTTTAAAAGTAGAAAAGTATTGCTGAGGATCCTTTCAAACAGAAGCACCTACTATATGATAAATTTAATATTTTATACCAGTGGGAATAAAAAGAATAACTTTTCAAGACATAGTATTTTGATAAATAGGTTGATTAGGAAAAAAAATAAAACTCAAAACTTATGTACATGATATATAAAAGTGAATTTGAGCTTGATGAAAAATATATAATACATGTCCGTTAAAACTAGAAAATATGAACAAATATTTAGCTAATATCATGATAAAAAGTTGAAAACTTCTGGTTTCATGAAAATAAAGTAAAAAATTGAGATATTGAACTATACAAAATTTAAACTTATATGCCATAAACATTTACTATGGACCAAGTTTAACAAGGGGAAACATTTACAACTCATAATAGAAAATGTTTGGAAAACCATAAATATCTAAAGCAATATGAGCAAAAGTCACTGCCAGATAATTCTAAGAAGGAGTAATTAAAGTGATCACAAAAATAGGAAAAAAATAAATTCAACTTTAAAAGTAATCAAATGAAAAATGTACTGATATCAACAAGTATTGAGACATGATTTTGGCAATCAATTATTTAATAGAACAGAAATACAATACTCAATTCTTGTGAGAATGTTGTTTTAGAATTATGGAGTATTTTACTTTGTTCTTTAAATTATTTTGTACACTCATGTTTTCAACAATGAGGAAAATATGATTAGAATAAAATCATATATTTGTTTATTGGAAACACCTGTAAAGTCAGCAATATGAAAGAAAATACATTTAGTTTTAAGTAAAAATACCACAGTTCATTTTTATTTTAAGCTTAACAAACAAGAGATAAAACTCTTAATAAAAAGGAATTCAGAAGAGGATGTAGTTTTCTCTTACATATTGGAAGATGATCGAAACAAGTAGAAATGTGTTAGTCTGAAAACAAGTCTGGATGGTGCCTGGCAAAATGCCAGAGGGAGTGGTTTGTGAAGTAACTCCAGCAAGCCATTAAATGTGGAGATTCCTTATTGGTTGACTGCTGTGTCTAGTTTATGTTAATTAGATAAGCTGTGTGGAATGAATAAATACCGCTCTTATCCTACAATGAACGGCTCCTACTCCTGCTGTATCAATCTACACAAGTTGCTCATCACCCCCCGGCTATTTTGCCCAGCCACCCGGGCTGCGTCAGAAATGTGGATTTCCACCTCCATTTCAGCCATTTATCAGCCCTTGCTTTAAGACAAACCATTTGGTTTCTCTGGATATTACTTCTCTTTTCTATAAAATAAGGATATTCATGCCTGTCCAGATGTGAAGATAAAATGTAATAACATATTTGGAATGCATCTGTTAAAACCATCAAACAGTGCATCCTCAAACTACCATCGATGTATTCACAGAATGATTCTTGTTGCTACTCAGTTTGTATCTAGGGCAGGGTATTCCTTGTACTTTTCATCAGTGAGGTCTGGTACCATTTTTGTATGCTACAGGCAGTTGTAAATGTATTCACCCAGAAAGCACTTCCTTTTTAACTCTTCACTGTGAATTCTACATATTTGTGTCTAACACCGAATTGGATGTTTTTCTGAGAAAAGTAATGTTCCAACATATGACATTGTTTCAGTGTAATTTTCCTTAGTTACTGCAGGAGTACTGTCTACTTACAATTTTACAATAGGACAACACATTTATAAACTTTTTAAAAAATGCAACAATCATAGATTGTCTCCCATTGTGGCCTGTGGATAGCAGTGATGTTCAATGAAAGGTTGTCCCTCTTTTAGTTAGAGAATATATCAGAGAAAGAGAAACTTGCATAGAATTGAGCTTAACCTTGATAAATTTCTATACATAGAAATTATGTTTGTCAGAATTTTAACCCATTTATTTGAAAGTTCTTTTCAAGGTTAGGACTATGAAAGAAATGATGTTAGTTTTTTCTCTCCTGTTTTCCTAAAACTGGTGGTGGCAGATTGAATCTAATCAGGAGAAGAGAGAGGAAAGAAATATCCCAGCATGAATTTCAGAGAAAATGGTTCTTTGGCCATTTAAAAATCAGGCTTCTTTTGTCATAACAATAAGCTTCCAAATCATAGAATCCTGATTTAGTTATCAAAGATAAGAATAGAGATCTGCATTGCTTTTATTTCAACTAAAATTATGAAGATTGAAGGGTCTTTGGCTTGTCATGCTCAGCTGCCAAGATTCCATTGAACAGCTAAAGATGCCTTCAGTTATTAGTGTGGTGTTACGGTGGCATGCACTGGATACTATACACACAAAATGTTGAAATGACCACTTTCCAAATCTGGAATTTATTGCACAATAACCTATTCATTGTTACTGGTATCATGTAACTGAGTTATTCTTGCTTGTAAGCATCAACCAAGTTAGTCTTTTCTGAGGTTATTTAGCTATTAAGAAAGTACTCAGGAATCTTGCTTATACAGGTAATTAGAAAACAAAATCATAATTTATATATTTTCCAAAATATAAAAAATGCTTCAAAATTCAAACTACTAGGAAATTAAAATGTATTATAAAATATTTTAATGGCTTCTTCATGCCTTGATATTTGCACACAGCATTGACTGTTTTAATATATATACTGCTATTTATGCAGATTATCTATCCCAAGAAAATTTTACTCCATTAATTTTCAGTACTAGTGTGCTAATACATTGATATACTATTTACAAGATAAAAAGAGAGAAACTAAAGGCAAAAATCCTCTGAATCTTGGATAAGACAGAAAGTTAAACATTTGCAAAACAAGAATGGGTATCATAACTCCTGATTTGAAATATTGTTGTTTAATATTGGTTGATATTGTTTTGAAATAGATGAAAATTTGATATAAAGAAAATGTAACCCCATGTTGTCCATTTCAAAAAGCGTAGAATAACTGCAGCCATCAGTTTATAATATATATATATAAAATAAAGGCAGTTGAAAACTAAAGTAGGTTATTGAGTGAGGTTATGTAATTTTCTTCCCTTGAGGTTTTATTATATAAGAAAAATAGCCTGTTTTGGAGATTGTAGGTACAGAAGATTATGTTAGGAAGCTCCTCCGGTTTTCTTTTTTCTTTTTAATTTTATGAAAGAGTTTGAAAGAAGGAAATGTTATAGAGTCCACCACTGAACAGGGAAAGATAAGTTTTGGATAGGGTTTCTAGAAAATTGTTCTAACCCAAACATAGCTGAAACATGTTCAGTGTCATGGGTTGTTTATAGATACTCTAAAGCTGGACAACCTGAGAAAGAAGTTTTCTTTGTTTTGAGTTCAATTTCTACCTCTTAAGAGTTTTAAAAGGTCCACTGCTCAAGTGGAAGAGTGGGTTACTCTTTGATAAAGGAAGGGATCTGGGAAGAAAAAAATATATATGCATACATACATACATACATAAACATTCTAGCAAATGGCTAAGGATTTCTTTAGGTTGAAAGACATTCAGAATAGACTGGGGAACAAAGGAAATCCCACGTATCAGAGAACTATGAGTAGTTCCATATTGTTGAAGCATAGCTGGCAGGCAGGCAAGGTGGCGTGGCTAAAGATTTTAAGCATGGGATGGAATTAATCCTAAAATTAATTTGTTGGCAATATGGGAAAAATGATTCATGGGGGCAAGGCAAAGGATTCAGGCAGATGAGCTTTGAAGGTATTTAGTCTAGCCCAGGCATATTGAGTTAAATTAGCAATGGGTGGTCAGAAGGCTAGAGTTAATGGATTCAAGGGACCTAGTGGGAATGGACTGACTGAATTTAGGTACGGAGAAAAATTAAAAAGAAGGAAGGAATCTGGGAGTCTTTCTGATAAGATTTTGGAATATTACAGGGAGAAAGGTGGGTCTAATTATCGATCTGTTGATTGGGCTTAGAGGTCACTGATCTGTTCATTTACTAATCTTTAGGATTTAAGCTTCATGAAGAGGTTTGGGTTAGGTATGCAGAAGAGAGGATAATTTACCCAAATGTAAGATGGGTCCCATTGGTGCTGTACAACATGACTATTGGACAAGGTCATGGCATTGACACTGTTGTCAGGGAGTGAGGAATTCGCTTCTCTTTCAATTTTCTTTCCTTTTGGATTAACCCCTTAAGAGACTTTTAATTTGGTGAAAATTTTGTTCTAAACTTTTTCTAGTCTTCCTTTTAAGCCAAGAAAAAAGTCAGCTTCAAGCTCAAAATGTTTTAACCAACAATACATATCTGATTAAAATTAATAACATTGGGCTGGGGATATAGCTCAGTTGGTAGAGTGCTTGCCTTGCATGCAAAAGGTCCTGGGTTTAATCCCCAGCACCACACACACAAAAGATTAATAACATCACTATACTTTTATACGATTATACGATTTTCCTCGTCTCCTATTAATTGTCAATAATATTGATTTTCTGTTAGAATTTTTATTTTTTATTTATTGATATATTAGTATATGATTCTATTTAAGGAGACATTAAAGAAGAACTAGTGAGGTACCCAGGTATGGAAAAAGTCAACAAGGCAATTTGTGTTGAGCCACAAGTAGCCCATTAAGAGACAATGGTAGAATTGAGTCATCCTCACGGTTTGATAATAAGGGCTCATCATTTCATCATTTGGAGTAACTGCAATCACAGTAGCTGATAAAATTATTTCATGAGAAGGTCGAGAAAGAATACCCAACTCCCATTGAAGGGCTTCAAGTGAGTCTGTTCATTACCTGAAATTATCTGCAAATATTTGTAGCTATGTGATTTTTTTTTTCCTCCTAAGGAAACAGTGTTAGCAAGTTGTTTGTATGTTTGCTTGTTTGTTGATAAATTCTCAAGGCTGACTAAAAGAGAGAATAAGAAAAGTAGAAGTGAATGGAGAAGACAGTTGAGGATAGATAATAGAAAAGGATCACTGAATGAAGAGGTAAAATTCAAAGAAAAAGGAAGTGGACCAAGAGAGGGCTGTCACAGATTTCAAAGGGAAGAGAAGGCACCAGTGATTAATGGTTAACTTTGTCAAAAATCAATAAGTAGTTCAGTGAACTCAGGTTTCAATTATCAGTAGCCTTGAATTTAATAATACGGTGATCATTGCCTAAGCAGTTTCATGGGGTGGTGAAAGTGGAAGCCAGACTGTGGTAGAAGAGAAGTTCATAGGATAGGAGGAGATGTTGACAGGAAATAAAAATCAGTTTTTTTTTTCTTTTTTCTTTCTGGAAGTTGGTTGAGAAACAAGGAGAACCAGGACTATAGGTACAAGAGTGTTCAGGACCATGAAAAGTTTTTCTGTTTAAGGATGGGAGTGACATGATCTTAATAATACATTGGTGGAGTTATTATATATAAAAGAAGTTAAAGTTGCAGGTGAGAGAAAGAACGATTTCTGAAGCAAGGTTCAGACTGGAGTGGCTCTGTTGTGGGATCCAGAGCAGAGAAGGAGGTCAGCCTGACAACAGAACTGGAGGGAAGGAGAGTAGCTGAGCAGATAAAAGTATGAGTTAGATGTGGTGAGGGAGATTAATTCCTGAGAGCCTCTGAATTCCCAGTGAAGATTCATCTTGACAGAGAAGCTGCAGGGAGCAGAGATAGTTAGTTTTGAGAAGGACAACAAACTGTGGATCAGCTGCAAAGGGCAACTAGAGCTAGTGCCAATCAGGTAAGAAAAGATTTGAAAAGAGATTTTATCACAGCATCAATTGCAGTTGTGTTTATACAAATGACCTTGGCCAGCACTGAGATTTAGGAATGTAAGATGCTGACCCAGGAAATGGCTTTGTCCCTGTTCCTAGTCATTCTAGTGCCTTCTCTTACTAGTACCTGTAATGTCATCCCCTTCTACTTGTAAAATGAGTTTACTCCCACACTAGCCACCTTTATTTATTTTTTAAATCAAATTTTCCTTTGGTGTGGTTCCTTCTCACTAGTTTAATTCAGACATTAATAACTCCCATTTTAGAAAAAAGTTTCCATGGCTCCCTCCAGCTTCCTTTAATCTTCTTTTTGAAAACTTTTTCAAAGAGTTATATACAGTAAATTTCCTAACCACCCCCATCTTTCTTTTCTCTTATTATTTTAAATCACAAGTACCTTTCAGACTTATGTATACAATTTTATTTAGAGTTTGGATAGATAATTTATGTGCACATAAGTCAAAGGTGTTTAAATACATATAAATGTTTATCTTCTACCCTGCATTATTCCCTGGCATCCATTTCCCTCTCTATAGGCAACCAAGATTATTTTAAAAGTAACTTTTACTATAAGCTCATTTTTCTTGGTTCTTTTATAAATGGTAACATACCGGGCATACAGCATTGCAAATTTTTCTCCTTGCCTAATATGCTGTGAATATCTTTTTACTCTAATACAAAGAAAGCTGTCTTAATAATTTTAACAGTTGGAAAGCATTCCATTGAATGGATTTGCATGGTTTATTTTGCTTATTTTCTATTTATAGATATATGTTTTGTATTCAATTGTTTGCTTATATAGAGAGCTGCCTAGAGTAACTTTGAACATATATTATTTTACCTAAGTACAATTTTATCTGGAAGATAAATTCCTAGGGCAGGAATCACTATTAATTTTTGTTCAATCCTTACTAATCTTTATTCATGACCATTTTGATTAAAATGGCTCTTAACAAGGTCATATAAGTTCAAGGTTAACACTTTGTATACACATTTACCCCTCAGTAGCATTGGACACAGTTGATCATCAACTGCTTCTTCTTAAAGTGCTTTTTTTCTTTTAGTTTTCATGATGTTACAACCCTTGGGGTTTCTCCCTACTTCACTGACTGCTTCTTCTCAGTTTCCTTTTCTGTCTTCTACTGTCCTCAATATCTATTTTGAACTATTGTAGAATTCTTTTTTTTCTCAGTTTGATCTTTCAAATACATTGTCTCCTGAAATTATTTCACAAAATTCCATTGTTCCAAACTCCATTTATGAATTGATGACACACATTTTCATCTCTGACTTTTTTCCTGCACTCTGTCCCAACTATCCCTGAGAAGCCTGAACTTGGATATCTCCTGAGATGCTCAGAACTTAACTGCTCCTGCCTAGTCTTCCCATGTCACTTGGTGTCAACTACAGCCTTCCATTACCCTGACATAAATCTATACATAAGTCTTCATTCCTTTCCTTTCATCAGCAAACATTAATCCATCATCAAGTTCTGTCACCGTTACCTCCAAATACATATAGCATTCAGTTTCTTCTCACTGTTTTCTATTGGTATCACAGTTAAAGTCTAAACTAAGGTACTCTAGTAGCTTTCTGACAGCTTTCTTGCATGCCCTTTCATATTGTAGTAGGTAATCTCCACACAATAGCAAAAGGATCTTGGCAAAAATATTTCCTGCTGGAAGTGTTTTCATGCCTTCCTATATATACAGAAGTCAACAGAAATTCCACCACATGGGTTTAAAGGCCTTGTATTACTTCTGAAAAAGGAAGCACCACAAATGAGTTAGATTATCATATTATATAGTTCTCTCTCTTTGTGCTCATTGTTAAAATCTTCGCCTATTTGTGTTCATTCCTAGGCTCTGAAACATATGTTTGCAAGTGGGAGAATGATTTCTGTTGCAGATGCTACTTCTGAGTTTTCCTACTGCACTTTTGGAGCAGAAACGAGCATTTCTTGCCTACTTTAATGCTGAGGAACACAAACAGCAAGTGTTCCCACTGCAGGGCATAGGAACAGTTGTTCTTCATTGGATCACTAGTGATGCTTCCTGAGGGGTCTTTGGATCTTTTCCCATAAGGATGTTAGTGCTTTCAGTTAACAGCAATCAGGACATGACACATCAGATCTTCTTTACTCTGCTCAAAAAGCATCCCTCCCACCTCTTCATATTGAAAAAAAGAATTCTGCCAGGGTTTTTCAAATGTTATAATGTCCATATTATTTTACATTATCCATTTATTACTAGTATACTAGAAAGTATCATTCAAAGATCCTTGAAATGATTTCAATTATATTTAATCAAATTCAAAAGAGACTACATTTGCTAGATAAGAAACTTTTCAGACTACCACTCTTTATTTCCTACTAAGAAGTTATAATTTTGGAAGTCTTTCAAACAAATATGTACTCAATTTTATTTTATTTTATTTTTTTTAAAGAGAGAGAGAGAGAGAGAGAGAGAGAGAGAGAGAGAGAATTTTTTAATATTTATTTTTTAGTTTTCGGCAGGCACAACATCTTTGTTTTGTATGTGGTGCTGAGGATCGAACCCGGGCTGCACGCATGCCAGGAGAGCGCGCTACCGCTTGAGCCATATCCCCATCCCTCAATTTTAAAATAAAGTAAAGTATTTCCTAAGAAATATGTGTTGTATATCACCATTTTCTATTGGTTTCACATCAATAGAAACTATATGATAATCTGCATAAGAACAATATACCTAATAACCTTATAAAACTAGTTAAGAAATGTATTTATTTTAAAATTGTAAAAGCTGCCTTCACAAGTGTGCTGTTGCTCAATCCTAGACACACATAAAACTTAGCTATTTGGCTAATGAGGCAGGGTGAAAATATAATACTATTCTTTAAGTCTTCATTCCAATAAATAGAGAACTTTATATACTGTTGAAAAAAAACCACTTATTTGATATAACTTAAGTTCATTAGCTCTGTAATAAGCCTAAATGAATGAGACTTGGACAAATGACACATATCAATAAAAGGGTCTATGGAAAATGATAAAAACAAATCTTGACTAGAAATAAGTAAACTAATTTATTTTTCACAGCTGGGAACTCCTTAACTAACACCAGACAAGTACAATATTTGTTCTAGAAACATCTGACTTTGTTCCTTAAATAAATACTTTACCCAAAGCTTAGAAAACCACTTTTGATTGGATACACTGAATAATTACTCTCATTATCCAAACTGACCTTGAAACAGATTTGAATCCGGTAGAGGGAAGCAAGAACTACACTGTCATTTGAGGTAACAGGAAGTAGTGATACTTGAACATGCTTATGAGTTTGGAGAAGATAAAGGAATCAAAGGAGGAAGAGATATTGTAAGATCAGAGAAGATGGCAGAATTTTCCATTGGTTGTGGGCTCTCACTCCATCAGTGAAAGGCAGCTCAGGGTTCAGTTTACCTTCCCTAACAAACACATAGACAAATGGGCAATCAAAGATAAATATCTTCAGATAGTTGATTGATTGATAAATTAGATTTCAAAGATCCATATGTAAAAGGAACTGAAGTGCAATCCATTTTGAATGTGAATTATTTTCCTGCATTGGGTATAGCACATCCCATAAAATGTAATCAAACTGCAGTCATTACGTAGCTATTCCAGAAAAACTGGGGGGGGGGGGGGCAGGGTAACACTACTTGCCTATGTCATCGTAAATGTTCATTTAACAAATCATTTAAATTATATTACAATCGTCACAGTGCTTTGGAATGACCTAGCTACAGGAGAAAGAAGCCACATCTCAAGGTGTCTTCCAAAGTGCGGTGCAACACCTGTTCTGTTTTCACACAGTGCCCTATCACCATCCACTTGTTTCAGGCAAACAAATAAACAAAAATCAAATCCTGTATTTAAAGTACCCTAAATGTTAATCTCTGTACTTAGGTATTTCTTCCTCCCCATTTCTCCATTTCATTCCTTAACCATCTGGCACACAGTTCTGACTCTCCCAGCCCCACTGGGGCAGCAACCCTTAGAATGGACCCCTCTGCCAGCCACTCAGACTCTCTTTTCTTCTTTGCTCAACTGTCACTCTAAACCGAAAGGTGTTAACAGCCCCTCCTTGAGCAATACCTGCAGCGTCCCAGGTATGCTGCAGCCGCGGGGTGGAAGCTCTCTTACCCCTTTACCTTACTGATTCCTACCCGCGGGAAATCAAGTTGGAAAACTACAAATGATTTCCGATCTATGGTTTCCTCCAGCTGACTAATATTTATTTATCCTCTCTCCTCCCTACCCATCCTCTCTAGATGCGACCGAGGGATGGATTCGAGGACTCTACTGACCTTCCAAGGCCGGATTCTAGCCCTTGTCCTATCTCTGAACATCTTAGCGGCTACCCAAGGTGGGAGAGCCTGGATCCAAAGTCCTAAGTGGGCAAACACTGATTTGAACCGCCACCCCTAACCCCAGGGCCTGGGAGCATGCGTCTCAGTAAGGACCACCTGCTCCTCTCACGCTTGCTCCACGCTTGCTCCCCCAAAGTTCGCCCGGGGGGAGTAGAGGTTGAGGGCGTGAATGGGAAGGGCGATTTTTGAATTCCTGCGCTGTTCTGTCCAAGTAGTGTGGGAAAGGGATTATCGCCAGCCATTCAGGGCTTTCCAGCCCTTCCGCTGAGAGCAGGCGCTGGCCAAGGTCCGGGTTCCCCTTCCCCACCTGCGCTCCAGCCATGGAAGCTACGCGCTCCCCCTTGCTCCGCGCAGATGCTTATACTCACCCTGAGCGCTACCCGCAGCAATCCGGCGAGGGAGAGGTGGTCCCCTCAGGCCCAGGTCACGGATAGGTAGGGGTCACACCCCGCGGCGCCAGCCTTGTCCGGAGGGCAGTGGCGCCTCCGGACTGCTCTCGGGGCCGCGGAGCTGAGTGCGCGCTGCCGTTAGGAGCGCAGAACCTGGCGCCAATCGACACACTAGAGGACGCGAGGGGTTATCCGCCACCCATAGTACCCCTCTCTTCTTGCCTTCATTTGTTTCATCAATACCCCTTTCTTTTCTTCTTTCACTTTTTCTCCTTCCAGTCTCCTCTCTCATCCGTCTCCGCCCTCCGGTTCCACTGATGCGTGGAGAAGGGCGGGGGAGGGAAAAAGTCCCATCCCTTTAACTTGAGTGATACCTTGGAGATTATCTGCTCGTGAAATCTGGAAATGACGTGAATAACCTTTCTGAAAATGTCTAAAATAAAATCATTTCGTTTCCTTTAACTTTTCATCTTTATATCTCCCTCTCAGTTGATCATGTGGCTACGAATAAGGTGAAGGCAGAGAAGGAAAGAGGGAGGGATGTTTTAAGCAGCAATTTTTGGAAGTGCAAGTGCAAACCAGTCGTTAGATGGGCTCAGGGATCTATTTTGTTTCACAACAAAGGCATTTCCTGAAAAAGAATTGGGGCTGGGGATAAAACGAGGAGGGAGACAGGCAAGGTAATGAAGTCAAGGTATATTCACAGTCTTCTTCATCATCCCCGGTGGTTTTGATGAAGAAACCTTAGAATACATCCCTAGTATTTTGACCTGGATTTGACCTTGAGAGAATATTTGACCTTTCCCATTCCTGGTCTTAAAATTTTTCCAGGTCAATGTTTTTATAGCCCTGTAAACAATCCTGTCAGTCTAATAGGAATTCCCCAAATCTGCTTTGACTGACCCCAGAAACTTGAAAACTTCTTGGAAGGTGGCAGTTTTCCAGCAATTAAACAGATCTCCAATGTTGGGAGAAGTGGGCCAAAGTTTTCATACAAACCATCAAACTCTCAGTCCACAGCTGGACCAACTCAAAACCAAGTTTCACCCTCTGGACTGACAGTCCTAGATTCACATTTCCAGAATGGAACTCCTGTCACAGAGACCCTATCTACTCTCCCACCTCTCAATAATTCCTCCATCTAAAGACAAATTTATGTAAACCTTTCTTAAAGAACAAACCTGTTTTATCCAGCCCATCTTCTTTCTGTTGGTGATGCCATCTTTATTCTCTGACATCATATATTTAAAGGAGATACTGTCTATAAACATAATGTTTGGCACTTAGTAAATGTTAGCTGAATCATGGGTAATGACTTCATATTATCATTAGCATTTATTTCACGTTTTCATTCTCTCACATAATTCCTAAACTTCAATTTTCTGTGCCATGATTTGCACAGTTCCAGACTTTGTTCCTTATAAATATATGATAATGTGGTTATGGCTATTTATTTAGGTTGCTACACTGAAAAGAATTCCAGAAGTCAAGATTTATAACATTTGTAATAGGACACAGTAATTTCCCTAAAAGATATGATATTGACTACCTTTATTTTACATTCATATCCTTCTGTAACAATCTTATAGATCACAGCCACAGAGAAAGTGCAAGATTACATCAACAAGCAGTTCGAGAATATTTTCACCATCTATAGTTTCTGCAACATTAGTCCAAAGAGCAGGTTGTCCAGAAGAGAAGCAAAGATGCTTTAAGGACATTTGTCTCTATTCTTCTGTTAGTGCAGTAGTAACCAACTTGAGATCTGGAGAGTTGAAGACCTCAACTTCAGAATGTTTCCAGATGGAATGTTTGGACTTGTGCCATTTGAGTTAAAAATTTGAAAATACATCTAGGCAATAGATTATATGAAGTGAAAACATGGAAAAGACCATACATATAATACAAAAGAGATACAAGGTTTCAGATGCTTCTGCTGTTGCTATTGCAGCAAATGACTTTGCTTAGGTATCAGTGATGAAATGTACCTTGCATGCTACAGAGGGACCTTGTGCCCTAGAGGTATTGCATTGCTATTCAGTGCACAAATGCTTAACCTAGCAGACAGAACAGTCTTAGCACTCAGCAAGGTTTTCTCTGAGCAACTAGAGGATACCATAGATTAAATACTCAAGACTGATTCTTTAAATATTGGACTACATGGTAGAGGCAGGAATCAGTGAGCAAGAGGTAGGATTCTCAGGTAATTTTAAGTTTAAAAAGAATTAATTCATCCAAGACAAGTTCTTTTTGAAAGCTTTGATGAAAATCCAGAAAGTGTCAGTCTTGTTTATTTTTAATCTTAAATATGCAGAACAAAGGACACATGTATTAATAGGCAAAAGCTCTATTTCTTGAGCTTTTGCCAAAATGATTTTATTAAGGACAAATTGCACTGTTTTGGTAATATTGATCTCAATTTAAGACTAGGTTGAAGCTTTCTTGTTTCTTTCAATTAAACTGACTGCACCATTAAGATAGCTGTGAAAGTCAGCTACAATGTGCAAAATTAAAGAAAAAGCTAAGAAGTTGTTAAAGGGTAAAATAGAATTAGCACAAATAGTGCAGTCCTAAATAATGTAACCTTTCCCAAAATGGTTAATGTTTTCCTTCAGTTATTTGATTACCTGAAGATTAGTCTGACTTCCTATACTTCATAAGTCAGATATACTGCCTCATTCCATAGCATCAGAAGGTCATTTTTTAGGAGCAACATTTTAAGTGCATTTTTTTTTCATTTTGGAGAAAATACTGCAGAGCAAAATGCAAATTCTTAATGCAAATAAAAGCAATCAAATAACCAATCCCTTTCTAAGTTTACTGAAAAAGTATTTTTGTAATTATTCAAATTGGCTTCATGCATTCATTAAATTTATCAGATAATTGCTTACTTCTCCTTTTGGAAAAAAGTCATATAGAAAAATGTAAGAATATTGAATAAATATAATTTAATAATTCCATAATATTTGGAATAAGATGAGATTGGCAAATTGATTTTATTATAATATTAAATAAGGTTATTTTCTCATAATATAAAATGAGCTACTTTCTAGAGTGTGTTGTCCTATGTAAAGTACCAACTGAATAATGGAGTTCACAAGTTGGATTTTTTATATAAATAATTAAAATTTTTATCTTAGTTAGTTAAATTTATGAGCTTTTCACCAGACATGCAATATGATAGCAGAAAAGACTGGTGAAAGAGGAGGTTCCAGGTCTGCCACTATGGAACAATCTTTCTTTAGGTAAATTAAGCCAGAGTTAGCTCATCTCTAAAATTAGGAAGGTTAATAGTGAGCAAAATGGACATGAATATCAAAATGATTTCTTATCTGTTGCCACATTGTTCTTTGGCTCCATAGCTGAAATAAAGGTGGCACTGTATATTGCATACTCTGAGTGATATGAGTGGGCAAAAGAGTTGAAGAATATGGAATGTACTAAAAGAAATAGTTACTAAGTATACTATGAGAGAAAAAATATGAGAGAAAAAATAACAGTTCATTGAAGTCAGTTAAAGTTGATGCTAACGACACTAAATTACTAACATAATCAAACTCTTCTAACAAGCCAAGCTATGGCAAGACACAATCAATTTAATATATACTTACCTCTTTGTAATTTTGACACTATTCTCCATTACATAATAGTTGTGTTTTAACCTAGAGACATTGTTTATATTAATCTCAATGTTTTTAATACAATTTCATAATTTCTCATTTATGCCATATTTGTTAAGGCAATGAGAAAACAGTTATGTCTCTGCATTCATGAGAAAACTAGCTAAAAAAAGGCAGTAAGGAAACTTTCTTAGAATTGAACTAATGTGGTGCTTAATTTCATCTACTCATTAAGCTGTTCAATAAATTAAGGAAGTTATTTAATTTCTTTCATTTTCAGCTTCTTAACATGTAATATGGGAACAAGTCTATATACCTCCACAAGTAACCTGTAACATATTAGAAAATAGTGTATTGACATACTTTGGAAAATATTGAACAATAGAAGATCAAGTTATGGGATGAAGCTAGCAATGAAGTCACAAATAAATCACCAGGCTTTGACACTCAATGAGGCATCTTTGAGGCTGCTAATCTTTTCATTAGAATCATGTTGTGTCAAAACAGAAAATTTTAAAATAAAAGTATTTTATAGAAATGTAATTTGCAACTATTCAGCTTTGGGACAACCAGATAGGGTACTTTGCATGCATTTGTACCATTGAGCACTTGACCAATTGGAGTATCCAATGGTAACGCTGAAAAACTAGTATGTACTTAAGATTAACAGGTGTTTCCTTCTTGTCTTTACAGTGTGCTTCTGCTAATTACTATATAGATGTAGTAGAACAGATAATACCAATAAAAACAAAAATACTTTTGAAAAAAAAAATCAAGGTAAAATCCTATGCTGGATCATTGCCAATTCTTAATATTATATGTAAAACAGGCTTGAGTGTAATTGATATTTAATCTTGGAATTTTACTGTGACAAAAGAATAGAATAAATTCTGAGTTTAAAATTGAACAAACTTATCCCCAAACATTAATATTTAGGAAATGGATTAATATATTTCCTTGATGGTAGTATCAATTACAATCATTGGTACAAATGAACCAGGCAGCACTTAACTTTAGGAATGTAAGATGCTGACCAAAGGACAAGTTTTTTAAAAATGTTTATCCTGGCTTGCGCAGGGCACTGGGCTCGATCCTCAGCACCACATAAAAATAAAATAAAGATTGTTGTGTCTACCAAAAATCTGAAAAATAAATATTAAAAAATGCTCTCTCTCTCTCTTTCTCTCTCTCTCTCAAAAAAAAACCTGTTTATCATGTCTTGATAATGGATGCTTTTTCTATGAGTCTAAAATGAGACAAATTAGCTAACAGCTTGATAAAGTCATTGATGTGTTATTATTGCTTAATTAATTGAAATTCTTGAAGGCTTTCAATACAATTTTTTCGAAGCTCCATGCCAATTCTTTAACTATTTAAAGTACCTTCATAGTAATAACCCAAATTTGAGAAGAGAGAACCCAGTGTAGCTGTATGACTTAGCTCTGCTGATACATTTGGAGTCCAGAAACATCTGATGAAGGAGACAGTTTCTTTGACATAGGGATTACTTACAAAGCTTTTGTTCTTAAAGAAACAGGTTTCTCAACATTTTTAAATTATAAATTTCCCTCATATTACCTTAAAAAGCACATATTTGGACATGTGATTTTATTAGTGAGTTTTAAAGTACATTTTAATGCTGCTTTGGGAAGTAGACTCCCTCAAACATTTAATTCTTTTCCTAAATAATGCTCAGATTATAAGTCCATTTTATTTTATGATTTATCACACCTTGTTGTAATTGTGTATGTGTGTGTGTGTGTGTGTGTGTGTGTGTGTGTGTGTGCTTGTGCATTTGTCTTTCTTTTCCTGAGCTACTTTAAGGAGACACTATTTTATTCATTTTCATTTACCCTTAAAAATTTACCTAGTGTCAAAAAAATTTTTACCTGGTGTCTAGAAATCAGAAGTGCCTAATAAGTATTGAAATGTATACATGAATAAATGTGCATATATTTGACTTTTATATTAAGTGAAACTTGACAGCTATTATTTTGCAAAAATGTTATTTATTAAGTGATAGAAGTTATTCAGTGTCTTTTATAGTATCATCCAATGACACTGTTTTACAAAAGCCTTCTTCCTCTTCCCCCTCCTGTCACTCCCTTATTTTCATGTTGTAGGTATCTTCAAATGTCTAGTTTTCTTTGAATATTCATTAATTCTTAAAAGTGGGACACAGAAGCTCTGTGTGCCAAGATGAACCATCTTAAGAATGGGCTTGTTAAAATTTATTGGTCAGTGAGCCAGACATTCTATGGAAAGAGGAACTTATTCTCTGGGACTCTTCAATTACTACAGAGAGAAATTTTCCAATTTCTTCTCTGGAGATGCTGTTATATATTACATAGATTTTTACTTAGGCTTACTATATTGCATCTTGTACATGGTAAATCTCAGTCTTTCTCCTGGTGTGAGGGTAGTGAAATTACTACCTGACTACAAAGCATGTCCATTCCTTATAAAAGACTTATTTTCAGCCCTGGGCTGCACCCTACCTTTTAAAATGTTTTATACTCTCTAGTGCTAAGCCTTTCATAGGCACAAAGGGGCCAGTTGCCACTCATTTATTTGCTTTTCTGCCTTACCAGTTTCCCCACCACTTCAGAAAATATGTCTGCTCTTCTGTTGTTTTGTTACTTATGGTTAATATCATTTTATTTCATTACCACCATTTTAGCTAGGGTGTTATGGATAAATTCACAAATTAACCTTTCAAAATTTAATCAGGGATCTATAAAAAAGGCAGATGTATAATTTTTCTTATTATGTATAATTGTGTACTATGCTGTGGTACAATATGATAGTGCTACAGGCACATCTTATATGTTAGTTTAAATTTTTCTGTTATTTTCCATTTTTAAAATTGACAGAATGATAATTATTTGCTCCTAATTGCATTTTTCTTGTTCTTCTTTTATTGAGATTTCAAGTTTTATTAGTCTTTTATTCAGTTTTTAATGTTTATTAGTCTTTCATTTCACTATGCATCTAGTTCTATTTTCCCATCAGTTTAATTTTCTTTTTAGAATGGTGTCTTCACAGTGAGATACTTAGTTACTATGAAATGATTTACTGTTAGGCTTAAGGTCAGATATTTATTTTTCCCATATTTTTCTATATAATGAGAAATATTTGCCATTCAGTAGCTATTTGATTTGAATTAGAAAGGAAAATCTTTATTATCTACATGCCCTAAGACCTAGAAACAATACTCTATTAAGTAATAGGGTTTTGATTTTCTTATTTGTAGAACTTCCAGAAAAATATGGCAAACAGGGTTGCCGCAGTCTCTCGGCTGGGCACAAATCACGAGTCTCCACACAGCTTGTAGATTCAAACAGCAATTCTTTATTCCCGAACTCACACCGGCCGTCTACAAACACGCTCTGGGGGAATCCACGTTCTCTGCCCAAATCCAATCCGCCCAAATCCACTCCTGCCTAAATCCACTCTCTCCCAAATCCACCCCCATGGGCTTCTGTCTCCCAAAATATACTGTCTGACCCTAAGCACTCAAGAGGAACTCAGCAGCAGGATACGCCCTATTCCAAAAGAGGAACACCCTAATCTCCTATTACTAAACCGCCCTATTCTAAAGGGGAAACACCCTACTCTCCTATTATGCTAAACTGCCCTATTCTAAAGGGGGAACACCCTAAACACGGATCCTGCCCTGGTCCTTGAGCAAGGTCACCTTTCAGAAGTCCTTCCACTAGACAGCATGGGAGTAAGCTGGCAAGGAATTTGTCATACCTAATCAGAAGCCCATGTGGGTGGATTTAGGAGAGAGTGGATTTGAGCAGAGAACATGGATTCCCCCAGAGCGTGTTTGTAGACGGCCGGTGTGAGTTCGGGAATAAAGAATTGCTGTTTGAATCTACAAGCTGTGTGGAGACTCGTGATTTGTGCCCAGCCAGAGACTGCGGCACAGGGTAATTATTGCTTTGAATGTCAATAATTATTACTGTGTCCAAGAGTTCCTGTTTATTGAATTCAACACTATGTCAGAACAAGCACCTTATATGTCTTGTGTGACCAAAAGAGTGTTATTAGTATCCTCATTTCACAAATGGGGAAACTGAATCTTAAAGGAGCTAAGCAAATTTCTCATGTTCAATGGTCTATTCAGTAGCATGCATTGGATTAAAACCAACTAATGACTGATTCCAAAGTAAAGTTTTTCCCCTAAAACACAATTAAAAATATCAGTAACATATATCTGACCATCTCAAATTCCAGCCTCTTGCCTTGATGATCTACTGTTCCCCAAGCCCATTGTCTTTCCTCTACCCCTTCCACTTCCTTCTTCTTTCATTGAACTGAAATTCATAAACCAAAATATTCACCCATAACTTTGCAACTTCATGTTTTTTTCCATATTCAAAATTGTGCAGCCATCATCACAATCAATGTTAGAACATATTCATCATTCCTAAAAGAAACCCTGCACCCACTAACTGCAAATTCCCCTTTCCCCTTCCCTGATTCTCTGTCCTCAGCAACCAACAGCTCACTTTCTGTCTTTGTAGATTTGCCTGTTCTGAACATTTTATGGAACTGATGCCATGTCTTATGTAATCTTTTGTGGATGGCTTTTTTTTCACTCAGGATATTTCCAGGTTTCACCCACATTGTAGCATGTAGCAGTACTTTGTTCCTTTTTTGTTACAGAGTAGTATCCTGCTGTATGGATACACCACATTTTATTTATCCATTTAAAAAGTGAAGGACATTTGACTTGTTTGCAGTATTTGACTGTTATGAACAATGGTGATGTGTATGTTCTTTATAAGTTTTTGCATAGTTGTATGTTTTTCTTTATCTGTGTACCTGAGAGTAGAATTGCTTGCTATGTGGTAACTCTATATTCTGTTCAGAAATTACCAGATTGTTTTTTTTTTTTGAACATTTGCACCATTTTACATTCAGTTAGACATTTCAATTTCTTCATTTCCTTGTAAACCTTTCTATTAGCTGTTATTTTTATTATAGCTATTTTACTATCTGGTTGTGACACGGTGCCTCATTGGTGTTTTGATTTGTATTTCCCTAAGTGACTAGTGGTATTGAACGTATTTCCATGTGCTTACTGACAATTTTAATCTTTGAAGAATTATCTATGCAGAGCCTTTGCTCATTTGTAGTTGTGTTGATTTTTTAAAATTACTTGGATTATAAGAGTTTTATATATTCTTTATTCAAGCCCTTTATATGATATAAAATTTGCAAATATTTTCCTCAGTTGTCTCTTTTTTTTAAAAAAATGTTTATTATAGTTGACAAATTACAGTTATATATATTTATAAGGTGAAAGCAATGTTATGGCTCATGAATACAATTTGGACTAATTAAACAAGCTAATTAGCATATCCATAACTTCAATATTATCATATATTTGTGGTGAAAACATTTGAAATTTACTTTCAGCTATTTCAAAATTCACAAAACATTATTATTAACTATACTTACCAAACCATGCCATATATTTAAAAAAAAGTCTCAAAACTTATTCTTCCTGTGTAACTGAGACTTTGTACTTTTTGACTAGATCTTTCCTTTTCCTGCACTTCTCAGCCTCTATAACCACCATTCTACTCTTGGCTTCTACAAATTCAGTCATTTTAGATGCCACATATAAGTGAGAACACATGATGTATGTCATTTAGTGCCTGGCTTATTTCTTTTAGAATAATGTTTTCCAATTCCTTCCATGTTGTAAATAACAGAATTGGTTTTCCTTTTTAATGATGAATAATATTCTGTTGTGCTTACATACCACATTTTTCTTGTTCATTCTTCTGTTGATTGACACTTCAGCTGATTCGACAACTTGGCTATCATGAACAGTGCTACAATGAACATGAGAATGAAGACAGGTTGACTTCAGATCTTTTGTATAAATAGTTATAAGTGATATTGCTGCATCATGTGGTAATTATACTTTTGGTTTTTTGTTTTTCAACCATGGAGTTTTCCATAAGGGCTGTACTAATTTGCATTCCCATCAATGGTATACAAATGTTCCCTTTCTTTCACAACCTTGTCAATACTTGTCTTTTACCTTTTTGACAGTAGTCATTTTGACAAGAGTGAGGTGATATTGTGATTATAATTTATTTTCCTTAATGATTACTGATTTTTTATTTTTAATGTTTTAATCATGAAAAAATAATTTGTATATATGAACTGTGTATATGTAAAAACTAGTATATATATTACTTACATGCACAGAAAAAGTACCATCATGAATATTCATATACCCCAAACCAAGTTTCAACAATCAATAGCTTGTGGTCAATTCTGTTTCTTAATTTAATTTAATTTATTTGTTTGTTCTAATCAGTTATACATGACAGCAGAATGCTCTTCAATTTATTATAGAGCAATCTAGTGTACAAATGGAGTACAGTTTTTCACTTCTTTTGTTGTACACAAAGTAGGGTCACACCCTTCGTTCAACCATACATGTACCTAGGGTAATGATGTCTGTCTCATTCCACCATCTTTCCTATCCCCATGCCCCCTCCATTTCCCTCCCTCCATTTTGGTGAATCCAAAGTTCCTCCATTCTGTCCCATGACCCTCTGGCACCCCCCATTATGGATCAGCATCCATTTATCAGAGAAAACATTAGGCCTTTCGTTTTTTGGGTATTGACTTACTCAACTTAGCATGATATTCTCTGACTCCATCCATTTACCTGCAAATGCCATGATTTTATACTTTTTTATTGCTGAGTAATATTCCACGGTGTGTGTGTGTGTGTGTGTGTGTGTATATATATATATATATATATATATACAGAGAGAGAGAGAGAGAGAGAGAGAGAGATCACAATTTCTTTATTCATTCATCTATTGAAGAGCATCTACTTTGGTTCCACAGTTTGGCTATTGTGAATTGTGCTAGTATAAACATTTTATGTGGCTGTGTCACATAAATGTATGCTGTTTTTAATTCCTTAGATATAAATTGAGGAGTGAGATAGCTGGGTTAAATGGTGGTTCCATTCCAAGTTTTCTAAGGGAATTTTCATACTGCTTTCCATAGTGGTTGCACCAATTTTTTTTATAGGAGTAAGGTGATATTGTGACTTTAATTGGTATTTCATTAATGATTACTGATTTTAAAGAATTTTTTTTCATATGTCTGTTGGTCATTTGTAAATATTCAATTTTTCACCATTGAATATAATGTTAGCTGTATTCTTAATGTATGTGGCTTTAAATGTGTTGAGGTACATTCTTTCTACACCAAATTTGTTTATGGATGTCAATTATCAAAGGCTGTTGAATGTTATCAAATGCTTTTCCTAATAAAATGACCATATGCTTTTTGTCCTTCATTCTGTTAATGTGATACTTTGTGTTTATTGACTTGCATATATTGACTTGAGTCATCCTTGCATGCTAGGGATAAATCCTGCTTGAACATGGTGAATGATCCCTTTAATATGTTGTTTTATTCAGTTGGCTAGTATTTTGTTGAGGACTTTTGCCTCTATGTTCATCAGGAATATTCAACCGTAGTTTACTCTTGATGTCCTCATCTGGCTTTGGTATTCAGGTAATTCTGGCATCATGAAAGGTTTTAGAGTATTTCTTCCTCTATAGTTTTTGAAGGAGGTTGTGAAAGATTTGTATTAATTGTTTTTAAAATGTTTAGTACAATTCAGCACTGAAGTCATTTGGATCATGGCTTTTCTTTGTATTTTAATTAATAATTTAATATCTTTAATTGTTATAGATCTATCCAAATTTTCCATTTCTCCTTGAGTCAGTTTTGATAGTTTATATCTTTCTATAAATGTTTTCATTTCTTTGAAGATGTCTAATTTCTTGATGTACATAGTAATTGCTGATTTTTGTCATTTGAATAATCTTTTTCTGCTTGTGAGTCTAATCAGTTTTGTTAATTATGTTGGTGTTAACATAAAAAAAAACCCTTTTGAATTTGATTTTTTCTATTGATTGCCTGTTCTTTAGTTTACCAATTTCTGCCCTGCTACTCATTATTTTCCTCTTTTTACATGCTTTAGATATTTTTTGCTCTTCTTTTTCAGAGTCTTAAAGTGTAAGGTTAGGATATTTAAGATTGTTCTTATTTCACAATGTAAACATTAATAGCTATAAATTTCCCCTTAATCACTGCATAAGCTGTATTCTTTCAATTTTGGTATGCTATATCTTAATTTTCATTAATATATTTCCAATTTCCCTTGTAGTATTTTCTTTGATCTACTGGTTATTTAGAAGTGTGTTAATATTTGCCAATTCCCCAAACTTCTTTCTGTTTTTGATTTCTAATTTCACTTTATTGTGTTAGGATAACAAATTTTACATGATTTAATCCCTTTAAAATTATTAAGACCTGCTTTATCACCTATCATGTGGACTATCCTGAAGAATGTCCCATGTGTTCTTGAGAAATGCATGAATTCTGGTGTTAATGGATCAATCTATAATTATTGTTAGATGTAGTTTGTTTATGCTGTTTTTCCAAGCTTTCCTTCTTGATATTTTGCCCAGTTGTTCTATTTCTTAGTGAAAGTGAGGGTAATCTGTTCTTGGTTGACTGTTTGAAATCTGCCATCTTACTTCTTCTGGTTGCCATTGTTTCTGATAAGAAATCCATTATTATAGAAGTTCCCTTGTATGTGAAGAGTCATTGTCACTTGCTGTTTTCAATATTTTCTTACAGTATTTTTTCTGTGTTATGTTTAGGTATGGATTTTGTTATGTTACGCTTTTGCACTTATCTTAGTTGGATTTCATTTTTCTTCTTGTATGTGTAGATTTATATTTTTAATAAAATTTTGGAAGTTTTTTGCCATTATTCCTTTGGATACTCTGATTTTTTTTTTTCCATTTTTTTCCCTCTCCCCTCTTTCTGGTGATCTCATTAAGTGTATATTGGTTTTCTTACTATTATACCACATTTCTCTGAGTCTCTTCATTTTTCTTAATTACTTTTCTGTTTTTCCACTCTCATAATCTCTATTAAGGGATCTTTAAGTCTACTGAGCTTCTGATTTCTTAAATTTGAACTCTTAATGTGCTAGATAAAAATTTTCTAAAATTCTAGCTTTTGCTTGATACCTCAAGTATTTTTTTTATTGACAAACACACTTTGTCCTTGATTTCTTTAAAAAGAGTATGTTTATTCAGAATTGAGTTTCTGGTACACATTTTCCCAGAAATAAAGAAATGGGATTTTCATTTCAAGGACATTAAATTCAATAGTGTGTACACACACACACACACACACACACACACACACATATTGTTTAATTTGAGGTATCAAACAAAAATTAGAATTTTTGGAAATTTGTGTCTGATAGAGTAAGTAGATAGACAAGAACAGAGGAATGAAGAGAAAGAGAATAGGGCTCTCTTCATCTTGAGTGATGAAAGATTACTCCACCTCAGGTGGTGGAGAACCCCTCCCATAAACTGACTCTTTCATAGCTAGATACTATCTCCTTAAATCTTTTTAGAAAGAACCAGGAGTAACCAGTTTAAGGGATTTTCCAACTTCAGAGCATTCCAAGAGTGCTGAGGTACTGTCCTTTAGATGACCTCAGGTTCATTCTAATATCGTTTATATTGTAGTTTTGACCCTATCCTGTTTCACTTAGGTACTAAAGGGAAATTTTCCAGCATGGAGAAATCAATGCAGGCACACCAAGCCATGGTGCAAAACCACAGTAACTGCCCCAAATACATAATACATGAGGAGGGAGGCTTCCAGGCCAAATATAAAAGCCTGCCATGTGCAAAGCCCCAGGCTGCCACCTCTCTTGGGACAGACAGCCTTCTCCCTGTTCTCTGGAGTATTCTTGCACTTTGCTAAATAAATCTTTTATCCTTATCCCATCTGTCTTTCAACTGTCTTTCAAGAACTGAGAAATGTATTGTCCGGATACATATACAGGACTCTAGTTACTTCAATATTTAAAGGCTTTTTTTTTTCATGGAACCAGTAGTGATATTAATCAATTTAATTTAAAAAATACTGTGTAATAAATTGATAGAAATGAATACCTTAATTAATTAATATTTTCCAAATGACCAATGTATGACCTTACAAGTTATGCATATAACTATTCAAAGTCATATAAATTTTAATGTAAGAGTTGGTAAAATTCACTGATAAGGTTTCTGATTCTACTTTGCAACTAATATTTAAGGAATTACTACATTTTGAGTACTGATATAATATTTTAAAATATATAATTAAATTCAAATAATTATATATTTAAAATATATAATTAAATAGTCCTCTTTTCAAGCCACATTCTGGTAAGAGTCTCCATTTTTTTAATGTACTTAAACCAAAATGATACATCACATCACATTGACTGTAGAAGTATAAATGAGAATCCAGTCATCTTATAATATTCCAGATGTTAAAAAATTACAAGATATAAAAGATACTTATCATTTTATTTTTTTAAAAAAGCATACATTCATACATACATATATTTATATATATTTAACTATTGTTTTTAAAACTTAATTGATAAGTGTTTTAAAAGTTTATGTTTGAATTTATGTGTGTGGGGGAGCATATTGGAGTTTGAACCTAGGGCCTAGCACATGCTAGACAAGAACTCTATTACTGAGCTAAATCCTTAGGCTCTTTTAAAAACTTCTGTTTTGAAACAGGGTCTCACTAAGTTGACCATGCTGGCCTCAAACTTGTGAATCTTTTGTTCCAGCCTCCTGAGTAGTTGGATTTATAGGTGTGTACCACCAAGTTTGGCTCCAACCACATTTAAGAGTACAAATGGTTTCTGAGACCAAACATTTCAGAATTGTTGCTGTGGGACAGGGGTCAGGCAAACTGACCAGCCTGTAGGATAAAACCTGTCCTCAGCCTGTAGCCTGTTTTTTTTTTTTTTTTTTTTTTTTAATATGTCCACAGAACTAAGTATGGATTTTACATTTTTAAAGGATTATAACAAAAATAAAACAACAACAACAACAAGCATCCAAAAATGTGTGACCAAAAACTGTATGGTCCTAAGACCTGAACTACTTTTTAACTGGCTCTTTACAGAATAATTTGTCCAACTGCAGTTCTGGAGCATCAGTTTTTTTTCATAGTATCACTTCCCAACAGCTTGTCAAATTACTGTATTAAAAAAAAAAAAAAAAAGATTTGCTTCTTCTATTTAGAGAGAATTTCTGGCAGCTAAAATATTAATTTCTTGGTAATTTTGTTCCTAAAGTTCTTTCCTACTTTTAATAAAGTCATTGTTTCTGGATAGCAGTCATTCTACTCTCTGCAATTTTTTTTTTTAATTGGAGTTGCTTTTGCCTTCTCTGCTCTTTGGGAAGAGAAGAGGTATCACTAGGAAAGAGTGGATATTCCAGCTGCCCTGCTACGGGATGAGCCACCTCACATTAGGCAACATGGCCTCCACTTTGATTTTTCAATATCTCATCAGGTAATTATTTAATCTGAGCATGTATGGAAGTGAATCCAGTTTACTTATAAAATAAACCTTTGTACATAGGTTTAATGTACACTGAACTACTCAGGATGCATTGTTATTTAGGTAGGGATACCATTCATGTATTACTTATTCAGCCTTCCAACACATATTTATTGTGTATTATGAATTGTGAGAAATCCTGGGAATACATATATTAAAATAAATTTTAAAATAATTTCTGCCTTCATGGAGTAAATGTAGTCTCAAGATCAGGATATTTTAAATCATGCTGAGGTAATAAGCATAAATCTCTGTGGCTTCACACAGTAAAAGTTTATTTCTCTTTCAGGGATGCACTGCATACTCAACATGTGTTTTACAGGTGCCAATTTTTACATGGTTGGCATGTAGCCTTTTTGTTGAGCTCTTCTGCAATGGAGGAGACTTTACCTTTTACTTTTTGGTCTGGATCTGGTGTGTGTAACTTTGACTACAAGAACTAGTCACATGAACTAGTCACATAACCAAACTGGCCCTTCCTACCTTCAAAGGATATGAAGAGTAAGGAACAGCAGTATGTGAGTATTTGCTGAGCAATAATATCTCTGCCACTGGATACAGAAAATAAATTACATTATTGGGAAAACATATAGCCCGCTATGGATAAAAATAAATGAGAGTAGAAAGGGAAGGATATGATAATGGAAGGAGTTGGAATTTCAAATAAAATGTGAGATGCTTAACTATAAAGGAATACAGATAAAGCTTTGAATAAAATAAAGAAATAGAGAATTCTAGCCAAAGAAACTGTAAGTGCAAAGACTATGAGTGGAAGAGTCAGTATATATCTTAGAGGCATAGCAATAAGTACAGTGTTGAACAGGAATGAATGAAGTGGGGGCAGCTACCTGAGATGAAAAGAGAGGGGTAAAGTCATGTGAGGGTGCTGACTTTTATTCTGAGATTAAAAATACATTGGCTATTTTTAAATAGAAGAAGATCATGTAATATTTTAACAAGATCACTGCTGCCACATTGAAAGAGACAGGGTAATAGCAATGAAACTAGCTAAAAGACTTTGGAATAATTTGTATGAGAAATGTGGATATCATTTACTATTGTGGAGCAGAGTGGTGAAAAGTAAAGAGTTTCTGGATATATTTTGAAAATAGAGTTTAGGTTTGCTAAAAGTAGGGTGTGAGAAAAAGGAATAAGTTGGGGTTGGATGCAGAATTTTGGTTTGATCAACTGAAAGAGGGTTTCAGTTCTGGGTAATTAAATTTGAGATATTTATTAAACATTTAACTGATAATGTTAAGTAAGCATTGAATCTAAGATTCTGAAGTTCAAGGAAGAGATGCAGAATGGGCATACCACTTTAAGCCACAAACAAATAAATGATATTAAAGCCATGAGACTAGAAAGGATATGTCCAAAAATCAACACATGGTGCATTGCAATATTAAAATATGGGATGATGGGAAGAAGCACCTAGACAGGAAAATAGAAGTTTTCTCTAAAACAATAAAGAGGAGCTCTCCTCATTTTGTGTAGATCCAAGTTTCTGTCTATCACCATATTACCTCTGTCTGAAGAACTTCCTTTAACATTTCTTTTGGCATATATCTTCTGTCAATGGATTCTTTCAGTTTTTGTTTGTGTGAAAAACATTTATTTTTCCATTTTTATGAAAACAGTTTTACTGACTTTTCATCTATATTGAGAGGGTTTTTTTTAAAGACTATGCTTTTAAAGTCATATTAGGTTCAATGCAAAATTAAGAGAAAGCTACAGAGATTTCTATATCTGCCTGATGCTGCATATTCATAATGTTTCCCATTATTAAGATCCTCTATCGGAGTGAGGTATATTTGATGAATCTATATCAACACATCATTAATTACCTATAGTCAATAGTTTACACTAGGATTCATTCTTGATATAGTGCATTTTATACATTTGTAAAAAAAAATGTACAATTACATGTATTTACCACTGTAGTAGTTAGGATACAGAGTCATCTCACTGTCCTGAAAATCCTCTGTGTTCTGCCTATTCACATACTCTCTTCACCAACACCTGGTCATCCATGATTGTTCCACTACCTACCTAGTTTTCCATAGATTTGGAATCATACAGTAGATAGCCCTTTCAGATGGGCTTATTTCACTTAAACACTTTACCTCTTCTTTAGTGAGATGTCTATTCAGGTCTTTGACATATTTGAAAATTTTTTTTTTGTGGGGGTTTTCTTTTAAAAGGTTTTATTTAACAGTACTTTATCAGGTGTGTGTTTTGCAAATATTTCCTTCAAAATCTGTGGTTTGTTGTGTTAGCTTGTTATCACTGTGACCAGAATACCTTGACAAATGAACTCAAATTTATCTTGAGCTCATGGTTTCAGAAGTTCCATCCATAGCTTGCTGACTTTAGTGCTCTTGGCCCGTAGTGCTGTAGAATATCATGGTGGCAGACGAAGGCGTCTAGCTAAAGGTAGCCAAGAAGCAGATAGAAAGGAAGAGGCTAGGGAATGATATAGCCAAAAGGCTTGCCCCAAGTTACCTACTTTCTCTAGTCACACCCCATCTGCCTATAGTTACCACTCAGTAGTCCATTCAGCTATGAATGGAGTAATCTATCAAATGAGATTCACTGATAAGGTCAGAGTCCTAATTATTGTCAAAAAGTCCCACCTTTGAATCTTGCTGTATTGGGAACCAGGCTTCCAATACTTGAGATTTGGGAGGAAAATTCCAGATCTAAACTATAACATTTTTCTTTTTATTCTCTTAAAATTGTTTTTCAATGAGTAATATTTTAACTTTTAGTAAAATACAATTTAACAATTCTTTCTTTCATAGATTATGTCCTTGGGGTCACATATAAAAAGTCAACATTAGAACCAAAGCTATTTAACATTATTCTGATATATTCTATAAGTTTAATAATTTTTGATATTACATATAGGTCTGTGATTTTTTTTAATATTTATCTTTCAGTTTTCGATGGACACAACATCTTTATTTTATTTTTATGTGGTGCTGAGGATCGAACCCAGTGCCCCACGCACGCCAGGAGAGCGCATTACGGCTTGAGCCACATCTCTTGCCCCAAGGTCTGTGATATTTTTTGATTTTATATTTTGCAAAGGATGTAAGGCCCCTGTCTAGATTTATATTCCAAATTCCAAGGCTGAGCACAGTGATCATGCCTGTAATCCCAGCAACTCGTGAGGCTGAGACAGATGGATTAAAGTTCAAGGCCAGCTCTACAATTTAGTGAGGGTCTAAGCAAATTAGTGAGACCCTCTCTCAAAATGAAAACAAAAAGTGCTAAGAATGTAGCTTAGTGGTAAAGTGCTTCTGGGGTCAATGCCCAATATAAAAAACAAAAACAAAAACAAACAAACAAAAAAACCCCCAAACAACAACAACAAAAAAAACCCAAATTGCCAAAGTTCCCACAAAGAGTGTTTTTGATTTATTGTATTCCTTTTGTTTAGTTGATTGCATTTATAGATGTATTTCAGGGATTTTCTTCTATTTCATTGATCTACTTGTCTATTACAGATGTTCAGCAGTTTGCATAGTTCCTTTCTTATTTTTCTAGTTTTTAGGAATAAAGTGGGAGTTAACACTACCCATTTTATAACATTTAAAGGATACTAAGATAGTATTTTGAATCCTACAACATATTAAAAATATAATGAATCATAAATATGTGAGGTTTATTGCAGGAATGCAAGGTTGCTTTAGCATTCTACCATAAGTGACTATAATCTATCATTTTAATGATATATGGAAGAAAATTACATGGTCATTTTATTGGATGCAGAGAAACATTTTGAACAATACCAATTTGTATCTATTATTAAGCTGAGGTGAGATGCCTTTTTATCAGGTTCAGGAAGATTCCTTGAAGTCCTATTTTTTTTATTTTGCATAAGTCCACTATGGCTACCATGAGTCTATCTTACAATAATCTGTTCCCTCCTAAAGACATAAGTGAGTCTTGCTGGATACGAAGACTTATGGGGTGAAAAGGATCCTTACAAACCATGTCTTCAATAAATGTTGCTTCATAAAGTTTTTCTTTTGTATCTAATATAATACATATACTTTATATAATTTTTATAAAGTATAGGTAGATTGAAGACATACTAAGATCACCACAAATTCTCCTATAAACATTAGATGCATTTTTCTATACTTTATGTTTCTTTTCTAAATTTAAATTTATTTTTTAGCTAATACAGGAGAACATAAAATTGTACATATTAATAGAGTAATGTGATATTTTGATACATGTACACATTGTGTAATGTTTAATTCAGGGTAAATATAACTATTTACTCAAACATTTATCATTTTTTTTTCTATTGAAATACACAGTCTATTATGCACACTCACCTTCCTGTGCGATAGCACACCAGACATCTTATGCCTGTCTCATAACATAATACCCACTTCTCATGGTTTCGATCTAGAAATGAGAAACTCATTTTGAAAGTACAATCCCTAGTGCAGAAATGTTCAGAGGTGGAGCTTTTAGGCAGTGTTAAGGGCTGTGCCCTCATTAGTGGATTTTGATAGATTAATAATTTGAATATTCTACAGGGTGGTTACTGTAGACAGGTTGGCCACTGGAGGTTTGGTCTTGGACTTGGAGGAGAGGGGATCACTGGGGGTTTGGCCTTGGACTACACACATTCCTGGCCCCTTCCTTTATCTCCTTCACTCTCATATTCTCTCTCTCTCTCTCTCTCTCTCTCTCTCTCTCTGTCTCTTTCCCTTCTTCCTGGATGCTCTGAGCTAAGCAGCTTTTGTCCATCATGCTCCTCCATCAGGATATTCTGATTCACCTCAGGTCCTCAGCAATGGAGTTGGCTGATCATGAACTGAACCTCTGAAATTGTGAGCCCAAAATATATTTTTCCACCTCTAAATTATTTTTGACAGGCTTTTTAATCACAGTGACAAAAAGTTGACTAATGCAGAAACTGGTATGCAGAAGTGGGGTTTTTGCTATGACAGGACCTGATCCTGTGGTTCAGAAGCCTTTGGAACTGACTGGTGGGAGTAATTTGGAAAAGTTTTGAGGTGCAGACTAGAGAAGCCTTAGAATATTGTAAGCAGAGCTTTTTGGGCAATTCTTGTGGGAACTCAGAAGACAAGAATGCAACTAGGAATGTGAGCAGTAAAGACTGTGTTCATGATATTTCAGATGGGAGTGAAGACTCTCTGGGAATTGGACTAAAGGCCATTTATGTTAGGTTCTAGCCAAGAACTTGTCTATATGTTTTCTGTGTTCTCTGACTGAATTTAAATGTGAAGGACTAATTAACCCAGGCAGAAGAAATTCCAATGGAGCACAGCCTTCAGGTGATGGCATGAGCATTGCTGGCAGTTTTTAGTTAGGTTTACTCTGAGAACTGGAAGCAGAGAGCCGAGAGGGAAGATTTTTTAAAATCTTGCAGTTTTAAGCATGTGTAGAATTGGGGCCAACAAAGGTGTGATTGTTGAATAGATTACCTTTACTAAAGATAAGCTAACTACTTTGCACAGAGACAATAAGAAAGATGCCTCCAAGCCATATCAGGAATCATCCAGTGACACCCAGGGAATGCCAAGTGGAGAAAGTGAAAATTCTTTGAGAAGAGATCAGGAGGCATTCTTTCCACATAAGGGTGCTTAGGAAATTGTTTGATTATGCTCAGCCACCTGGGCACGCATCTGTGGCCCAAGGGGATCCTGCTACTTCAGTTGGTGGCAAACCTTGACATCTTCCATGTGGTGTTCCTTCTTTAGGAATGCAGTGCGCTGGAATTAGGAGGTTACAGAGGCTTTCACGGATGTGTCAAAGGAAGGCCAGGGAGACCAGGCAGAGTGTAAGTGGGTCAGAGTCTCTGCGGGGGTGGGGGTGGGGGTCGGGGTGGGGGGGAATCCCATGAAGTTGTGAGAGTGCAGCCAAAGCTGTAATGGAGTCCTCAGGAATTAAAAGATGCCAGAATTGTGGCCTGTCTGCTGAGGAAAGCTTTAAGCAGGGAGCAGGGCCAGGTCCAGAGTGAGGCCTTGTGAGCTTCACAGAGTAAGGCGAAGGGGTGAGGCTACCTTTGGAGTTCCCCTCTCATTGCCCTGAGCCCCAGAGGCTGAACATGAACCTACAGGATTTGCTATCCACCTGGACGAATTTTGGTCTTATTTTGGCCCCATTTACTTTTTCTATGTTCTTATTGCTTCCTTTTGGAATTTGAATGTTTACACTGTGCCATTGTATATTGAATATGTGTAACTTGCTTTTAATTTTTATAGGGGCTCACAGCTAAGAATTTGCCTTGGGTATCAGAAAAGACTTCAGACTTAGACTTTTGAGCAACGCTGGAATTTTTAAGACAACTGGGACTCCTGAAAATGAGCTGAATGCATTTTGATTTGTGAGATGGGCATGAAGTTTTGAGGGATTAGGGGCAGAATGTTACCATTTAGATCCAGAAGAGTCTCCTGAGAAGCTTATGTTTTAAAGCATGATTCCCAATGCAGCAAGGTAGGGCTTTTAGGCAGTGATTAGGGCTATAATCTCATCAGAAGATTAAGCCATTTGATGGATTAATAATCGGAATGACTACTGAGTGATAAGTGCTGGCAGGAGTTGTGACTGAAGGAAGTCAGTTAATGTGACATAACCTTGGATTTTATCTGTTCCTTCTCTTCTCTCTCTCTCTCTCTCTCTCTCTCTCTCTCTCTGCAATCTGAACAGCTTTCCTCCACCATGCCCTTCCATCATCGTGTTCTGGCTCACTTCAGGCCTACAGCAAGCTGACAATTGACTGAACCTCTAAAATCATGAGTTCAAAATTAATGTTGCCTTCTCTAAGTTGCTATTGTCAAGTATTTTGATCACATCAATGAAATTTTGATTAACAGACATTGATCAAGCTCTCCCAATCTTTCCCTGCTCCGTACTTGCCAGGCCTCTCATAACTACTACTCTATTTTCAATTTCTATGAGATCAATATTTTTAGCTTCTACATATGGATGAAATCATGTGGTACTTGTCTTTATATGCATGACTTATTTCAGTTAGCATTATGACATCCAATTCCTTCTATGGCATTGTGAATGAGAGGATTTATTCTTTTAAATGATTAAATACTATTTCACTGCTTATGTATGCCACATTTTCATTATCAATTCATCAGTTTATGGGAAAGTTAGTTGTTTACATTTCTTTCCTGTTGAGAATAGTACTACAGTAAACATGAGAGTTTGTCTCTTCAACATGATTAATGTAAAGCTTACAAAATAATCCTTTTTTTTTTTTCATTTAAACTCAATTCAAAAGAAAACAACAAAAAAAGAAAAACGTATTTTCATTTTGGAGATTTGGAGCAAGCGTCATTTTGGTCTTGAGACTATAAAATGCAACAGTTAACTATAGTTCTTTTGTATCATAACTGGTAGGGAAGTTACTTCTTGGATTTGGATTTGTAAATTGCCTTTATAATTCATCTTCTATTTAAATTTGGGCTATTTATTATGCTTTTGTGCCTCAGTGTTGCATTATGCTGGAGAGAATATTCCTTTCATTGCATGGATTTAATATTAAATAATTAATAAATGCAAGCTAATTGATATAAAGAGCCTTGAACAATGTCTGATATGTAGAAAACTCTTATTAAATATTAGGTATTATAGTTGCTGTTTTAAAAGCATTGACTCAGATCCTACCCAACATGATTTTGGTATTTTTATTAAAAACCACACTCATTATTCTTCATCAAATAAGTTGGCATTTAATTTTCCAGAGCTTCTCAACTTTCATTGGTTGCCATAATCCTTCCTAGAAGTTCATGTCATGAAATTATGCCTATTATTTTTGCTGGAACTTAAATTTATCTATAAAAGTATAAAGAACATGAAAAAAATCTAACCCAATGCTTCTTAAACTTTAAAATAAACACAAATAATTTGAGGAATTTTTTAAAAGTTAAATTGTGAACTGGTTGGTTTTGGGTGGGGTCTCAAATTGTGAAGTTCTAGCAATCACAAATGGGATGACAACACTGGTCCCAGGACCAGATTTTGTGGAACAAGGTATTAGCCTTTCTTCCTGTGGTTCTCCCTTGTTCCTTTACTCATTTACTCAAAGTAAATATTATTGAGGATCAGTTCTTTGCCAGCTATTAAAGAAAAAATAGAGCATACAATGGTGAACAGAGTCACAGGAAATGGACCTCAATGATAATGAATGTACAAGTGAAATTGCAACCGCAGAAAGTTTGTGTTCCTCTAGGACACTCACTGTACCTTCTCTGACTATCTTTTCCTTTTACACAATGCTGAGAGTTGAAATTTGTGGGTTTCTTTTTTTCATGAAACTCACCTTCATTACAGAGACCTGGTGTCTCCTACTGTAATAGGGGTTCACTTGATGTTTTGATTGTATCTCTTGCGGCTTTGAAATTTACATGTTTTTTTCTTTTTCCCAATCTTCTTTCCCCTAAATTTCTCCTCCCTGATCTTTTTTTCCCTAAATTTCTCCTCCCTGATCTTTTTTTCCCTAAACTTCTCCTCCCTGACTTTTTCCCCCTGAACTTCTACTTCCTGATCTTTCCTTTCTAATCTCATTTTCTCTGAATCACTTCTATAAAAGCCCTCTGATTCCTGCAGATGGGCAGAATCATAGCCTTCAGCACAGGAGTCCCCTGTGTTTCTCCTTTGCTAGCAAAACATCAAAACTTCTTTATCTTTTTCCTCAAAACCATGTCCTCACTATTGGATTGGCATCAGAGACAAGGACTGAGCTTTTGGCAACACTACCTGTGTGACACTTTCTGCTTTTTCTTGCTTCCTAATTTCTTTTTCTCTATTCACATGCTCTCATTTTCCTCTTCAACTGTGTAGTCTCCGTTCTCCTTGCTAACAATGATATAGCTCAACTCAATGTACCTCTAGGATGGAGCTTTGCTTCACCAAATGTAGCTGCCATGTTTTGCTCTTTGTACAATGGAGATAGTTAAGTGTCAAACACACCCTTCTATCTCTTCAATCAAAATGAATATTTAAATTATTCTTGAGGCACAAAACGGTATAAAAGAAGCACATCATTGTTGACACTAACAAATCAAATAATATACAAGACAATATAAAATTAATGTAGATTTTTTAGAAAACATGGTTATAACTTCACAAATGAAGGAGTAATGGCTTCATTACAATAAACTATATCAGGCTTGCTTTGATATGTTCAATAAGATGCTCAGCTAAGTTTTAGAATAAGATATATGGAGAATCCCTTCTAGAAGGGCAATGACAAAATCACCTATCTATTATCTAGCAAATTACATTTCACTAATTAAATAAAAATATGCCATGCTATTTATTGTGACATCCTTCATTTAATATCACATAATTAAGAAAACATTTGCTACTCAATTAAGGAAGTTGGCATGGTAGAACAATGTTTATGATAATCACAAACTATTTCAAATGATTAGAGCATAACATTTCAATGAAGAGATTAACTTTTTAACCTAGTCTCTGGCAACCACATACACAATTTGGATCAGTTTTAAATGAATCTAAAACTGCAGTAATGCTATTCAGTTTCAGACAAAAGTTATTTGAGATTAACTTGAAGGCAAATAGCCATATCTTTGATATTACCAGCTGCAGAATAGCTCTGACAGATTTTTCCCCAGGTTTAATGTCTATATTATGCATATTAGAATTTAATAGGCAAGTATACACATAAACTTCCACATTAATTTTTTATATAAATAATAATTTATGCATAGTAAAAGCCAAGAACACCCATTTAATGTGCAGAGTTTTAAAATTTATAATCCTGTTAGACATTAGACAATTCAAGGTAGTTGAAAATTGGTCAAACTGGTTTTGAATTAGCTTAAATTTTTTATATAAAATTTTCTAATTTAGCTAATAACCATAATGACAAATCAGGTAAAGAGATTGTTATATATTTTCTAAAAATTTATATATAGCATAATGAAATGGATTAAACACATGCAACATTGGATATTTATTCTGACATTTGCCATTCAGTTCTAAAGCTTTAGATATTAGTTTATTCTTCATTAAAATGAGGAAGTTTGGTTCATTGTTCCCTAAGGTCCAGTCCTGCTTTAAATTTTTATGATTCTATTGAATTTTCCATTATTTTAATGGTGTGTACTTGCAAAGAATCATGATATTTATGAGACGGTTTCCTCCTACATATTTGCTTTGCAATTAAAGCAAACTCACACTAGGATGGCATAGTTCTTGGCAATTTACCAAGACTTTTCTCGTGTGTTTAATTGTAATAGATTATGGGACACTTTTCAACTTTTTTTTTCATATAAAAATTAAAAACTCCAATCAGTGACTTGAAAAATTGTGTAATATGAAATGAATTACATTCTGCCATCATTTATAACAAATAGGAATATATCAATAATTTAATAAAAAATTAAAATCTCTGTAAAAATATCTGCAAAAAAATGAAGTCACTTCTCATTTGAGCTGTATAAAAGATTGCTCAGACAAATTGTTTCCAGAAAGAAAACATTCTTATTGTTAGCCTGTCAAAGACTTAGTCCAAAAAATGATGTAAAATTTTCTGTGCTTCTAGGAGGAAGGATTCAAGGCTTTCACTAAACCTGGGGACGCAGGTTATTGAGGAAAAATGTGTTTTATTCAAACTGCATTTGCATAGTCTCAAATCTCTGTTTTCAGGGGTTCATGGATTGGAGAGGATTTTATGAAACAAGGGGTATAGTGAGACAAAAGGCAGGAAATTCATAGGAGTTGCCCTCTCCCCAAAATATCACCCTTATTATAATTTATGGGAACCTCTATTTACTGGGGCAAAAAGTCTGCTTTCTCTTTAGATGAACATTTTCATTGTTTTTTTTTTTTTTTTTTTTTTTTTACTACAGATTGCCCTCAGGACATTGACCACTGAGCCAGATCCCCAGTCCTATTTTGTATTTTATTTAGAGACAGGGTCTCACTGGGTTGCTTATCACCTCAGGATTGCTGAGGCTGGCTTTGAACTCGTCTTCCTGCCTCATCCTCCTGAGGTGCTAGGATTACAGGTATGTGCCACCATGCCCCCGCGCACATTTTACTTTTTTTTTTTTTTTTTTTTTTTTTTTAGAATTTAGAATATCATGAGAAAGGGATGTTAAAGAGTGGGAAATAATAGGTCAGGGAAAAGCTGGAAAAGGAGGAAGTAATTAAGACATGCAAATTTCTTGGGAATTGGAGGCAATAATTTTGTTAAGAAGTGCCTCTTTGAATTGCTCTGCTAAGATTCTTCTAGCAGGGTACTCAGCAATCTAGAGCCCTCTTTTTAGTTTATCCAAGGTCTCCCTTCTGCAGAAGGGAGAACATGGAGGATCGAGTGGGCATTGGAGGAAAAGAATCAACAAGGAACAGAAAATCCTGGCCTACTTCATGAAATTTAATACTGTTTAAAATGGTGGAAATATCTTTTTGAGCATTGTGCCTCCATATAATTAAAAGCCTTTTCCATTGTATTTTATTACCAAAGAGTACTTAATCCAATCCAAGTTTTATTCTTAGACTTGCAAATGCATAGGTAAATCAACCTACATGTTCTTTTCCCTCCAGGACTTTGGAGATGCTTGTATTTCACATTTGTGATAGGTAGGAGATAGACATGAGTGGTAGGAACTTGTACCTACTACTAGGGGGTACTGTGTCCCCTCGACTCCCACTGTGCATTGTACGTGCTTTCTTTGAATAAAAACAATTTACCAAAGGCTACTATGCTTACTCTGTCTTAATAGGATATGCCAGGTTCCTCACCAAAATACCTATTATCTGCAGAGTTGTTATCTTGGCCTTGTGCCCATAAAATGAACACAAATTACCATTGAAAGGGAAACCTTAATGACCTTTATACAGACCAAAGATTGCAGGACTCAGGAAGACAGGATAATTAAAAGTGAAAAACACCAACTATAAAACACTGATGCAGGGGCTGGGGATGTGGCTCAAGTGGTAGCGCGCTCGCCTGGCATGTGTGTGGCCCGGGTTCGATTCTCAGCACCACGTACAAACAAAGATGTTGTGTCCGCCGATAACTAAAAAAATAAATATTAAAAAAAATTCTCTCTCTCTCTCTCTCCCTCTCTCTCTCTCTCTCTCTCTCTCTCTTCTAAAAAAAAAAATTAAAAAAAAAATAAATAAATAAATAACACTGATGCAGTCAAAAATTAAGAGATGGTATTTGGGGGGGGGCGCTGGGTTGTGGCTCAGTAGTAGAGCGCTTGCCTAGCATGTGTGAGGCCCTGGGTTCGATTATCAGCACAACATATAAATAAATAAAATAAAGATCCATTGACAACTAAAAAAAAAAAAAAAAAAAAAGAGATGGTACTTGGAGGTGACTCTAGGAACTTCCTAAGACCCCCAGTAGAGCTGGAAAACAAAAGGGACACATTGTTACTCTCCTCTCTGAGAGGATGCACTGTCTCTCCTGAGAGTGTCTCTTTTTTCCCTACTAATAAATGTTGCTATGTTTTTACTAAGTCTCATGTCTTGCCTAAAATCTTGTCATGTGACAGCAGGAGAGCTCAGAACACAGTGCAACCTCCTGTAACATTTGCACCTCCAGCACCATCTGACTCTGGCAGTCTTTTGGTAGTTGAGACTTCTTTGCTCTTCTCCTCTCCTTGATTGGGGACAGACAGATGAGAATGGTGGGAACACAAGGTTAAGAGAATAATTCTATAAAACAGGCTAACTGTGCTGACCCTCGCGTGCTTTCTTTTCCAAGAAGCAATTTACCTGGAGCCTTGCCTGGAAGTGAACAGGATATGTCACATTCCTCAGCCCACTATCTGTTATCTGCAGGAGAAATGCAGGCCCAAGATGGGTGGGAGGAACCCAAGAGACTTTGGTGACCCAATCCTGTAAATCAGGGAGATAAGGATAATTTTTACTAACAATGAAACCTGGAAGAATATATGGTTAAGATTTCAATTAGAACAAGTCAGCATAGGACAAGGTGATTTGGATTTGCCCATGACAGTGGGTACTTGAAAGTCTGATGTTACCCTGCTGTCAGTCAAAAGTCAAAAAGTAAACCTGGGCAGGATTCTCTGGAAACTTCTCTGGGATCCCCAACAAAACTGGAGTGCAATAGAGGCACATTGTCCCTCTCCTCTCTGAGAGGACACACACTCTTCTGTTGAGAGTGTCTCCCTTCCCTTTTTCCACTCCTTTAATCAACTCATATCTTTTACTCTGAACAACATATCTGAAATCTTTCTAACTTGATGGCAAGAATTGGGGTTTGAAGATAGAAGTTTTTGCATTGCCTCAGTTTCTTGAAGAACCCCAGCTCTGTGACATCCTGACCTCTTCATTTTCATCCTTTTCTCTGTCTCTACCTTCCCAACTTCTTCATTCCAATTTCCATGGACATGATTTAAAGTCCACTTTTACATGGATTAAAATCAGCCTTAAATAATTATTCCATATATTGATCACAAACACCACTATTAAATCATTATTAGACCTTATTCACAGGGACACCACTGTATTGTGTTCACAAAGCAGAATGCATCAAAAATGAAGAAAATTACCCTTCTCCAATACACCACTAAATGACACACCTGTCCCAGTAGCAGTCAAAAGGCCCAGTTCCCAACACAAAGGAGAACTAAAATCTCCCTCTTAGATTATGTGCCCGTTCCATTGATCTTACATGGTAAATATGCCTAGCTGAGATGTAGCTGACATGATCCTCTCCAGTGCCCACACTCTACCCTATCTCTCAGAATGTGCACTTCTTTGTCTCAATAAATTCCATCAATGCCTAATTTTGACCCATTCTCAAATTTCTTTCTGAGATAACATAAAAGGCCCTCATCACCTGAGTTGAGGTCCATCTCCCATTTTGGGGGACCTCTCAGGACCTTCTTTATGGTGCCAGTATGTGGAGGAGTTTCCATTCTTGAAATAGGAAATAGTTTTGGCCATCATCATTCCTCTTTTCTCTCTTTTTTTCTTTTTGGAATTGAAAATAGACAGGATATCTGGACCGGAAGCAGACAGATTGTGATCATAATCTGGTATTCGTAGGAAAAATCAGCATGCTAAAGATGGCACAGAAGAGAGGGAAAGAGCAGTTCCCTAATGACATTATAGCGCACTTGAGCTAACTGTAGCGATATTCTACTTCACACCTCTCATTATGTGAGAAAACAAGCCCCTATTAATGTAAATCATTGCACATTGGGTTTTCTGATACTTAAAGTGGCAAACATTTTTTAATGGATACACATAATAAGAGAATCAATAGGGAATGTAACAGGGCAGCAAAAATTAAAACCAACATTTATAGAGCAAATGTTGGATTTTTGATAAGCACATGAATTAAGTGGATCATTATTAAGAGCTTGAAAGTAATAATTAAGCATATTAATTTTTGGTTGTAATTATATTTGAGATGTGGTAAGAAATATCAATAGTATATTCTTTTCTTTTTCTTTCTTTTTTTTTTGGTACTGAGGATTGAACCCAGGGGTGCTTCAATACTGAGCCATATCCTTGACACTTTTTAATATTTTATTTAGAGACAGGGTCTCACTGAGTTGCTATGTGCCTCTCTAAGTTACTGAGACTGGCTTTGAACTCACAATCCTCCTGCCTCAGCTTCCCAAGCTGCTAGGATTACAGACGTGTGCCCCATATCTGTAGTATATATACTATTGCCAGATATGGGGCACATGCCTGTAATCCCAGCAGCTTACAATTACATAAATATATATATATATATATATATATATATATATATATATAGAGAGAGAGAGAGAGAGAGAGAGAGAGAGAGAGAGAGAAAGAGAGAGAATTTTTTAATATTTATTTTTTAGTATTCGGTGGACACAACATCTTTATTTTATTTTTATGTGGTGCTGAGGATTGAACCCAGCACCCCATGTGTATGCCAGGCAAGCGTGCTACCGCTTGAGCCACATCCCCAACCCAAAGTATATTCTTGATAGAGGGCAAAATTTCTGTAGGGGTCAGAGGTAATGACTGCCTGTGAGGTAATGGCTGCATGCTCGCAATTTTATTTCTTCCTGTCTCATTCAGAAATTTAAACAACTGGCAACGAAGAAATTTCAGTGACTTGAACTCTGAAGGTATTCAAGGTCTCTCTGAAACATCATCTTAAAAAGCAAACCATTTTATTCCTCTTCCCTGGATCATAAACTGTGGTTCTTTTTTTTTTTTTTTTTTTTGGTACCGGGGATTGAACTCAAGTGCACTCAACCACTGAGCCACATCCCCAGCCTTATTTTTTAATTTTATTTAGAGAAAGGATTTGCCTGTTGTTTAGTGCCTTTGCTATTTATGTGGCTGGCTTTGAACTTGAAATCCTCCTGTCTCAGCCTCCCAAGCCACTGGAACTACAAGTGTGTGCCACCCAAACTATAGTTCTTTGTATGATTATGAGGCATTTTGAGAAGAAAGAGACAAAGGGCTATTGTAATTGTGTGCCATCTTATATAAAGGCAAAGGCCAATCTGTGTTTTATCTGATTCCTTCATAAAGAGTTTTAGTGAAGTGAATCATTAGAGAGTTCTTGCTTAGCTCACAAAACAGTTCCAACTTCATGGATACCAACGAGTCTGTGGGGTTTCCATGTCTATGCTGTGGAAAGGCTGATCTGGACAGATTGTGTGTAGTAGTCTGAGCTCTAGTAACACGAACATTTATTTGGCATTTTTAAAAAAATTAATAGCAAACAAGTTTCTATTCGGCATTCACTCAAAGAAAACAGATGATGAGTGTCATGGGTGCAAGTTTAAAGCATATAGGGTTGTTGGTGTTTTATGTTTATAGTTATGGGTAAGAAAACCCAATAAAAAATAGCAAGAAACCTCACTATAACCCTGAAATATTTTATTTTACTTACTTTATGGTACAGACCAACCAAGAGCTAATTGAAGTTGTCCAGAAATTCCTTTATCTTTTTTTTTTTAATTGTGTATAGGCTCAATGCCTTTACTTGTTTTTATGCGGTGCTAGGATCGAACCCAGTGCCTCACACTTTCGAGGCAAGTGCTCTACCAGCCCCAAATTCCTTTATCATTAGAATACAGTCCTTTACATCGAGAATACTCAGTTGGGATCTGGGAGCATTTTGTTATTAACACATATTTTTTAAGCATATGGTATGTTACAGGCACTGTGTTTGTTATTAGAGAAACACAGATGACATGCACCACCGCTGATTGCTCATAGCTCACAGTTTATTGGGGGAGAAAAGCACTTTAAAAAAATCAGAACAATAAAGTAGAGGTGCTGTACAGACTGTAAGTATGATGACATTGCAGAACAGAGCCCCTCTTTCTGAATAGGTAAGGACAGCCAACCACTTCCTTGCTTGCACATTATTTCTTATTCAAGGTTAACTTTCCCATTTTTTATTCTTGATTCAAACTCTCCACACCTCTTTTGGGATTCTCTGAGTCACATGTTTTGCTCCTTTTCTTATCTATATTTTAATGCCTTTGTCTGGTATTCTTTTGTCCCACAGCCTAAACACGCTTATTCTCATTTTAAAAACAAAAATAAAAATCAATAGCTTACAATAACCTGCCTCTGGACTACTCATATTTCCTTAGGCTTTGTTTCAGAGTCATGCATCTCAGCATTTCAGCTGTTGCTTCCTTTCATTTTGCTCTCTTCCACATTGGTAATTTAGATTTTTCCTGACCATGCACTGAAATTGCTTCATCAAGTGTGAGAAATGAGTGACATGCCTTGTAAGCTGGGTTGGAACATGCACTTTATCTGTGTGTCCTTGGTCCTCAGAACATCACCTAGCACAAAGTCAGAACTTAACATCTACTGATGTATGAGGATATCTTTTTCTTCTTATTTTCTTAGTGTTAACATCTCCCCCATTCTCTTCTGGTCATTCCTTCCCTCCTTGGTTTCAGATACAACATCCTGTTGATTCTTTCATTACTTTGCTAGGTTTTTCCTGTATGTTCTTTATTGGAACCCTTTCCTCTGTGCACACATTAAATATAAGTCATCTTCTGAATTTTACCTTTTGTTATTTTTAATTTTAACTCAGTATATTCCTTTTTAGATGTATATGACTCTCAATTTTTTTAAATGTGGGTATATCCAGTGCTTATTTGATAACTTCCATTTTTTTTACAGTTGCTTCCAAATTGCCATGCCAATTCTTCTTGAAAAATTACTTCACCTCCTGCATTTCCTGCCTAATATAAGGAAGTATGTCTAAACCTCAAAACCTAGTGGTGATTATGTATTAACCCTTTTCTTTCATGACCCCTCTGCCCCAGACCCCAAATTATTAATCCTAATAGGTTCTGTTTTCTTGCTGCACCACTTTGAACCCACGTGAGATGGTGTAGACCTTCACCATCTCTCATGTGAGTTTATGAAGTAGGATTTTAAACTCAGCCTTTTAATTTTCAAATTATTCCTAATTTGTAGTTTGAATGACCTTTCAAAAGCATAAAAGTAGATGAGTGTGGTGGCACATGATATCCCCAGCTACTTGGAAGCCTGAGTTAGGAAGATGGAAAATTCAAACTCGCTTGTATAATTAGGTGAGACCCTGTCTCAATGTAAAATGAAAAAGGGCTGGGGGTGTAGCCTAGTGATAGAGTGCTTGCCTAATATGTATGAGGCCCTGGATTCAATTCCTATTTCTTTTTTTAAAAAAAGCGTAAGACTAGTTATTTCACATCTCTAAAATGTTTCCATGACTTCTATGAGGTGTTATATCTGAAAACATAACACAAATGTGTCTAAATGGTAAAGTAAATTGATTAGATCATCTCACTAAAATAGTGGGTCATATGCATCCCCTCTCCCTGCCCTGCCTTCCTATAGTTTTAATTCTCTTGTGCTGCATATAGTACAATTCTCTTGTGCTCCACATAGCACAATTCTCTTGTGTTCCATTAGCCTCATCCTTAGGCAGATATTTATTCAGCTTCAAGGAGCTTCCTATTTGAGAGGGATTAAATTACATCAATTCCAACAGCCATATAGCAAAGGTCCTTTAAGTTGACTGGAGCTTCTTTGAACAAGTCTCTTGGGGTAGGGAAATGCAGGGCATGGTGTTGGCTGGTGTCTCTCACTGAACCAAACTGTGAGGAGAGTGGGGCTGCTTTCTTGGTGGAGGCCAATCATGGCCTTCCCTTGAATTTGAAGTGAAGTGAATCCCACCCAGACTACAAGGTTGACACATAATGGGATCTGGCTGAAGGAGTATAGGACAGGCAACCATAATGCCCTGAGGAATGTCATGGTTCTTCCTCCAAAGTAAATATTATTGTTGTCCCTTTTTATCTCTTGAATAATACTTGTCTGCCACTATGGTTTGATACATATTGATCTGCTTACCACCCCCTGAGCACATCAGTCTATTTGTATTATCTGTATCTATATTCACCTGCAAACTCCTATTCTTTGCTTAAAAGGACATAGGGCCATCCCCACTGCGATGCCATTTGAAATTTGTAATGCCGCTTTCTTATGTAGAATTTATTAATATACCATGGACTTGGTCTCTGCTCCCTTACTATACACTTGCTATATTGGATTCCTTTAATTTATTTATATTTTGCATGTTTAAATTTTAAGTCTTTTGGAGGCAGGGATGTTTTCTCAAAGCCATCTTTCTGTCACTACAATAAAATGCCTGACAAAAGTTCCTAATGAATTAAATAGAGGTTTATTCTGCTTCATGGTTCTGGAGATTGAAGTCCAAGATTGGACAGTTCCATTGGATTGGTCCTGTGGTAAGAGCAGCACATCATAGCAGGAGTGCATTTTTGTAGTTAGTGGTCATATTTTGAGCCAGGAAAGAGAGAAACCTGGGTCTCACAATTCCTTTTGAGAGTACACCTCCAATGACCTTAGAATTTCCCACTAGGTCCCATATCCTAAAGACACCACCTAACACTTTCCAAAGCTTTTGGGAGTCACTCATACAAACTGTGGCATCCAGTGCTAGTACAGTGCCTGGCATCATAGTGGATTATGGTTTATTAGAGTTGAATGCAAGAAATGGCCATTTTCTGTCATACTTTATGAATAAACACATTTGAAAAGGGAATATATTTTCCATTGAAAAGCTTTCAAGTTCCCAGTTTAAAGCATATGACCGAAATATGGAAAAAAAATTATCTCTTTTTAGAGTGAAGTTACACAGAAAAGAAAAAAAAATCAAAACTATTTTTGGTCAGTAATGATGAAAATCGTCCTAAAATAAACAAAATCTCTGAGTGGATGGTTAGGAAAGATCTGATTTACCACTCCAGATTTCACCAATATTTGGGAAAATGATAAAGGGGTAGAGGTCCTGGAATCTGAACTGATAGCAAACTTTTCAATAAAAGAACTGTGCAGCAGAAGATTTGCATTCGAAATTGTGAATAAAAATCTTACCTCAATTTCTGCTAGTAACGAATGTCTTCAGATGCTATTTATTTAAATGCCATTTTCTATCTTGCATCCAATGTCAAATAAGTCATTAGATCCTATTGATTCTTCCTTAGGAATATCTCTCATGTTTGCACTTTGCAAACAAAAGCTATATAAATGAATAGTGAAGGCAGTAAGAAATCTTTATGCCAAGAAAATAAATTATGAAGGGGAAGAAAGTTCAGAAATCTCTTGGGACTCACACGTGGAGAAAGTTGCCAGGATGGAAGGGTAGAAGTCAAGAGTTTAAAGGCAAGAAATGCAATAAATACCTCATCAATAATTTTTGTCCTTTTATTGAATCCCTTCCACTGTTTATCTTTTTTTCTCACTGTTTACAACTTAAAAAGTTAATACTTTAAACTTTTTTTTATGCCAGAATAATAAGTAAACCATTTTTTTCCATGGTAATTGAGGATTTGGGAAATATTATATTAGGATGTCTAGAGTATTTCCTTCAAATTATCATTGATTCTCTCTTCTCTCACTGATAATGTCATTTTTAGGCAAATAAACTAAACCAACACAACTGTTGGTTTAAGCACTGTGTAAATGTTCCAAAATGAATATTAATACAAAAAAGGTAAAAAGTTGGTTAGCTCTTTTAACAATGTTTTAGATTGCATGCTTGTTTTAATGTATCAGATGAATTTTTTTTAGCAAAATGATCAGAAAATACCTAGAGCTCATAGAATTACATCAGTTTCTTTTTAAAAAATATTTATTTTTCAGTTGTAGTTGGACACAATACTTTTATTTTATTTATTATTTTTATGTGGTGCTGAGGATCAAACCCAGTGCCTCACATCTGCTAGGTGAGCAAGCGTTCTACTGATGAGCCACAATCCCAGCAACACCGCGCCCCCTACCCCAGTTTCTTTTTAAAGATATAATGAAAGAGTGGGCAAGTTATTTCACTACTTTGCTTTCAATGAAGAAACAGTTCTAAATCACACAGTTAGGGAGCTGGGAAGATAAAAAAACAAAACAAAAACACTACAGAAAGATGATGCCTTCAGTGAGACTACCTAGCTAAATCTGAGATAAGAGCAACAACTTACCTTGAACTCAGTAACAAGGACGCTATATAAACAGAGATTATTCATATGTGCCACATTTCATCTCCAGTGCTTAATAGTATCTTTGCCATGTTTATATTTAAATTTCCTGTCTGAAAGCAGTCTTTCTTGTGCTGATCAGGCAATTTAAATCATGGCCTCTCTGCTTTACCAAGTCTGTTTCTGCCAATGTATCAAAGGACTATCTTATCCATAGGCCACTGAAGTAGGAGTGGAGTCTAGGTCATTGAGATCTAGAAAAGGTTTTGCCCCTGCCTCTCAAATGGCAGTTGGATGCTTTGTTTTAAGAAATATGATAATTTGCTTCTGATGAATCTGAATAATAAGTAAACAGTGAAATAATAGGCTCAAATGTAATAGTATACAATATCCATCATTTATTACCCCCCCACCCCCACCCCACAAACCCCCTAGACATTAGTTTCACTCCTTGGCTGTCTATCTGAAAAGAACCGCCAGAATGCACTCATGCTTGGAAGCATTGTTCTGTGAAAATCTGTGCATGGAACATGGACTAGTGGTGAGCTGCAATAGAGCTTAGAATCCAGTCCCCTCACCACTGTGACCCAACACCTTATAGAATCTTATGCTGTGCGGCTGACTTGGGGCTGCACAGTCTTCTGCATATGCTTAAATACCTAGCATTTAATGATGATTTAGAATATGCATTTTTTCTATGAATAAATGTAATATAATAGGAAATCTTATTGTATATACATTTAGATAAGAGTCCTCTAGGATTAAAAAAAAACCTTTCTTGTTTATCTTTCAGCTGAAAAAAATTGACAAACTATTTTTTTAACTTTTTTTTTTTTTTTAAATGAGGGTTTACACTTGTGAGATTTTGGAAAGGTGTGGTTATATTTCTGAAACTTTAAATTTACAAAGCATCAGGCATGAATCACATGTGTTATGGCACACTGTGATAGTTAATGACTGTAATGGTAATCTTGATTTATCAATAATTGGTTAAATGATACTTTCAAAGGATGCAAGAATATAGATAATATATTTTTAGATATGATATTTCCAATCCTTAATAATATAGCTTGCATGTTTTTAAAAGACGTTTTAGTAATTATATACAGTCTTTTTAGAGGTATTTCTTCTTTTAGAAATTTTTGTGGTACAGCAATGATCATTTAGTTCAGATTTCTAATTGTTTAGGAATAGAAATTTATGTATAGAAATTTATGCAACATGGCTAAGTCTACACTGATGGAGAGTGATGAAACCTGCAAGAGTACCTAGGTTTGTGTGTAGATTACAAAATTATTTTAGCACAACATGATGCAGAAGAGATTTTCCTTAGTTCCCCCTCTTAAAGAAAGCCAGAAACTTAAAAGTTTCTAATAATAAATGATTAAGAAAAATAATGTAAACATTACAGTTTATTATTAAAAATTCTAAGTGAAGCAAGAAAAGAAAGGAAACTTTATTTAACTATAGTATATGACAGGGACTTTGTCAAACATGTTCATGTCCTTTGTCAGTTTCAGTAACATTATCTACATTTTCAGAAATAAAAAATCTAAAGCACTGAAGTATTCTAGTTTTCCCAAGGTCATTCCAGTGAGACATCTGAAATTTGAACTCATGTAGACTCACTAAGATTGCCAAGCCTACCTATGCTCATGACAGAACACAATCAATGGTGGTTTGCATTAGAATTGTTGATTATTAGAGATATGAACAATTCTATGTACAATAGTTTAATTTTTCAAATTCATACCTCCTTTTCTAATTATATAAATCTTGTTGCAGGTACAACTGCTCAAACAATACTCATGAATAATGAGTCAGTTATCTCTCCAGGAATCTCCCCCAGAGAACTAGAATAGCCATTTCGTAGAGATTTCTGTAGTCTTCAATTAGATACTTGAAGATCTTTTGTAACCACCCTTAAATTGAAAGTCACCATAGTTTCAGAAGGGATTAAAGTTAAGAACACTTGGAAAGAAAGTGTTTGCAATTCTCAGAATTCCTCATGTGGGACTCACATTAGTTAGGAAATACAGTTTGACACTGTCTCACTGTCTCACAGGGTCTGCCTGTCAACCAGGATTTTTCCCAGTTAATTCTGAATAATTAAGTCTAATTCATGTTTTTGAAGGAACTATCTAGTGGCCAGATAGTGACCTATCTAGTCTTGAAAGCCACCCTCTGAGCTGGGGTTGTGGCTCAGTGGTAGAGTGCTTACCTAGCACATGTGTGAGGTGCTGGATTCCATCCTCAGCACCACATAAAAATAAATAAATAAAATAAAGGTCTATCAACAACTAAAAAGTTTTTCTAAAAAATAAAGCCACCCTCTGAGGAATATTCATCTACCCATAGAGTATCAGAGCAATTGCTACAAGCATGGAGGTAGGAAAGAGGAAGTATTAACAAGTGTATGAGGCACATGTGAGGAAATGAAGACTCTTCTGCAATTTTCAGTGGATTTATAAATATATATTTAAAAGAAATGATGATAAAGTCATCATCATAGTTTTAGAAGGGGATAGAAAACTGAGCAGTTGGTTAAACTCAAGTTGCTTGCAACAATAGGGTATTTTCTTTATCAGAGGAAGTTCCCAGGGGAATTCTGAGATGCAAAAAGATCATTCACTTCTCTTTTATCATGACTCTACAGCAAATATGTTCCCTACTAAAGTATCATGGTCACTACCACACAATCTGTATGCCCCATTACAGTAGATACATGCTCTTATTTTGTTCATTTTCTATTGTCATCTAAAATTTTTATCTAGAAGGGTCAGCTGCAAGAGAGCTAAGGGATTTTTTTTTTTTTATGAAGGCTTCAGAGACTAAGTATATCTCCTTTTCCCACCATATGTGGCCACCTTGGGGACTTTTTGTGTAGTGTATTAAGCCAAAGATTCTATTATTATGTTCTAAAGCTAGATAAATTCAACCAGAGAATCTGGTGGGTAGATCAGTCATGTTTGCATCCCTTATGATTCCTTTTGGCTTAGTTACCACTTCAAGAATGGGCCAGATGAGGGAAAGAAAGAAGCATCATTATCAGGAATAAACTAGCTAGAATTTCAAATATTCAAAATAAGTGTAAATAACCCACTACCACTTTCATCCTGAACATAGGATGCACATTTAATGACCAAGCTGCTTTATTTAGGTGTGTAGTCCAGAAAGACATTAAGTAGATAGTGAAAAATATTTTGAATTGACTTTTGATACCTTTCCAATACTCAATAACATTAGATGCCTGGAGATGGTAGGCAGTATGGAGGATGTAATAAATATCTTGCATTGTTGAGATTGCTGATATTTTGTGACAAAAGGAGCGTCATTGTCTGTTGAGAGCGGTGAGTGAATTTTGGTTCTTGCGCTGTCCTGTGACAGAGGTGATACCTCTTTGGGGAACTTTTGGTATGAAGGTGTTGATTAAAGATTTCCCAGTTGCTATAGTGTTGCCCTGTTCAAAAGAAAATTCTGTGCCAGTCACAGGGCTATGAGTTTTTGACCTTGAAGTTCAGAAATCAGCTGCCTGGGGGAATAAAATTATGGGAACAAGCTGATGATAATAATTGGGCTGCTCATACCTATGACTTTGGTTCTTTTGTTTTGAAGACTTTTTTACAATAAGTTTATAAGTTTGAGGTTAAAACTTATGAAATAAACATGCTGAGTTGGTTTTTGGTCACTATCTCCCTACCAGGGTTTAGTGATCCACTGAGTCCCAGATTTTTCTCTATTTGTGTGTCTGTTTGTCTTTTCTTCATCTCCTCTTCCTATACCTGAATTAATGGCCATGCTGTTCACAGCAACTGTCAGACTAAAGATGGTCCAAAAGCCAAACCTATAATAAAGATGAATCTCAAGAGCCCCAATGGTCTGACTGGAGTCAGCTGTCTGGATTGAGACAGTGATTCCATGACCTGAAAATGTGCCAGACATCGATGAGGCACCATTATTAGGCTTGATAGATGGTTGGGGTCTGATGTAATCAGTTTGTATGGATTAGGTAGGGGCCAAGTTCTACACCATCTGAGACAATGGTCTGACTCTGGCAAGACTCATGCATTTGGCACATGATAGTAGCCTTCTCATCAGAAATACAGACCAGCCTTTCTTTTTTGTTCAAAAACACAAAATAGTGAGTGAAGAATTCCATGCAATTAGTGTGGCAGTCTGGTCAGTGTAGTCTTCAGTAGTGTAATTCCAATCAGTCTCATCAGAAAAGGCCTTTTTATGCCATCTTCACAATTGGATAAGAGTTCAATTAGCAGCCAGGATCTATGTTTATATTTTAGGGAACCAAAGAAGAGATTCTTCAGTATGATGATTTATAGTTTTCTAAGTGGCCAGCCAGATCTCTAGACGTTTTTCTAACAGATTTAGAGTCAGTGAAAACCTGAAAATATTCCACAAGGGGAGTCCTGAGAATGGTTTGAGATCTGCCTACCAAATGGAATGATCATGGATCTAAATAATTTTCTATAGCTGGTCTTGCACCTGCTGTAGCCCTCATTACACCATAAACTTTGAATTTAGCAGAGCCATCAGTAAACCAGGCCAATGTATTTTGAGGAGTCTCAGCAATGTGAGGACTCATTAGCAGGTACCTTTTCTTTAAGTAGTGAAGAGGGGAATATAATGTCCCCCACAGTTTCAAGTGCCACACTTTCTCATGGAAAGCTGAAAAGCTGCTGGGGTCAGATTGAGTATTTCCATTTGATAAGTGAGTCTGGTTAAGCATAACTTGTCTTGTAAGTTATAGACTCTGAGTTGACCCATCTCCAAATGTTACATCACACACATGAGGTCTCTTTGGTGTGGACATACAGTTTTAAACAACTCTGATTAAACTAATAGTTGTTTATCAAAAGTGCTATAACTAGGCTGGAGTTGTAGGTCAGTGATAAAGTGCTTGCCTAGCATGCCGGAGGCAACTGGGTTTAATACTCAGCACCACATATAAATGAGTAAATAAAAATAAAGCCCAACAACAACTAAAAATTATTTTTAAAAAAGTGCTATCACTGTGTCAAAGCAAAAATGACTCTAAAATGCTTAGAAGGACCACTATCACAAAGCTACTTCTTATTTATGGTGATTTCAATAAGCAAACTCATAGTGAGTTGATTCTATTCAGCAAACTTGATCCTCCTTTCTATCTCCACCTGTATCTCTAAGGGCCACCCTTATACCTCGAACTTGGGAACACCATAACTGTTCTAATTTTACTTCCCTTCTCCCTCCATTTTGAGTATATATTAATTATATAATTATCAGTTTACTTTTGTAGATTATATGTCCATTTTTAAATCTGTGAATTTTTAAATTTAATTTTTCACTGAAGTCAAAACCTGTGGTTTTATAATTAGTATAAACTTTTAAAACCCTTGTTAATTATAATCTCCTGTTTTCTTCTGGTAGTTCAATTACATGTATAATAAATATTAGTTCCACAGGACTTGTTCAGGTACTATCCAGCTAAGTGAAGTAATTTTAATTTTATTTGTAGTTTCTTTTTTCAACACATGATAAGTTAATTTCCATTTACATATTTTCATTTTTCATGGTGATTACTTCATTATATCAATTTACATTTATTCAATCTTGAATCACATTTTGATATCATTTCAACTGAACTCAGATATTTTCTATTGCTTTATGTCAATATATATAAAATCATTGTATCACTTGATATTTAAAGTATTTAAAGAACTTATAATTTTATTCTTTAAGTAACTTTGAACTTTTATGCTTTATTGGCATTCTGTCAGAATTATTGAAAACTATGAGTTGATGTCTACTCAGTCTTCATTTAGCTATAATAATAACTGCACATTTTTTTGTGTGTGTCACATCCTATATATTCTTTAAATAAAAAAAAAACGATTAAGTAAAATTGCAGGACTTTCATCTGACCTGTCCAAGTTCTGAATGTGATATTTTTTCTTATCATTTTCATTATTTTGCTAAAAAATTATTTCTGCATTAATCACTTGTAGTGTCATATATGCTTAATTTACTTTGGTTATGCTTAAATAAGATATAGTCTTTAAAAACATAAACTATGTTTCCTATTTTTTCAATATGTATATTTTCGTGATCTCAGTTTAAACAGTTTTTCAGTCATCTAACAAATTGTAATTGTTTTCACAGTATAAAAAAATAAATATATACCCGTCGAAATTCTACTGATATAAAAAGAAAAAAAAATTGTCACATGCTTTAAGTTTTTGAAATTAAAACATAATATATAAATTAAAATTTTATGTAAAATAAATTCATATAAAAAGAAATTAAAAATATAGCTCAAAGTTATTGTGTTAAACTGAAATTTGTAGCCAGATTTTGAATACTTCAGATTTATTAAATATTTCCATCAAATAAAACATTTAGTACATACAATACAAACATAAAGTGTCTGTATCATGTTTAGTCTAGACTTATATATACACAATTTAAGAGTAATGAGAAATGTTTAGTATAGAAAACTCCCAGCCACCTTCTGTCAGTGTTGGGGTTCTGTGTATTAATGGGCGTTCTTTGCTATGTGAGAATTTATTTCATTCACGCTGACAGAAAACAGGTTATTAATTTTATTGTCTTTTGTCCTCCTTCTGCTACTCATATCCTCCTTTCTCTTTAGCAGTGTTTTGTCTGAGAGGGCAGCCATAAAATTCTCAGATTTTCCTTGCATTTGGAAATAACCAACTTTTGTTTTGGAGGAAGTGGGGCAAGAGAAAATGAAAAGGCCCCTCCATGAATCCCCACCTCCCCCCGCCCCAAGCCTGAATAGTTAGGAATGAGGGCTGACGTTTAGAGGTACAGATTCTACTGTCACCACTGAATGGTGAGTTCTGAGACCTAGAGACCATTTTTATTTTATTCTTAAATAAAAGAGGTGTATGAATTGTGTGGCTCCTTAAAATCCAAGATTTTAACCAATAATCATTCTTGCCTAAGTCTAAGGACAATAATGGGAAACATGTTACTTTAAGCTTTTCTAAATACAGAAGAATAAATTGTCATTTTTATTTTGCAATTCTTTTTTTTAAATAGTTTAATATTAACCAGACCACAGGAACATCTTCATACTTATCAAGACTTTAATTTCAGAGAAACAGTTAAGACAGTCATTTTGAAGAGTGGTAAGTTTGCAGCAGAATTGGATTTATAATCAAATCTGATTTCCCTCCTCATTACAAGATGAAGTCTTACAAATATTGACTAAAAATATTTGTAATATGTTTTACTTAACTCAGTTGAGTTACAGTATTCAATTTAGCTGAAAAATATCCAATTTAATTTTCAAAAATTATTCAAATATTCTATTATGAGATGTGATTATTCAAGCTGTAGTGGTTTTGCAGGGAAAAATGATGTTTGATTTTGAATGGCATTAAAGAAATTCTGCAAAAGTAAAATAGTAATTGGAAGCTCTTATCCAAATTGGTTGATCTGAGAAGTTGCACATATAGAAACCAGTATGTATGGAGATGTGGAGAGGCAAAATTCAAAGGTCAGTTTTATCAATTGTCTAAGTATGAGATGGGCATTACAAATATTTCAAGAAATGAAAGGGGAAAATATAGGCAAAGAATAATAAGGATCATACTTCAAAAATCAAGTTTGTATCTAAAAAATGTGAAGTGGGACCACGGTCAAGAATTTTTTTAAAGGCTACTCTTACAGTAAAATAAAAGATTTTAACAATATTCCCTTTTACAGTCTTTGAACTCAGCAAGTCTGAGTTATTCCCACCCTGCATACAGAAGTTTGACCTAGTCTCTATTCAAAGAAGATGATCTCTAAACTTTTAAGACAGCTGCCTCATGAGGGTGTTTGTATGGGAGGTTTAAGTTATGCCAGGTCTTTATTTGCAATGTTATTTATGGGCAAACTTTGGACCATGTGATAGCCACTTGACCTCTGGAGGGGCTAGATATAAGGACAATCACATGGAGGTCAGCCTTGCCCATATGACCAATCTCCAATAAAAATGTTGGACATAGAGGCTCAGATGATCATCACTGTCTGGCAATACTCCCCAAATGTTACCATTTATCATCGTTAGGACAAATGGGTCGCATCCACCCAACCTCTCTAAGAGAGGACAATTGGATACTCATGCTTGAGCCCTGTCCTTATGTGTCTCTTCCCTTTGCTGATTTTAACCTGAATCCTTTTACTATAATAAAGAATAACTTTATGTATTTTCTCAATTCTGCAATTTGTTTTAGCAAATCATTACATTAGAGGGTGGTTTTGAGGACCAATGAAATACATGTTTTACTCTCAATTTGTGATACTTTAAAAAGTGAGATGAATTCTAAAAGCAGTAACATAGGAAAAAACAATTCCCTAAAATTATTTTTTCTTGTAAAAACAAGCCAACTACCAACCAACTATCCACATCTTTCAGAGTCTCAGACTTAACAAAAATCTTAATATTAGACTTTTCCCTGTTTTTCTAGAACTATAGATCTGTGAAACTAGAAGACATTTTCCATATGATATTTGTGAAAGTAACCCAAAAATAATTAATATTTTTATTCAACTTCAAAATAGAAGTGAAGAAAAATCATATTAGATATTGATTGCTTGAAAATTTTTGTGATTGAAATTTAGATTTTCTTATAAAAATTTTTGCCTTTTATTATGATATATCTTATTTCTCTAGCAACAAATAGTTAAAATATATTAGTTCCATCTTTACATATATTTAAAGATCAGTTTCTGAAGTGTCTAGTACTTGCACATATCTAGTATTTACTTTTTCACATCTTCATGCATGTATTTTGTATAATGATGAGGGTCTCCTTTCAGGGATCATTTCTATAGTATGTTACTAGTACTTACTTTTTAAAAATGTGTTTTTAACATATTTCTTTAACTTAATGGAAATTTTTCTGTGAAGTAACTATGGAAAAGAACTTTTTTTTGTTTAATTTTTGAGAGATTTGACATACTGAGTGAAGATGTGACAGATTGAATGTTTTTTTCTTAGTCCTTTAATAGCTACATAAAACTTGGTAGAATTTCAACTACATGTAGGTGAATATACATCCTTCCTGACGCAAAGTTTCTGAAAATAGGGACAAAATATTAGTGTGATCATGGGCTCTAAAGGCATTATAGACCTAAAAAAGAGTAATTTTAATTTATTTTTAATAAAGATAAGGACAACATATAACATTTCTTCTCAGTGAGTTGAACATTGACATCAATAAGAATGGATGTCTTTCTTGATGTCCCTACCTTCCTTCAATAGTACTTTCTCTGTATATTGTAACTTTAGTGTATTAGTTAATATCCACTACAACCGTCATGACATCATTTGTAATTACATTAAATAGTTACTCTTTCATGGAGATACTCTGTGGTTAATTTCATTTTGGGCTAGCATCCTCTAACATCTTGATTATTTGATAAAAGTAGGGGCTAGGTAGATCCCCGCCCAGAGTACTTTAATTATATTTCTATAATATAAACAAGATATCTTCTATTTTTGCATAATTTTATTTACTTTGCAAAACAATTACAAGTCCAAGGCAGGAACAGTAGATTTCTAAGTCTTTTTACAAAGTGCAGAGATATTTAATATTACATAACTTACTATTCAACTGAAGTTTATCAGACTGTGTAAGGAAGCATTCTGTGGAAAAGGTGAAGAACTGTTAAAGGAAAACACCTTTTGATTTAACAAAATATTATGATAGGTTTTTATATCTATTAACATCATCACATTATCTACTTTTTTGTTGTTGTTTTGTTTTTGTAAGTACAACTAAATAAGAAGACACAGGGGAATTAGAAAAGAAAAACAGGGCTTTCCCCCTGAGAAGTAAACAAAGTGAATGTGACATTAGAAAGTAAAGGTCCTAACAATTTAATCAAAACTGTACATCTCTCCTCTACTAGTTTTCTTCCATAAACTGGCTGGCTTAATGCAGCAGATACTTCCTCTCTCATAGTTGTGTAGACTAGAAGTCTGATTTCACTTTGTCAGCAGAACTGGTTTCTTTTGAAGGCTCCAAAAAGAGTCTACTCCAAAGCTTCTTTTCTCTTTTCTAGCTTCTGGTGGTTGCCAGCAATCTGATATTTTTTGGCTTATAGACACACTATTATAATCTATTCCTCTGTATTCATGTGATATTCTCTGTGTCTTTGTGTTTAAACTTTCCTCTTTTTGTAAGGACACTAGCTATTATTTAGTACTCATCTTAATCAAGAACAACATTTAAAAAAATTTTTAACTTGTAGATGGCACAATACCTTTATTTTATTTATATATTTTTATGTGGTGCTAAGGATCAAACTCAATGCCTCACACATGCTAGGCAAATGCTCTACCACTGAGCCACAACCCCAGACTGAGAACAACATTTAATTTGATTTTATCTACAATGATCTCATTTCCAAATAAGGTCACATGCATATATTCCAGGTGAACATACATTTGGGAAACATCACACAGCTTATCCCACCTTTGTCTTGGTCAGTTTGGGCTGATATAGCAAAGAACCATGAGCTGGGTGCCTTACAAACACATTTATTTCCCACAGTTTTTGAGGATGAAAAGTCTAAGATCAAGGCACAGGCGAATCCAGAGTCTGATGACGGCTGTCTTCTAGGTTCACAGATGATGCCTTCCACTGTATCCTCACGTAATGGAAGGGACTGGCAGGCCCCTGGGCCTCTTTCATAAGGGCACTAATCTCAATCACATGAGCCCCACCCTCACGACCTAATCGCCTCCCAAGGTCCCACTTCTCCATACCGTCTCCTTAGGAGTGGGATTTCAACAAATGAACTTCAGGGTGATGAAAACTTTCAGACCATACAAACTTCCTGGTCTTTTGATTTTAATGAGGTTATCATGAATTATCTATGAATAATTCAGTTCAGAAGGAAGTCCAGAGTTAAAAAATAAAAAAAAAACAGGAGTCAGTGTATATTCATGACTGTTTTTAGACTACAATGAAGTCTATTCTTTTTTTCATTATATCTTTATGAAATAATACTCAGTAATCATTTAGCCCTCACTGCTTTAGTGAGCTATAGAAAAGTCTAATTAAAGAGAAAATTTATTTCTTTTTGATGAGTTTCACTTCAATGGCAAGACTCAATTTTCCTATCAGGTGCAAGCTGGTCCAGTTAGATGAGATACAGCATACAGCAGGACAAAATAGTCATTTGAGTGTCAAATTTACAAATCCCAATTTCTAAAGCTACTGCAATCGGCATGATGAAAGTCTACATTTGGCATTTTCTCTGAATCATAATGAGTTACTATATCTACTTCCAGACACAATTTACAATTATTTGAATGAGCTTATTTGCTATAATTGTTCACTGATTATTTATTTTCACCCCTTTCCTGTCGGAGAAGGGAAATATTCCAACATAGGAATAAATTGTACTTTTGAAAATACTTAAAGGGGCATTTTCCATTGACTTATTAGAAAATGTCTATATTACTTTCAGAGTAAGTCCTAATACTGCTTGAGGAGAGAGATAAATTATTAGTGAAAAGGGGCCTTTGAAGAATTTCCATGGTCTTACCAAAGCTACTCTAGTGGTATAATATTCCAGGTCCTAAATCCAAAAGGAATACTGCTTAGGTATACAAGGTTAAAATTATTTAAAAAGATATAAAGCAATTAGAGGAATAATCTGAAGCCAGTACTAAAAAGGAAAATGAAAAGTAAATCTGAATTTAGCATATTAGATACAAGCCACTCTGGCTATAATAGAGTGAGCATTTTTAAGCACTTAGAAAGTTAGTTATCTTTTTGTTTTGTTTTGTTTTTGGTACCAGGGATCGAATCCAAGGGAGCTTAACCACTGAGCCAAATCCCAGACCTTTTTGTATTTTATTTAGAGACAAGGTCTCCGATGCTTGGTGCATTGCTAAATTGCCGAGACTCAGAAAGTTAGTTATCTTTAAAGCAACAAAATCTATATGTGGCTTGGACAATATGTTTTCTTTACCCATGTCCCCCACCCTGTATATCCCCAGCCTTTCTCCTCTCCTTGAAGCATATTTGAAAAACAAGTCCAAAATCTTTGACAAAAGACAGGATTAATCATTCTCTATATTAACCAGCTAATTGCACTTATAATTGTCAATGAGAAAAATTAAATAGAAAGCCTCAAAAACCCATAAATCACTTCGTCAATGAAATGTCATCGATAGGGACAGTCATGGTAAATTGAATCTCAAAATTCTCAAAAAGTGAAACTTTCTATCTAGCTTGAATAAACTAAGATATGAATATGGGTGTGTTTAATTAATATTAATAAAATAGATATCTTCCTTCATTAATTTTTGTTGAAGGTAAATAATACTAAGGCCATATCAAATTGAAAATGCTCAAACTAAAATTCCCAGATGAGAAATAAAGTTCTGAAAGTGGTTAACTCATTACTTAACAAACTTTTAAATATTAGTTATTATAGAAGTAGCTATCCCCTGAGAATTATGTCCATGTCCCTCATGTTCTCTATGCCTCCATATAGATTTTTTTAACCAGTCTTCTCTTTCACTATGCTTCCAAAGGATATTAGTTTTGTAATGGAGTGAACTGGTTCTGGGACCTGAGCCATTGGCCTGCACCCCTTCTCCTCAAGTTTACTATTCCCTTTCCCAGACTTACCCACTCCAGGAGATATCAGTGGGAAAAACAGGTGATCTGAATGTGAATTCTGGTGCCACCATTATTGCTGTGTAAACTTGGGTATTGTCTTTGCCCTCTCTGAGCTTCAATCTGCCCAACTGGCATAAAACTGCAATAAAGGGGGTATACCATCTACCTGTTCCTATCCTTGGTCACTCATTCTATTCTAGGATTCAAGGCACCACTAGTCCATGGAATAGGTGAATGAGTCAATAATTATGTCTTGAACAATAATTATGTTCATTTACATAAAAATTGTACTTTCAATAAGAAGTATGAGCAACATTTATAATAGAATATGTTTCCAAAATTTCTGCTTTTATATTGACCAGTGATTTTACTATCAAAATGTCTAAAAGTAAAAAATTCTGAGCCCATTATTAATGGTTTAGTCACACAAATCAGATACATTTTTTTGGGTACTGATTTTCACTCCAAGTTCATCATGAGTTTATTTTTTGGTGTGCCAGTCTCTTATTCTATAGATATAATATAAGAATATTATTCTCTAAGAGTTAAAAGCTAAAGCAGAACTCTAGGCTCAGAATTTACTTTTATTAGAATCAGGCTTAAGTTAGAGTTTTGTAGTTAATATAAATGATTTACATTAAACATAAAAGAAAACATTATATGTCAATCTGAAATTTGACCCAGGTAGTTCCAACCCCTTTGAAGAGGGAAGAATGCCTTATTTTCCTATCATATATTGAGTTATTCTAAATAACCACAATCTTTAAGTGTGACTTAAGCTACTTGTGGATATTGTATTTTCAGGAGGAAAAACAAGTCTTTTAAGGGTAAGCTAGTGCCCGGTGCGGTGGTGCGCACCTATAATCACAGCTGAGGCAGGAGGATCGTGAGTTCAAAGTCAGTTTCAGCAAAAGTGAGATGCTAAGCAACTAAGTGAGACCCTGTCTCTAAATAAAATACAAAATAGGGCTGGGGATGTGGCTCAGTGCTCAAATACCCTTGAGTTCAATCCCTAGAATAAAAAAAAGTAAGTATCTTTTTCCAGCAAGACCCTCAAAAATGATGGCAAGGAATATCTCTTGCTATAAAGAACTATGTTCTTTCTATCATGGTACGCATAAGGCTGCAGGACAACATCATTATACAACTTCGTTAAGATATCATTAACATACAATTAACTCAAAATATGTAAAGTATACAATGTGATAATAATGTGATGTAAGTATACACACATGGAATCCATGACCTAAATAATGAAAACATCCATGACGCTCCTGTTCTTTGGAAAAATTTTCCCTCTCCTCCTCTCCAATTCATGCAACCATCCATCTGCTTTCCATCACTTTATATTAGCTTTCACTTTTTATAAATAGAATTTTTAAAAAATTTCTGTCACTTGACATAATTATTTCAAGATATATCCAAGTGATAGTATACACACACAGTTCTTTCATTTTTTTTTGTAAATAGCATACTATAATTAGTTCATTATCATTTGCTTATCCAAATGTTGATAGACATTTGAGCTGTTCCCAGGTTTTGCCTGTCAAAAATAACATTCCCATGAACATTCATGTACAAGTACTTGTATGGATATAATGCTTTCATTTCTTTTGGGTAAATACTAGAAGTGGAGTAGCTGACAGATAAGGTAGGGATTTTTGTTTTTCAAAGTGTATATCCTTTTACATTCCTAACAGCAGTATATGAGAAATCCTGTTACTCTATATTCCCATTTAGCAATTAATATAGCCATTTTTTTTTCATCTGTTCTGAGGATTGAAGCCGGGCCTCCTGCATGCTATGCAAATATTCCTACCATTGAGCTATATCCCTAGGCCTAACTAGTCTTTTTAGTAGATATTTTAGTAGTATGTAACTGTGGTTTAATTTTGCATTCCTCTAATGACTAATGATGTTGAGCATGTTTCCACATAACTATTTGAAAAGTGTTTGTTTAAAACTTGTATATTATTAAAAATGAAAATTTTCTTTTTATCAAGTTCTGGTAATTTTTACATTTTTGATTCAAGTTTTTAATCAAGCTTTTGGTTTCCAAATATTTTTCTCCTTATTTGCTGATCAATTTACACTTGACATTATCTTTTGAGGATCAGATTCTTAATTTTGATAAATTCTCATTTATCAATTTGTTCTTTTATGGATGATGCTTCTATGAATTAAGATCTCTGAAACTGCAAACTCCAAAATAAATTTTTCCTCCTTTAATTTTTCTTATTGGGCATTTTGACCACAGTGGCAGAAAAAAGCTGATGGTGTCTATAGATAAGGAGGAAGCAAGAATTAACATCTTTTTAGATTTCATTGAATTTTCTACATGATCATGTCCTGTAAGACTAGTTTTACTTCTTCCTTACCTGTTGGACATATTCTTTCTCTCTAAGCCAAATTAATTGCATTTCTTTTTCTTGCTTGATTTCACTGCAGAACTTCAGTTACAATGCTGAGTATAAATAGAGCAGAAAATCTAATCTTTCATATGTTATATTATGTAAAATTATCGTTAGCAACTTTTGTGTATCCTTCCACATCCCTATTGTTATATAGTCATATAAAATTAAACATATGAATAATTGTCTTATGGCTATTTGAGCTGTTGTTTTATTTTATGGAAATAAGATTGATATTCTATAATGTTAGTTAGCAACTTGTTTCTCTTCTACTCAGCAATCCATCACAAATATTCCTCTAAATCAAGAGAAAACCCCTTTTTCAGAAGTTATCTTATTATAAGTGCAAAATATTGCAAAGAATGAATATGATATAATTTACTTAATTGTTCTCACTATGATGGGATTTCAAGATAATTCTTTTCTTTAAAACCACCTGTAAGTTTTCAGAAATACCTTCCAGTATATATTCTTGACTACTTATATATTTGACTTGCAGGATTATGGGATAATATATACTCTCCAAACCCTGTATAAACATTTGGGATCCCACTAGTAAGGTATGAAAAATCAATTTTGGTTCCACCCATTTCTTCAGATTGAATGTGTTTCACTTTCTTTTTTTTCTAAATTAGCAACTGAAATTCGTTGCTTTGATTTGCATTTCCCTGAATAATATCAAGGTAGAGCATCTTGCCTTCTGTTTCTCAGCTTCTTGGTTTCTATTTCTTATGTAACCTATTCTTTTGCTAAATAAATCATCACATTGGTATGGATTTCATCTTTTCATCATAGATTTTTAAAAGGATTAATTAATGTCTAAGTATTTAAGACTTGGTTGGCATTTTGCTATTTTTTTCTAATTTTGAGTGGGGATCAAATTCAGGGAATATTGCCCATCAAATATCTACTTACTAAAATGCTGTTTTTTTTTGTTGCTATGGAATAGCAACATGTAATTTATGAAGGACATACTATTTTTCTGGGCATGTTAAACTGAGCTTATTGATTTTATGTTTTCTTTGCTAATTTTTGATATGATTTGCAAAATTTTCAATGTAATTATTAAAATCTCACACTATAATTATGTTTTTATTTGTCTTTTATTTCTAAAGATGTATACATAATATATATGATTACAATATTGTTTGATGTTTCAAAGAATATTAATATAATTTCTACACATAGTGTGTATTTTATTATTGAATGTTTTTTCTCATTTTTGAATATTTTGGACATTGAAATCCTCTTTTTGGTAAGAATATTTTTACCCTGTTATACTTCCTTGAATTTTGTTTGTTTTTATTTCTTTTATTTTCAACATTTCTTACTGCTTAATTTAGGTTACTTTCAAACAAAAATAACCAGAGTTGACTTTTTTAACCCAATCCACGGTCTATGATTTTTATAGCTTGATTCATACTGTTTAGAATTTACCTCATCATACGTTTAATTGGTTTTAATGCATAGACCCTGTTGATGCTTATAATTTCCTTAGATTTTTGTTGTTTCCATTTTACTTCTGTCAGCTTCTTCAAACTCCTAATCATTCTTTTTCCTCAGGTGTATATTGAAATACTACTGCAATTTTCAGTTCTGTAAGTAGTTACGGTTACATTCCTAATTAAATTGCACTTCTATATTATACTATTAAAAAAAGAAAGTTTATCTTGCTTTCCTCTTATTCATCCCCAGATGAAACTTTTAAATTGTTTTCATTGTTCCTTGTCTCCTGCTCACCTTACCCCCTCCCCAACTCCTACACCTGTTCTAGCACTTTGTTGAAACAGATTAAAACTTCAAGTTCTAGGTATTCCATTAGTGTCTAAGAATTTTAGGAAGAGTTATTATATCAGTTAGAAAAAGTCAATTTATGCTGTAGTAACAAGTAACACTAAAACATCAGTGGCTCAAGCCAACAAAGGTTTATTTATTTATTTCTCAGGATTGGTCTCTCAGGACAGTTGGCTCACATGAAATGCTGCATCTATATATGGACATATTCTTTCTTTTTCCCATGGCAGGAGAAGAACTCACTGCAGAACAGAGCTTGACAAGACAGTGGAATGAATTATTTTTGACTGCCAAAGTAGGTCTCTTGGTTATGCTAGCCCAAGGTGTTGAGGAAGCCCCCTGTGTGCCTAGAGGGAAGGAGAGCCATACCTTGGTGAAAATCAGTGATGTCTCACACTTTGATTTAATCTTACATCACAAATTCTATGATATTACAATATCTAAATCCTTAAAAATTCAATAATATGCTCTAAGATCTTTTATTAGCAAATTTATTTTATTTATTATTTTCTAGTTTAAAAAATTCCATTTTTTTTTCCCGTGGAGGTACTTTATAAATTTCCTTAGATTTAGGCATGTGGGTCACATGATTTCTGAATTCTCACATGTCTTTTTTTTTTTTTTCCCCCTTGAGAGATGACTGGTGCCTCGATCAGAATTAGAATGCTTAGAATGCAGTACTCTTCCTTTTAGTTGTATATAGACATACTCTGAGTTTTTGACACAGGAATCATGGAAGTTATGATGTGTGAACTTATTTTCATTCATTTTGCTGTTATCAATCAGCTTGTGTCCTTTATTATCATTTTTATTTGTTCTTTTTAGTTATACATGACAGTAGAGTATGTTTTGACATATTATACACGCATGGAGTATAGCTATTCTAATTAGGATCCCATTCTTGTAGTTGTGCATGATGTGAAGTTTCACTGGTGTATTCATATACAAATATAGAAAAGTTATGTCTAATTTATTCTACTGTCTTTCCTATACCCATCCTCTCTCCCTTCCCTTCATTCCTCTTTGTCTAATCCAATGAACGTCTATTATTCCACCCCCCCCCCATTGTGTGTTAGTATCCACCTATCAGATAGACCATTTGGCCTTTGGTTTTTTGAGATTGGCTTATTTCACTTAGCATGACAGTCTCCAGTTTCATCTATTTACTGGCAAATGTCATAATTCTTTCTATGTCAACTCATGTCCTTTAATGCTAACGTTTTTCTTGAAAATTATCTTGAAGTAGTTCTTTCATTTTTCCTTTTTATCTTTTTGAGGTAACCCATCTTTAGAGGCTCTGTACCTAAAAACCACTCTTTTGGTTTCAGTATCTTTCCTCCATTATTTTCATTTTGTATCTAGCTCATGGATTGTTTTGTTCTCATTTCTTCTGTGCTACTTCAATTTCCAAACATCCCTTTTTGTTGTCTCAATATCTCATCGTAGTTGTATTGATGCAGACATTTTTCTAATATCTCAAATGATATTAATTATTGAAATTTTCTTCTTAGTCTATTTTTGTCTGTTACTATTGTTATATTTGTTCGTTTATTTTGGTTTCTATAATTTCCTGTAGAAATTTTCTTCATGTATCTACTATTTCTAAATAAGTGTCATTGAGGACATGCGGGAAGATACTGGGAGTGTCACCCCAAGGTTCTGATTCTTAACTATGTGATTTCACCTCCCAGAGGTCATTCAGTACGGCCGACAGACATTTTTAGTTATTATGCCTGGGGGGTGGGGGGGTTGCTATTCATGTCTAAAGGGAAGAGGGCAAGGATTTTAAAAAACATCTTACAATGCACAGGATAGCTCCCCACAACAAAAAACTATTCTTTCTAAAATGTTAGTAATGTCACTCACTGTTGAGGAACATTGTCCTAAGGTAATCAAGGTAAGAATTTTTTTAGAATATCTTTATGACCTCATTTTTAGTTCAATTGACTTGATTCCTCACATTTCCCAGAGGGTAAAAATAATTTAATTTAATTTTTTTCCTGAGGAGACCAAGTTTTTTGAAAGCTTGCAGAAGAGGCCTATGGTCATATGTTCACTTACACTTTTGTTTTTGGTATACAGCCCAGATCCTCAACTGTATATAACAAAAGATACTTTAAATACTCTTCATTATAGGCTTTTTAATGAAAACCTCTCCAGAGAAAAGTAGTAGCGGTGAAGGAATGGGGAGAGGGCTATTATCCAGGAGTGTGGAATGGCCAACTAAATGCTCCTCAAATAACTTCTCCCCAAGACTTCTGATATTTTTTGATTCCCTGCTCTTTAGCTATAGAAGTAATTGATGCTCTGGGTCCATAAAGCTTTTGAGCATTCTGTGATATAAACAAGAAACTATTTTTAGCTTTTGACCTTTGCTGAATTAAGATTTGGTTTTCTTAGATACTGTCTGTCAATCACTTGTTTTTTCCTTTGTCCTCTGTTGTACCTTTGTTATTCCTCCATGTTTATCAGGTAATGTCTTAAAAATCCTTTTACTGCAGAATTATTAAATTTTCAAAAGAAGTGACATTATGCATGCCATTTAGTGCAGAAATTCAAAGTTCAATTTAAATGCCAGAGTGTTATCAGAGGAAATCTAGAGGATATGCATTCCCTCCAGTTTGCTCTGAAAAATACCTCCAGCACATTTCACAGAGTTGACTTTATCTTCCTTTCTATACATCAAATGTTCTCTTTTCACTTTATCTAAGTGACCTGTGATCTCAGTCACTCTATCTGTATTCTACCCATGTGTAGTGTTGGGCAGGGATGCATTCTATTTCCTTGCTGTAGGAAGAGTAACTCACCACCTCAGCCTTGCAGGATAAAAGAATTCCTTCTTTGAGTTAATATATGGCCAACATCACTCTTCCTCTGTCTTTTAATATCTTTCTTGGATACAGTAGCCCCAGGTCCTCCTATCCAATCATTTCACGACCAACATAACATGTGTTCTAAAAATTTAGGTAAGATGAATATACATGTTGGAATTTCAGACCTCAATTTTAAGGACATTGTGAGATAAAAGTCATATCACTATCTCTTACATTATAGAATAAGTGACAGCCAACTTTCTTTTCATAAAAACATCTATCTTGCATCCACTGCGTGTGTGTGAGTGTGTTTATAGACACACATGTGCAGGCATATAAATTTCTGCCTTAGTGGGCAAATTTACGTTTCACTTAGTAGGAATTTTTGAATATCAATCTGCTGGGAGCCATCAGCCAAGTAATTCATCCCGAGGATAGTCCACGTTTTGCATTTACTATCCCTGCATTAAATCATGAAGGTCCTGATCAGAGATATGAATGGAAAGTACTCCCTCAAGGGATGGCTAACAGTCCAACTATGTGTCAAATATATGTTAATAAAGCAATCCAGCCACTTAGAAATCAAAATCCTGAACTACAAATATTTCACTATATGGATGATGTATTATTGGCACATAAAGATAAAAACATATTGCTGGAATGTTATGCCACACTTACAAACTTATTAAAAATTATAATCTAGAGATAGCAATAGATAAAGTACAATTAAATTTTCCAATTAATTATTTAGGAGTTCTATTATCCTCAACCATGGTCCGTCCACCAAAAATTCAAATACGAGTAGATCAACTCAAGTCACTTAACGACTTTCAAAAGTTATTGGGAGACATAAATTGGATAAGGCCTTATCTAGGCATACCAACAGGAGAGTTGGGACCTTTATTTGATATTCTAAAAGGTCCATCAGATCCAAACTCACCTCGCATGTTAACTCCTAAAGCAAGAAAGGCATTGAAAATTATTGAAACATATATGGAAAATATACATTTGGATAGAATTGATATAAGTTTGCCTTTATTATTTATTTACTACCAACAAAAAATATTCCTACAGGAGTATTTTGGCAAGAAGGTCCATTATTGTGGATACATTTATCTTATTCTCCTAACACTATTCTTACTAGGTATCCTGAGGCTGTAGGACAATTAATACTCAAAGGAATAAAAGCAGCGAAGGGAGTGTTTGGAATTTCTCCCAATAAAATTATTACTCCATATACTATGGATCAAATTGATGAGTTAGCTAATGAGTTAAATACTTGGGCAATAATCATGTGTAAATCTAATGTTTCATTTGATAATCACTTACCATCTAATCCTTTGTTGTCTTTTTGGTCTAAGCATCCTGTAGTTTTTCCAAAAATGACAAGAAAAACCCCTATCATGAATGCTCCAAATATATTCACTGATGGGTCAAATAATGATACAGCAGCAGTAGTTACCCCTGATCAAACTTTTACATTTTTAGTACCCAAACAATCAGCTCAAAAGGTAGAGCTTAATGCAGTATTACAAGCCTTTTTAATGTTTAAAGATTCTGTATTTAATTTATTTTCTGATAGTCAGTATGTAGTTAATGCTATAGTATCTCTTGAAGATGCTGGTAGGATTTCCCCTTCTTCTACTGATTTCTCTTTGTTTTCCACTATACAAAGTCTAATCTGGGACAGAAAAGATCCATTCTTTATAAGACATATTAGAGCACATACAGGATTGCCTGGAGCCCTTAGTTTGGGCAATGATTTAGCAGATAAAACTACACATGACATACATATTTTCTCTACACTAGAAGAAGCTACGAATTTTCATAAAAAATTCCATGTTAATGCTAATACTTTACAAAAGCGTTTTAAAATAACTAAGGAACAAGCCAGACATATAATAAAACAATGTCAAAATTGTGTGACCTTTTTACCACAAGTTAATCTTGGAGTCAATCCTAGAGGACTGATACCTAACCATATTTGGCAGATGGACGTCACACACTTGCCAGAATTTGGAAAATTAAAATATTTACATGTTACAATTGATACTTCTTCCGGATTTTTGATGGGCTCCCTTCATGCCGGAGAAAAAACTAAAGATGTTATAGCTCATTGCTTACAAAATTTTGCCACTGTGGGCGTTCCTAAATAGTTAAAAACCGATAACGGTCCTGGCTATACCTCTACCTCTTTTAAACAATTTTGCTCATCATTTGGTATTACTCATATAACAGGAATTCCATACAATCCACAGGGACAAGGCATAGTTGAAAGAGCTCATCAAACTATTAAAACGTACTTACTAAAACAAAAAGAGGGAATTGGAAAGGGGTATATATCCCCCAAAGATAAACTTAAAATAACGCTTTTTACTCTAAACTTTTTAAATTTGGATTCATCAGGACTTAGTGCTGCGGAAAGGCATATGTATCCAAAAAATGTGCATAAGCCTAAAGTTCTTTGGAAAGATATTCTAACAGGACAATGGAAAGGTCCAGACCCAGTGATTGTCTGGAGTCGGGGCTCTGTTTGCGTGTTTCCACAGGGAGAACAGCAGCCGATTTGGATTCCAGAAAGACTATCCAAAACGATTTCTACAGATCGAAAAGAAGATGATTTGACTCAAATCCATACAGCTGATATCCAGAACTCCAGCTTGGCCATTCTTACATCTGCGACTGTGATTAACCAGGATGCTTTTTTCAATATCTATTTTATTATTGCATTTTCCACATCATAAGGTTCTATTTTTATTTTTTGAGCTCATACAAACCTAGGTTAATGTTTTTCTGATTAGTTTTATTTTTTGACTATAGAGTTTTTAAACATTGCAATGGAGATTTCACCTAGGTAAAGCTACAAGGCCTTTATTATTATCTTATGTGTTGTACGTTTGTTTGCACATTTGTGTTTTGTGTTGTATGTCTGTGTGTGTGTATTTCATATATGAGGAGCGCTCATGAGAAAATGGATCCGAATTTTTTTTTTTTTATTCACGTGATTTAAATGGCTTAATTTAAATTAGGTAAACAGCTGTTAAGGATTGTTTTTAAAGGTGGTTAACAGATCTGCTTGTTTACTAATTTAAATCAGGTAAACAGCTGTTAAGGATTGTTTTTTAAGGAGGTTAACAGATCTGTTTGTTTACTTTCACCTTTCCTTTTCATTATATTTAATAATTCTTTTCAGGTTAATGTCTTTTTAGCATCGTTGCCAGAATTCCTGTCTTCATCCCAATGAATATAACTCAACAAGTATGCTCAATCAAGGAGTCAACTTACTTTGGGAGGAAACGGACTTTGGGAAGAGACGGACAGATTGATAGATTCCTCCCCTTTGAACTGCTTACAGAACTTGCCTGGACTATGTAACTACGTTTAGTGCAGCAAATTGTGGTAATGCTGGCATATCTTTGCTGATGGTGTCACCAATGATGCAATTTTTCCAAAGGAACTGTCAATTGGCTTGGTGTCGTGGCATTTCTGTATCCTCCTCCCTTCTGCTAGTGATGATCTAAAATTTGGGGGCCAATGGCTATATGCTGGACCGGTAGTCAGTGACGGGTATGATCCAATTGCAGTGGTATCAACCTAAGACAGGAGGCTGACGCCTAAAGGTCAGTTGCCTAAAGGTCAGTTTTCCGATGACGGGTAAGAACCATATGTTGAATTGGACAACCTACCAGGCACGGTCCTTAAGCCACATTAACCTCACTCCCCCACTGGCACCAAGGCCAAATTTGGGGGCCAACAGAGGTGAGGCAAAGAACCTCACCCCCCCACTGGTGCATAGACCTATCCACAAGTATGGCTGTATGCTGGACCAGTAGTCAGTGACGGGTATGATCCAGTTGCAGTGGTATCAACCTAAGACAGGAGGCTGATGCCTAAAGGTCAGTTTTCCAATGACGGGTAAGAGCCATATGTTGAACTGGACAACCTACCAGGCACGGTCCTTAAGCCACATTACTTGTTGTTTAATTAATCAGAAGGGGGGAGATGCTGGGAGCCATCAGCCAAGTAGGTATGACAAATTCCTTGCCAGCTTACTCCCATGCTGTCTAGTGGAAGGACTTCTGAAAGGTGACCTTGCTCAAGGACCAGGGCAGGATCTGTGTTTAGGGTGTTCCCCCTTTAGAATAGGGCAGTTTAGCATAATAGGAGATTAGGGTGTTCCCCCTTTAGAATAGGGCGTATCCTGCTTCTGAGTTCCTCTTGAGTGCTTAGGGTCAGACAGTATATTTTGGGAGACAGAAGCCCATGCGGAGTGGATTTGGGAGAGAGTGGATTTGGGCAGAGAACGTGGATTCCCCCAGAGTGTGTTTGTAGACGGCCGGTGTGAGTTCGGGAATAAAGAATTGCTGTTTGAATCTACAAGCTGTGTGGAGACTCGTGATTTGTGCCCAGTCAGAGACTGCGGCATCAATCAAACTTTTTTAGTCTTTAGAAAAATTTTTCTTGTATTAATCACTTGCAAAACCATGTGCCTCCTTCTCTCTCTCTTTCCTTCTTTCTCTGTGTCTCTCAAACACATATCATATACATTTATGTAAAATCTGCCTGTGCAATTGGAAATATATAAGCAAAATTATGATAAATTTTAAAGGTTATACTCAATGGCTAATTAGGAAGAATATAGTTTTCATTATTTGTTTTTATCTACTGACTCACCTCCAAGTGAGTCCTATGAAGTGGAAAGTTCTCTAAAATTTTGATGTGTAAGCATCAACGTTTTGAAATCCCTTAGCAGAGTAGAAAAGGAAGGTCAGAGAGGTGTTCTCCTGGGATTTACCACTTTTTCTTGTAAAAAAACAAAAAGTCTTTGGTGGTGTCTGCTGAGTAGCAGTTGTCCTGCAGAATGGTGGCATACTTGGGAGAGTAATGGAAGTACTCAGCAGAAACAGCCTCAATTTTGTGCTGTCAGAGGTTCACTAGCCTTTTGCAGAATAATCAATCTAGGAGAAGTGTAGAATGAAACATTTTCAAATTTGATAAGATTTTTGCATTATTAGGTGAACTTATGAACCAGTGAAATCTGATTTGCTGTCAGAATTGTGATATCATCTTAGGAATCAACTGAGGAAATTGCAATTTTGTAAAGGAAGATATGGTCAGAGTACTCTTTTCTTTGGTACTCTTCATAGCAATCCTTTCAATAGTAAATATTTGCATGATAAGGCATCACTGTATAGAGTTACAAAACACATTCCTTTGAGGGAGCACTATTTGCTTTTACTTAAATTTCATCATTGTCTATAAATGTTCATCAAAAGATTTTTCCTAGTATTATAATTAGAATAAAATATTGGAGTATGTAATCAAATTAAAACTTGTTACCCAAATACCTCCAAAGCAAGAAATGTTAAATGATGCTATTAATAGTGACATTAATTAAAAACATATTAATTACCTAAATCAAATAAAATATTTTAAAGACTTAGAAAACATTATCAAAAGAAATTGAAGAGTTTTCAATGCCTATATTAGGGAATGTGAATGATCTCAAATCAATGTTTTAAGCTTACACCTTAAATAGCTAGTAAAAGAAGGGCCAAATAAGACTAAAGTTAGAAGAAAAAAATTTAGCAACTAGTCTTCTTACATTTTCCCCTGAGAAGATCTTCTATACTCTGAGTACATACATATTTGGATTTAGAAATTGTCTGCACATGCTGCCAACTATTCTTCTCTCATTCTTTCTTCAAAAATTAACCTATTTGGGAAAAAATATAAATGGTGGCACCCTAGAAATACTCCTTCAAGTCTATAGGTACTATAAAAATCCATGGTGCCTGAGTGCACAAATAATCAAGACTAGAAAGAAAGTATCAGAGTCTTACTTTTTTCCCTGTGTATAATCTCTTCAATCTGAGTCAATTGCCAGGGTGGTATTGATGTACTTCTATCCAGAGTGGAACTCAAAACCATTATTGTGACATTTTCCCTAGGTGTAGTAGTACAGTTGCTTGTGTTAGATACATTCTTGCTTGTGATATTTTTGAAAGGGTCAATATTAATTTCTATAAATTATAATTTAATTTTGTGGTGATTTATCACTCAGACTCCTCCTATTATCAAAAAATTTGAAATATGTTGAAATCTGCCTTTATGTAATAACTTGAAAAGTTTTATAGATTGCCCAATGCTATATATAATCTTACTAAATAAATAACTTATGCATTAAAGTTATTTAACCAGCCAAATTATTTGTTCTCAAACCAAGTTCTTTAATAAAACTTTTGGGGTGAGAAAATGATTATTTAGAAAGTAAATAAAATGACAAAAATTTCACAATATTAGTTAAGTAACATAATTTCTTTAGGTAGTTAGATTTCTAGGAATTTTACTTTGATTCAAAAGTACTTTATCGATGTTAAAGTGCTATCCAAAAGGTACTGGTTCATTGCTAAACTTGGGAAAGAGAACACAAGGGAACAAAAGAAAAACGTTACTATATTATTGCAGAATTGCATTTAATTTTACTGGATAAACAATTTCATATTCTTGCTTATTCATTTCTATGGCTAGTCATGCTGTCATAAAAATGTTTTATTATTAGAATCCACATCTGTGGCCATTGTAAGCCCACCAGACAAATTAAGCATCCAGATATTTCTTCTCTTTAGGTCCCAAAATAGGACAATAGTGAAGACTACAAATTGTCATAATAGTCACCACTTCGATATTCAAAGACTGTCTCATAATTGAAACAAAAATTATTTCTTCGAGAGCATGAATTGTAGTTCTTCGAGAGTATGGATTTGATGGGTGAGTGATCATTGTAAATAATTATATTACAAAGCAATTATATATATTTATTGTAGATAGATATATTAAAAAATAGTGAAGAATCTCATTCTTTGTGGATCTGAAACCAAAATAGCATGATAAGTACATTGTAGATTTCATAGTGAGCCGACTGCATGATTTACAAGTCTTTAAGTGTGGAATGCTTATATAGAATATAAACGAACTACAACATAGTCAAATGATGGATCATAGATACATGTGAGTTTTATTATGATTTTTGTAGAATTGTAATGTCATAATTGATATCTATAAAATTTTCTGACAGTTGTATATAAAATCCAAATTTACATAGCAGACAGCAGAGTATGTAGCAGTAAATCTTGTTTTTACTGTCTTTTCAGCTTAAGCAAGCACATTGTGAGAATCTGATTGTTCAAGTTCTTTTTAACACATCCTAACTAAAGATTATAGAACTATCTCTGATGAATACAAATCCTCTCTTGTTAAGATCCACCCTACCATCCCTAAATACATCATGAAGAACTTGTTTCCCCTCAAATAGATAAAGGAAGCCCCAATAATTTTGGTTATTTCTATATGATCAATCTTCATGTTTTAGGATAATATGTTTTAACAGATTTCCATATGCCTTAATTGCCACTACATATAAAATATCTCTGCCTGTCACATTGAACTGAGAAAAACAACAACAACAAAAAAACATGAACTAATACCAAATGCATTCCTTCATGAATTTCCATATCAGAAATTCGTCTAATAAAGTTTTTAGTGGGGACATTCTAGATCCATACCACAATCTTTTACCCCTGGTCCCCAAAGGCTCATGCTTATCTCACAATGCAAATGCATTCCATTTATCTTTAAGAGTTTCCATGGTCTTATCAGTTCTAGCACTGCTCAAAAGTCCAAGTCCAAAGTCTCCCCCAAGACTCAAGGGAAATTCTTAGCTGAGAACACCAGCAAAATAAAGATCTAAGTTTTATGCTTCCCATATACAATGAGAGAAACTGAGAATTACCATTCAAAAAGGAAGAAATAGGGGTTACAGAAGCCAGGAATGTGATAAACTGAACTCCAGTTGGGCAAATAAATCCTATAGTGTCATATCGGGCATATGGTATTGAGATGTGGGTTCTGAGTGGCTGGGGCAGCCCTTGAATTTTTTTCTCAGATAAATAGAGTGTTGAATGTATATGTGACTCATGAGAAACTTGTCAAAAATGAAGATTTGATTAAAAATGTTTAGGGTGAGGTCTGAGGTTCTGTATTTCTTATAAGATCTCAAGGGATTACTGCCTGTCTAAGGGACCATCTTATGTGGTTTTGAACCAAACAGGTCAATTCAAATCACTGTGTAAATGGAGAAAGGGCTGAATTATCTTTTCTGAGTTTCAGACCTCATGCAAAACAGCTTATAATAAGCACTCAACTAAAGTTATCTGTTATTAAAATGATACTTAACAGTAAAAATTAAAGGGAGTGTCAAACTATTATGACTTAATCTGATAGCAGTGCCTGGAGACCGGCATGCAAGTGGTTAATCCTTTTTCTGATGGGCTCTCTTGGAATGTGAGTGCAATAAAACTGAGTTCTGCTGTCAACAGTTTTATAGCTTCTGTAATTTCAGCTCCAATGTCTGCCATTGACCTGAAGCAGCTGAAATCACAGGTGCAGCTTCCTGAAAATTGAGCCCTTCTTCTGCCACTACCCCGATTGGCAGTTATTCCTGACAGAAATAAGGAAAGCTGCAACCCATTGAAAGAACATGTTTTGTTTTCTTTATTGTATTCTGAGGGTTTGTTTTCATATAGCTCTCTATCTCATTACACATGATATTAGTAAGAGATTTAAATTGTTATTTAAATTTAAATTTATTGTTAAGAGATGGATTACCTGAGGAGTTTGGTGTACTTAGTCTAGTTAACATTCTATGGAAAAAATAGTTACTTATATGATGTAGCTTAATAGTATAGTCTTTCTTTTCAGTTCACAAAATCAAAAGCAATAAATCCAATCAACTATTTTATATTCATTGTAAGAGAGTTACCACTCATAAAGATTAATTTCTGAGTAACTGTTAAATTAGATCATATCCTAAGGAGATCTTTAGAACTTCTTTTGGGAATTTAAATATAACAGCTAAATATTCAGTTGAAGCTACAATCATTCATCTGGAAGCATATGTGCTCCTGATTCAGGGAATAATGGATTTCTCCTCAAAGGTTATTTTGAAAGACATCGTGTTAAACATTTAAGGGAAAATGTGAAGATAATATTAAATTTTATTTCTTTATGAAGATTGAAAAAAAAAACCCAGAAAATCAAATGCAGTTTTCTAAATTTGAGATGCAGGTAAGGTTTGAAAACAGAATAAACAGAATTTAAAATATTATTTTAGGTTTAATACCCAGAGTCAACAATCTGATTATTTTAGAATGCTGTGATTATATGTTGATATGTTCCATGAGTATTTAATGTGATATTTTGAATATTTTTTTATTAAAATATTATTAGGAATTAAGTTCCAGTTTAACTAAGACATGCTCTGATAAATGTTTTGGGGGAAATTAAGTAAAAATTCTATAAGAAGTTAATACCTGTCATTTGTCGATAAAATAACAAGAATTAATTTATCACCCATGGAAGACCAATTATCACTTTCAAATATTCAGTCAGCAAATAAACGTTTTTTGATAAGAGAACAATCATTGGCACTTTAAAAAGTAGATCAGATTTCAACTTGTTCTTTAATTTATTGAAGTCAAAAATTAAAAGTACAAAATAAGATGGATATTTTTTCCTTTACTTTTATAGTTCCATTTTGTTCAGAAACATTAAACCTGAGTATTAAAATGTGAGTTCAAAGTTTTTTTTCATCTTTTATGTATTTATTTGTTTAATTTTTGTCATTGTTGCTCCTTAATTTTATATCATTCATATTGTGGATATTTTTATTTCTTAGTCTTTACATGTTTCTAGCAGTGTCAATTACTTCTTTCAGCTTTTCAGAAAGAGAATATATTTTAAATCAAATTTCAAAAATCTCATGGTTTCCCTAAGATAATCTTTGTTTTCATATTCAAGTGATTTTTTTCCTGTAAAATTGTTGCCTAAAATGATTTTGATGTCTATTTTTTATTATCCTTTTTCAGTTTTCCAAATCTATTGTCTCAAATAATTGAATTTTCTAACACAAAATTCCTACTTAATAAATGTTAAGGTGGTGACATCAATGACTAAATGACTAAGGGAAAGAATATATAGGCTCAGTGTGAGACAACTTTTAATAGTGTCAAAAAGTGCCCACTGTTGGTCTCTGGGGTGGTGTTTGAGAAATTAACACTACCTTTAACTCTCTGCCACCCATGAGTGAGCCCATCTGCTGTTAAATGGGGCCATAACTTAGCTTAGCCCAGCTTGGTTTTGTACGTTCATTCCCCTGAAATACAGGCAGAAAGCTTGAAGCTCACAGGGAGTCTAAATGTTGCTGTTCAAAAGACAAGTGGGTCCAGGAGTTAAAAAATTTTGAGGACATTCTTTAAGAGATTTTTTCCCCCAAAATACTATAAAAAATATCTGACCATGGGAACACAAGGAATTTTATATCATATGCTTTGTTTGCTTCACAGTAAATAGTTTTTAATGCAAGAAGTGGGAAGAAAATTTAGAATTCCTGTTGATATCTCACAGAGAAAGAACAAGTCTTTTCTGATGATCCACGGTTGGCTAGTCTGATTCAATAAATGCATTTAATAATTTGAGTTTTATTTATTCACCCATTAGTTCCAAATTAACACAGAGAGGAGCTCAATGTCTTTTCTAAGGCTGGTGAACCCACCCAGTACTGGGGATTGAACCCAGGGTACATTACTAATGAGCTTCATCCCCAGCACTTTTTGTGTTTTACTTTCAGACAGGGTCTCACTAAGTTGCCCAGGGTGGCCTCAAATTTGAGATCCTCCTGCCTCAGTCTCCTGAGTAACTGAAATTACAGCGGTGCACACTGTGCCTGGTGAGAACTGGGGAAGTGATTCCAAGGTCACAGATGTGATGGGAGAGAAAGGAAAGCTGTGCTGAAGAAATATGCTTGCCATCAGCAGGATTTCTTCTTTGGTTCTATCACAGTCCTCATGCCCCAGTCTCATTTTGCATTTTTCTCACTATTCTCCTGCCCCCCTACCATCTCCATAAACAGCTCCTTGAAACTGGCCAATTCGGGTATGAATAGGAAGGGAATATGTACATGATTAAATAGACTTAATTTTGCCTTCATGCAGTTTTTCCTGAGTTTGATCAAAATTGGTACAAACTTATTTCTTAATTATTCATGTTTGCCCACCTGTGAATCAGGGATGGGAGGGCACAAAGCTAGAATAAATAAAATCTACACACTGAAAATCCAGCTTAAATAGCTGAGAATTATCAGATATTTGAGCACCATTGTTTTAAACTCACACCTTGGAGAGTGAATCAGATTCAACTTTAGTTTTGGTCCTAGGCTGTGCTGGGTGTAGTGTGGATATTTACCAAGGAAGCAACTTTTTATTTTCTGAGTTTTTCCCTTTACAAAGGAGAAAAATTATCTACTCTGTGTATGGTGGATTTTTTAGGTGAAGTTTACTGGTGGTTAAAGCAGCATCTTAGGTGTGCCCATACTGTGCAGGATGTACCAGAGTCAGCCTCAGGCTCCCATCTGGATTTCATTGCCTTCTGACCTTAGATGAATCAGCAAGGGTTGTAGCATTTCTGACTTCATTTCTTCAACTTACTGTACTGAGCTCTCAGAACTTTTCAAAGTCCTTAATCCTTTCCAACTCTTGACTGTTGTTTCTTCTTACTTGCCTTTGTGTTTTCATTGGGTATTTGGGAATGAAATCATCAAAGAAAGTGATCTTTGTGAAGATACTTTGGGAATTGCAATATGTTAGAGTTGTGGAAAGTTAAAGTCACATGGTAAACTTCCTGTAAGGGAATTGGACTGAGAAACAGTAATGAATCTTTAAGCAGCAAATACAAATACTTATTTGTCCAGAACCATTAGGAGAACACTACCAAAAGGGCTAGAGTCTGCAAGCCAGGATGGAGTGTCCTGACAGTTCTTTTTTTTTTTTTTTTCTTCTTTCTTTCTTTTACTTTGAAAAATTGAACCCCGGGGTGCTTTTTATTTTTATTTTTAGACATGATTTCACTAAATTCCTGAGGCTTACCTTGAACTTGAGATCTTCTTGCTTCAGCCTTCTGAGTGGTTGGGATTATAGGTATGTACCATCCTCTTACTACTTTGTTCTCAAATAGTCATATCTCTGTATATACATATGTTTTTAGAAGATGAGAAAGTTTCTGTCTCTTTTTATAAGGAAAGAGCTATATTGGATCAGAACTAGGCATATGATCTCATTTAACCTTAATAGTTACCTCTTTAAAGGATATATATTCAACTCTGTTTATATTCTGAAGTTTTAGGGATTGAGACTTCGACATAATTTTGAGGGGGATACAAATAACATTTTTCTTATGAAAACCTGCTCCCTACCAATAAAAAATTACTTCTGCTATTGTCATTTTCATTTATGATTCATCATAACAACTGTGTTAGTTGTACTAAGTAAATAACAGGCTTATTGAGCATCTTTAATTTACAAGGTTTTCTCTTCATAAGAAATCATTCTCATTTTCTGTCTTCATAATTCAAATTGGGTAGGTTATAGATTTGTAGGAATGTATTCCTTTTTTTGTGTGTTTTATCTAATTTGTTTGTGTGTAAGTGTTCACAGTAGTAATGGTTTATCTTTTCAAAAATTATTGAATTTCATTGCTTTTTTGTCATCCATAGCTTTATTGAGGTAAAATTGAAGTACAATAAAATGCACATATTTGAAGTATGCAATTTGATAAGTTTTGACATGTATGTAACTTATACAGTCAATATAAAAATATTTTTATTTATTTTGAAATCATGAGAACTGTGCTTCCTGCATGATTTATTAAATTAGAATCAATCAATATAGACCACCATCCCCATTTGTCAACTATTTCAAAATCAAATGGTGCACTTATAAATATCTCAGAAGTTAAGGAATAAAGCTTAAGAAAAATAAATAAAAAGTGCTTTGAACTAAGTCATAATCAAAGCTTAAAATATGAGGATCTCTGGGATGAAATTATACTTAGATGAACATTTATAACCTAAAGTACTTGTATGGAAAGAAGCTAGAATAACAATCAAATTACTTTCTAATTATGTAGAAGTAAGGAAAAAATAAGAGTAGGAGCAGAAATATATGAAACAGAGAAGAAATAATATAACTAAGATTTGATAAAAATCAAACAAGTCTAATAAAAAAGTTAATGGAAAGGGAGCTATCAAAATAATGCTACATATGTTAAAAACATATGTGATAGCTTACATAACATGGTCTATATTGGATAAGGATCCACATGCTGCTGAGAAGAAAGTATATTCAGGAATTGATGGGTGAAATATTCTGTCTATGTCTGTTAAGTCTAAATTATCAACTGCATTTTTTACTTTTATAGCTTCTTTATTTAGTTTTTGTTTGGAGGATTTATCAAGTGGTGACAGAGGTATGTTAAAGTTATCCATTATTATTATGCTGTGGTCTATTTGATTTTTGAAGTAGAGAAGGATTTGTTTGATGTATATAGATCCTCACTGTTTGGGGCACAAATATATATGATTGTTATGTCTTGTTGATGTATAATTTCCTTAAGAAGTATGAAATAACCTTTTTTTGTCCTTTCTGATTAACTTTGGCTTAATGTTCACTTTATCTGATATGAGGATAGAAACCCATGCTTGTTTTTGTGGCCCATGTGAGTGAGATATTTTATCCCATCCTTTCACCTTCAGTCTTTGGATGTGTTTATCTATGAGCTGAGTGTCTTATAGACAGCATATACTGTTGGATCTTGTTTTTTAATCCAATCTGCCAGTCTGTATCTTGATTTATGAGTTTAGGCCATTAATGTTCAAGGTAATTATTGAGACATGATTTGTTCCTTGTTAGTTTGGTTTCTTTCTAGTTTTTAATTTGAATTAGTTTTTGTTTTGATTGACAATTTCTTTAGTGTAGTTCCCCCCTTTGCTGGTTTTCATTTTTTTTTTGGTCTCATTTCATCTTTATGAAATATTTGGTTGAGAATGTTCTATAGTGCAGGTATATAGTTGTATATTCTTTTAACTTTTGTGTATCATGGAAGGTTTTTATTTCATCTTCAAATCTGAAGCTTAATTCCAATGAGTATAAGATTCATGGTTGGCGGGGCTGGGGTTGTAGCTCAGTGGTATAGTGTTTGCCTAGAACTTATAAAGCACTGGTTAGATTCTCAGCACCACATATAAATAAATGAATAAAATAAAGGTCCATCAACATCTAAAAAATATATTTAAAAATCAGATTCTTGATTGGCATCCCCAATTCAGAGCTTGTTATATGTTATTTCAGGTTTGAAGGTCTGAGTTGAGAAATCAGCTGAAATCCAAATTGTTTTCCCCCTATGTATAATCTGATATTTTTTTTCTTGCAGCCTTTACAATTCTATCCTTATTCTATATGCTAGCTATTTTCATTATAATGTGTTTTGGTGTGGGTCTGTTGTAATATTTTTATATTTGGGGTCCTGTAAGCTATTTGTATTTGATTCTCCATTTTACTCATTAGATTTGGGAAATTTTCTGATATCATTTCATTGAAAAGATTGTGCATTTCTTTGGTTTGTATCACTGTTCCTTCATCTATCCTGATAAATATTAAATTTGATCTTTTCATGTTATCTCACGGTTCTTGGAAGATCTGTTCATGGTTTGTTAACATTTCTCTTGGTGGTCAACTCTATTTTCAAGATTATATATTTTGTCTTCATTGTTGGAGAGTCTGTATTCCAAGTGGTTTGGTCTTTTGGTGATGCTTTCTACTAAATTTTTAATTTGTTTATTGTTTCCTTCATTTCAAGGACTTCTGCTTGTTTTTTTTTTTTTTTTTTTTTTTGTTTCAGAACCTCTGCTTCTTTATTGAAATCATCTTTCACTTCCTGCATTTTCTCTCTGATTTCATATCTTATACCATCCTTTACTTTTCAGATCAGTTTAACTATATTCATTCTAAACTCCTTCTATGACATTTTTTCCACTGTAGCATTCATGGATTCTGTTATTGGAGTGTCTTGTTTTATTTGGGGCAATTTGTTCCCTTGCTTTTTCATGTTGTTTTGTGTGTCTAACATATGAATCTGAGGCAGTAGAGTTTTTACCCTGTGGACTTATGGCGTCCCTAAAGGTTTCCAGTCCCTCACTGTTTAGGGAGAGACAAATAATAACAACAACCAATGCAAATGATATACAGCATGAATCCAAGTAGTACCTACTATGAAATCTACAATATTAATTATCAGAATAGACAGAAATGATATGATCAATTACTGCTCACAGTAGAAACAGCAAGTTTTCAAAAGGGTTTACAATTTCAAATGGTGGACAGGGAAAGAGCAGAAGTGATATATGATGTGATGATTATGAGGAGAATGAGAGTAGTAGAAGTAAAAAATTAAAGGAAGACTGAAAGAACAATAGAGATTGGCTGTTAGCAGAAGAAAGGAGAGAAGGGAAACGGGTAGGAGAAAAAAAATATATATATAAAATAAAAATTAAAAAAAATTAAAAATAAAAGAATACAAAACAAAACTATTCAAACTAAACATTGTAGTTCACAAAAACCAACCAACCAACCAACCAACAAACAAAACAAAAACTAATCCATGAGAAATAACTGGCTTCAAAAATGCTAGAAATGAGAAAAAAGATATGAATATGTATAAATGCCCATGGACCATTAAAGTCACAATTAAACAGAGAAAACAAATTTTAAAAAAAAGATACTGATAAAAAATTAAAGAATTCTTTCTGAAAATATTCTCAGTTTCTCTTCTCAGGCATTTTAGGCGGGTATCTGGAGTGTGATGCTCCACCCTTTGGATTGCTAGAATGAGAGTGGTAATCCTGTTTCTGGAGGCAGAATTTAGGCTTAGGTGGGCTCCAGGCTCTTCACTGAATGCCAGTTGGTCTGGAGATTTTACATTGGTACACCCCCAGTGCTCAGTACTGACTGGTCCATGCTGGAAAACTATATGTCAGAGATGTCCCCTGGGTTCCATATGTGTGTAGGGGACCCAATTCTTAGTTTCCTTTGTCACCCTTGGACCCCCATATTTCCTGGTCTTGGGATCAGTCTCCAAACCATTTCCCCCTCCCCCAACCCATCTGAGTTCCCAGCCAGATGCCTCTCTCCCAGCCAGTCCTGCAAGCAGTCAAATTGGAGAGGCACTGATAGAGCCAGGTGGGTTTCTATGACCAATTGTCCCCTGTGTAAACCTCTTTCTACACTTGATTTCCTGTATTTCTGGCCAGATTCAAGTTTGTCAAGAATCAGCCCTTTCAGCTGCTGCCCCCAAGCAGCAGTTGCAAAATGGTTCCTTCCTTTGCCCTCCCCATGCCACCTGGAGAGATGGTGGCTTCTTTCCCCACACACAGACATTGTACAGTGCTCTTTGAGGTTTGCTGGGCAATGTCCTTGTTCTCTAAATGCTTCATACCTACACATGCTTTGGGCTTCCCCCAAATGTGAGTTCCTTTAATTCCTTTATTTCTCCACTATGCTCCTGGAGGGACCATTCTCGCTGGTGCTTCTGGTCTGCCATGGCAGTGGCTATGTCACTGGGGGTTTCTTTCTTGATCTGTTTTGAATGAGTACCTGATCTGCTTTGAATGTTCAGTTTTAAATTCCAGTAAAGTCGCCCCACTTTCATTTGTTCACCCACCTTACTGAGAAGCTGGGTGTCTTTCTTGGTTTCACTCCACAGAGCATAAAGGAAAGTGACCTTCTTGAAAAACCCCTTCATTGATCTTTTCTAATGTTTTTCTAGTATCTTTTTAAAAAATTTCTTCTTATTATTATTATTTCCTTCCTTCTACTAACTTTGGCATTACTTTGTTATTCTAATTCTAGTTCATTGAGGTATGAATTTACATAATTTGAGATCTTTCTTTTTTCTTAATTTACACATCTATTGCTATAAAATTCCCTCTAAGAATTTCTATTGCTACACTTCATAACTTTTTTAAGCTGTATTTTCATGTTGTTTCAATAATCTAGGAATATGAGAATAAATAAATATGTCAATTGCTATATTTTTGTAAAGAATTGTCCTTGATTCATTATTTTTCTCTAGGTATTTGAAAGTGAAAAAAGTAAAAGGTCAGTATAACAATTAATATTATGTAATTGTTTAATTTTGAGCTTTTTGGAATATGTTATTAATGTTCTTTAGAAGGTTTTTTATTGTTTTATGACTTTTGTTGATATTACATTTTGAAATCTTCATCAATACACATTGATCTGTAATCCTTAATTTAAGGATTAAAACATTTGTTTTAATCTATTCCTTTTAATAGTCACTTTAAATTTTTTTTTTATTATTTCCCAACACTGAGTTAATAGTTAATGTGCCAATTTTATGCAGCAATGTAATGCTTAACTTCATATTTATTTATTTGCTACAATTTCTATTTTGGTCAAATTAAATTAGGTTATTTTTATATCTGTCACCAGAAAGAATATTGTTAGCACTGTATCTGTTTTTACCTTCTACTTTTCTTAATTTGGTCATTTTTATTATAATATTGGATTTTTCAATATTCTGATATTAGATATATTTAATGCCTCTCTTTTCTGTTCTTTGTAGAATGCAGTTAGACTTACTTTCAGTTTTCTCTTGTGATATTCAAATTTTTGGTTTTGGAAACACAGGGTACAGTATTTAATAAATGTTTTATGTATACATTTAAACTTAGGTTAATATTAATATTTGTCTCATCATAGATTCTTCAGCATCAGCATATTTATTTTAAAATATGTAATATTCATGCTTTTATGCAAATTCAATAAATATTTGAGATCAAATGATTATTTTAAAATTAAATGAAATATAAATTTTATATGCATGCTCTTGATATAGTTATTTAATCTTCCACATAATGGTCAATGTTTACTCAGTGTGTTTATTTCCTAGCTGTTGATTACCATAGCTCTTATCACACATTTCCTTCTATTATTATTTGGTTAGTATAAATGTGCACTGTTTCTCTCATAGGGGTCAATCTTATTGATAAAAGGAACATGTTTGATTTGTTAAATGTTCTTTTGTTGTCTTCAGAGCATAACACTCTATTATACAGCAGATGCTCAAAAACATCACTAATTTGATTATAATTTTTATGAAAACCATTTTCATTGTGTTGATAGACATTGCTAAGCAACTAGTTATTCCCCAGGTACAGATATATAAAAGGCCTTCTGCATTTTCTTCTCTAAACATTTGCTTCTCTAGGTTTTTGCACTGATAAGAGTGAGGAATAGCAGTCAATAAGACTCTCAGCACACATTCTAGATACTTCAATGGGGCAGAGAGTGAAATATGAACTTCTATAGTCTATTTCCCTTGCACCTTCCACCTATCCCCCTTCCAGTGGTGACATGCTAGGAAAATGGAAAGTATTTGTACATGTGTACATGAAAAAAACAACCTGACACATTTGTGTAAAGAGGATTTCATTCCTTATCAATAGATTTCCAACTGATAATCTGTATGTCATATACCAAATCTCTGGGTTTCTCACTATAAAGAGGAGTAGTCCCTTATCAATATTTTCTGCAAGAACTCATTAAGATTCAAACATTCAAAAAGATACCGCAGGCCCTACAAAATCCACAATGCATGACATTTCTCCAGTCAGCCTTTTGTAAATTATATTTTGTAGGTTGTACAATGCCTTCACAGAGAAGTCCTTATTTTAATTGCAATTAGTTATGCAAAGGATACACGGCTAATCCTAACACCAAGCATACTGAAATAGAAAGATTGTAGAAAACAAACAGAGAAAAATTCAGAGAAACTCCTTCTACAGAAATTCTGAGCAAAACCAACCTTATCAAAATGAAGGAAACTACTTGTTATTTACAAGTGAAAATACTTTTCAGTTTAAGCCTTTATTCAAGCTATTTGCACTATTTGGATTTTTTTTCTTTCATTTTTTAGCCTCCCAAACATCCTTCAAGTTAATATCTACATATCCTTTAGCTCTCAGCTAGGAAAAGTACTTCTTGAGCCTTCTCTGATTGCTCTGAGTGGCTTAGGCCTCCTGTTATTCTCTCATCAATCAGTATGACTTCCTGTAGCCTCTTATATTCTGTAATATGATTGAGGTCAGAGGTCAAATCTGTGTTGGTCATTTTGATAATTCCTGCTCCTAGCCCAGTGGTTGATAAAGTAGGCAAACACCACATCCAGAAAGATGGCAATATTTTTTATTTATTCTGGGAAATACAATCGATCCACCTATTTGATCACATTAGTGGATAGTAGCTCTAGATATTGGATTGATTCTGTTCAATTTACAGTCTCACCATTGTTCCCGAGAAATACCAGAGGCATTATTTTATTCACTAATTTTGTTCAAATTATCATTTTATTTCCTAATATTATTTCTCAAGGGTACAGATTTAAAATACTACAACAAATCATAAATTCTTAGAAGTTTTTAGATGTTTTCTTTATGGTAAAAATATGGAGTGTAGAGAATTTGATGCCCAGGAAAAGTTTGAAATCAGAATAAACACAAAATTTCCTAGCATCAAAGTAAAGTGGATTTCATGATTTGAATAGGTACATAAACAATTGTCTTTGTCTTTGGCAGGAAAGTGCAGATGACTTGAGTGTGCACCCCAGTCTTTGCTCAAGTTTTTCTGTTTGAGGAAAGAGATGGCTGGAGTTTCAGGTAGTGCAGGTTACGACCCATCACTGTGTACCAATGTTCTCCATAAAAGTACTGGGGAGAATGTGTGCAGCCGGTTTTCTATGTTTTCTATATTTCTATAAGAAGAGGTATGTGAAATACATTTCTAACATCATTTTAGACCATTCACCCTACTTAAGTCTTTAAAACAAAGGACATGGTAAGACCATAGAGCTGCTAAAAAATTAAAAACAAGACAAAAAACAGAAACAAACAAACAAACGAACAAAAAACCCACAAAGGAAAAAAGAAAGAAACAAAGAAAGAAAATGAATATCAACCTCAATCAGTGAATACATTTTGGTGTTACCCTGTAGTTATGCAAGGTAGGATTTATAAAGACCTGAATGAAATCACCTCATATTTAGTTAAGTGGCCAAGATCTTTGGTTTGTCCTGAAACTATTTTTATGAAGTCTCCTATGATAATATTAATCCAAATATGAAACAAAACTTATATTAACACTAACAGCATCAGCACAAGAATCAAATATTAAATACCACAAAAGATAAATACTGCTCACACCAGAAAATCTTAAATTCAAATCTGAGGACAGGTTGTTGGCACACTGATGTTATGGCTATCAGTTCAGTAGTACTCAAAGTCCATGGGAGTGCTGCTATTAGGAACAATTACCCATTCATGGGAATGCAACATCCAAACAGATCACTATTCCTTTAGCATGATGAGTGGGCAGATTTTAGAATTTCTTACCTTCCTGACATTTTAAAAAATCTTTTTTTAGTTGTCAATGGATCTTTATTTTATTTATTTATTGGTGCTGAGAATCAAACCCAGTGTCTTACACATGCAAGTACTCTGCCACTGTGCCACCTTCCTGCCCTTTATTTAGCCTTAATTAGTGATGAGTTATTTGCATGCTGATAGATTATGTCTGTGTATTTAGGAAAAGAATGATCTAAATTCTTAAACATTAAGCATATTTTATACCCTTTTGGGTATCACCTGTGTGTACAAATAATTTTCTGAAAATGTTATAGCTAAGTCAAAAAATCACATCCTACTCAATAATAAGTCAAAACATAAATTGGGACATTATAAACTATTTGATTAATATTAAATATTCATTCCTAGCAATGTTTTATTTTCCATGCTGATGGAAATATTTAAGCATAATATAAATGACCTGCCATTGTATTTTCTAAATATGTATGTGCATAGTTAACATACATTTTTCTTTAGTTTATTTGTTGTTACATGATGTCCAAACATCTTTGACCTTAACAGATAGGATTCCAATAGAAACAAATTGTATCTCTGCTGTATAGTTCCATTTGGCTCAAACCATCAAACATTCAGTTGACTTCAAAACAGCCAAAAAGCATAAGACATCAAATGTAGGCTTTGGTCATTTTCTTGGAGCCTATATTGGGTCTGTGACTAGTCACCCCCTAATATAATTTTCAATCTGAAATTTTAATCTTGCTGCACACATTCATATTCCAGGCTTAACATCTCAGTTTCCTATTGTCCATCCCATCCCACTGACAGCCAAAATAATTAAAAACTAAAAAACACACTCTGACTTTTGGTGTTAATTAACAAAATACAACAAGCTTAGGGAAAATATGAACAGTCTGATATATATATATATATATATATATATATATATATATATATATATATATATATATATATATAATTTCTATTGAGGAAGCAATAGAAATTTTCCAAAATAAATTCCAAGGACTTTATTTTCTGTTAGAAATTGAGAAGATTCCTTTTGCACATGGTTCTTATTTGTAGGACTCAAGATACTGTATTAATGAAAAGAAGTCTCTGTGCCATCTTATCACATTTCTAACAAATGTTATTAAAATATATTAATATGAAATAATTATGTTATTTCTGTGACAATCTTTAAATGCAAAGAAAAGATAGATCTCGGACTTTACATGACAAAGAATAGAGTAAGAAACCTAAAGTAAGAAACTTAATTTTTTATCAAGTCATTTTAATTTTAACACTTTCCCTATTCTAAAATTTAATTATTACTTATAATTTGGTTCCAAAATGATCTTTTTAAAGGAATTGAAAGTGATAGCAGTGTTTTGTTTTTAAAAATATAATTCAGTCATTCATCCTCTTGACAATTATTATTTTTAGCATCTACCATACATAAATAATTCCTGAGACAAGAGGAATATAGCAATAAAAGTATCAACCTTGATTTCTTGTTTCATGGACCTTATAAAATGAGAAACACATTTATCAAATAATCTCTGATGCATGCACATGCACATACACATACCATGATATGCTAAATGTCATGAAGTAAAAGTAGATTGTGCTATCAGAACATTTAAAGAGGGAGTCTGTATAATCTGGGCAGGAACTGGATGATGTCTAGTAGAGGTAACATTTTAGCTGGATGAAAAGGTGATATTTACAATAAACCTGGGGAATGTTTAAAAGTTCAGTAGGCAAGAGTAGGGAAGAATATTTTCATGTGGATGTTCAGTGTATATGCAGAGCTGAATTGCAGAAAACAAAGCAAGATGTGGTTGGAAATGTGGGTGGAAATGGGTTGGGAATCCAGTTAGGAGCCAGGTAATGCAGAGCTTATGAATCCATGTTAAAAGGAAACATTTTCAAAAAGGAAAGTTAAGTGACAAATTTGCCTTCTTAAAAAGAAATATCTCACTGGGCTTGGTGGCACATGCCTATAATCCCAGCAGAGAGGATGAGACAATAGAATTGTGAGTTCAAAGCCACCCTCAGCAACACAATGAGTGAGACTCTGTCTCTAAATAAAATATAAAATAGGGCTGGGGATGTGGCTCAGTGGTCGAGTGCCCCTGAGTTCAATCCCCAGTGCCCCCCTCCCCCCCAAAAAAAAGAAAAGAAAAGAAAGAAAGAAAAAAGAAATATCTCACTTGGTGTCTAGTATACAGCCCAGTTATGCTAAAACAGTAAGGTAGATGGCCAAGATTCTATAGAAAATACCCAGAGATAGCATGCAAGATATAAGATTTATTGAAAACTGCTTACAGGGAATGCCCAATGATGATAGCTGGACAAATAACACCTCCATCCCTCATGGTGCTTTGCCCAGTGACAGCTGACTCGATGGGCAATTATCATCAGCTCTGTATCAGTTACCAAAGGGAGAGGAGTTTTATAGGTTAGACTACAGAAGAAGTGACATTAGCTTGCTTTGTCCCATTGTATGACCAACATTCTGAGGAACTTGATTTGCATGCAAGAGAGCAGCTTTCTACAGAAAACACTAAATTGCCTTAATCTTTAACATATGTGAGAGAAAGTCAGTGTCCTTCAAGATAATACCTGGACATTCCAGCCAGGACCCACTTTCATTGTTCCCTTGACTTGGCTAGGTTTTGGGGAATGGAAAGAGGCATCTCAGGAACATGGTGTTTTACTGTCCTCCTTTTCTCCCAAGTTGACATCCTCCAGATTTTCTCCTTATGGAGATCTTATTTCAAGTCTGTGTAATCCAAAGAGTGGGGCAATATTTTGGTAGCATAGGGAGATTTTAGAACCTAAGATTCAAACATCATGGGTGACCCTATTCTAATGATCTACAGCATAATGTAAGCCTTCATTCATGATAAAAAAAAAAGCTGTAATAGGAGCCTGCTGCTCTCAGCAACTCAGATAAGAAATAGTCAATGATATTATGACATTCTCTATAGTTAGTGTTGTCACTGGGTGATGCAGAGGCAGTGGAGTGGTATGTGGTGTCTTGATATATGGTGCTACAAAAAATAAAAGATGAGAGAATTTGTTTGACTCTTGTGCTTGAAGAATGGTCATCAAACTGGCAGCTGTACAATAAGGAAAGCTCAAGAACATTTTTGGAATTGCAAATTGAAGTAATATGGACTAGGGTGAGAAGATGTTGCTGGCTGCCTGAGAGGAAAAGCAGGGTTTTTTTGGGGGGGGGCGGCGGATCATGACAAGAATAATAGTAGCCCCTCTTGCATCTATAAATTGGGCTACCTGAGGCCAGCAGAGTTCATCTTTGTCTCCTGAAAGATGATTTTTGCTTCAATACCCCCAATATCTATGTCTTTTTCCTTTCATTCTTCGGCTTATTTCCCTTCTTCTATTTTCTTTTTTTTTTTTTAAAGAGAGAGTGAGAGAGGGAGAGACAGAGAGAGAGAGAGAATTTTTAATATTTATTTATTTTTTTAATTATCGGCGGACACAACATCTTTGTTTGTATGTGGTGCTGAGGATCGAACCCGGGCCGCACGCATGCCAGGCGAGCGCGCTACCGCTTGAGCCACATCCCCAGCCCTTCTATTTTCTTTTTCTTTAAAATACCCACATTATTTTTCACCTTAACCTCATTCTCTCTTCTCCCATGCCCCATCCTCTTTTATACTTTCTCTTAACTAACTATAATACAAAACAGAGGTGATTGTATTTAAATATTTGTTGTATTTTCTAAAAGAAATTTTATAATTTTTATATTTACAATTATCAAAAACACCACTACCACAGTATTAGCATAAAGCTTAAATTGTTCTATTTGAGTAAAATTTGTCTTAGAAGTTAGTAGTTTTTTGATTGGAAAAATAGAGGATCCTTCTCTTCATCAGAGTGAAATTATGTTGAAATCTTAGGAATAGGAAAGGCTGTGTGATGCCATTTCACAATGACAGAGTTGATTATCTCCCATTTAGAATGGGTATTTTAAATCATTGTGCAAGTAGTAGGCAAAAATTACTATTGCTTTGTGGGTCTTTAGAAGATAAAACTGACAGAGGCTTGCTGAAAAATTACCCAAATGATATTCTTAGGAGCTCATACCTAAAGGATTCTGGACTTAGGGGTTTTGTATGGATTATCTCACGAAATTTCCACAAAATCTTATAAAGAAGGAACCTAGCATGTTATAACTTTGCAAACTATGAACCTGATGTTTGAAAAGGTTGAATAAATTGCCTGAGATTCTGAACAGGCATGTGAAGAGCTAGAATTCAAACCCAGGCAGCCTTATTCCAGCACTAGAGCAAAACTTCTGTGCAAACCTTCCCACCTGCTGCAAAGCTGCACTAACTCTTGAAAATAATGACTGCTAGTAATTTGCAGTTAAGAAATATTCTCGATTAATACATTATGTCATATTTCCTTGGAAAACTTCAATAGTCATTCCTAAATAATCCTTTTCTACATCACTTAATTTTTATTTATCAATAAATAATGTCTTTGGACATAGCATAAAAATTATAAAACATAAAAGTAGCCCCAAACATCCTTTGTTATTCTAATTATTAGAAAGAATTAGAATAAGCAAAACAATATTCAAATATAATTTTTCTTATTCTAATTATTAGAAAGAATTAGAATAAGCAAAACAATTCAAATATAATTTTGCATTATCCCATGTCTTTGGAATTTCCTAAAATATACAAAATGATTGTAAATATTTTGTACCATTTATAGTAATCGTAACAGATATTTGCAGTAAGCAGAAACTTCCCTTGTTAATGTATTTGCTCTCTTATTTATTTATTTGTATACTATCTCACTCTTTGCATTGGGTTGTGCTGTTTGTTTCCGTGACTGGTAAATCATCATGAGTTCTCACTGAGAATTTGCCAAATCATCTAAACTGGCAATAAGATTTTCAAGTTCCAAAAGCTTCAATACTTTGAGCCTTGGCTGCTGTCCAAAGTCCCACAGAAGTTCAATTAGAGTAACAATATGACTGAAAGGAAACATAAAGCTCTCTTGTGGAGCAATCTTATGATCTTTCAGGCAAGAAGAGGTGGTGGGGGGCGCGTCTTTGATCTCTTGTGCCTGTGCAGCAGATAGGCCGCCATGGAATGGCTCGTGCAACTGGAAAACAGTAAACTCTCACATTTTGATTTTATTTTTGGTTCTTTGACATCTCTAGATAATAAACTCAGTGTGGGGTGGCACCACCTAGTAAGCTGAAGGTCCAGATAAAACAAAAGACAAAGGAAAGATGAATTTGTTCTTTATTTCTCAGGGCTGAGAAACATTTTGTTTCCTGCCCTTGGACATCAGAACTTTCTCTTCAGCCTCTGAACCCCAGAACTTTCATCATATGTCTGCAGATTCTTAGGCCTTTCTCCCAAGACTGGGTATTACACAATTGGTTTCCCTGCCTCTGAGGCTTACAGACTTGGACTGATTCATGTTACTCTCAGGTCTCCAGGTTACAGATGGCATATATTCAAATTTGTCAGCCCTGATAAACATGTGAGACAATTACCCCAATAAGTCTCCTTTTATCTATCTTCCTACCTACCATCTATCTATGTATCTTCTATTTGTACTTTTTTGCTGGAGAACCCCCACTTGTACACATAAAAAAGTAATTTGTCATTGCAAAAAGGTATGGATAGTTAGAGGTATACCTTAAAAAGTTCTGCATTTTAACAGATAGGTGAGAGAAATTTAAAGTAGATCATTCCCTATTCCTTACCCCAAATGTATGCTTTGAAATTAAATATGGGCATGGAGTAAGGAGCTAGTCTGTCTCTAGTTGTGTGCCATAATTAATAGAAGGAGCTCCACTAACAGGTTAGCAGAAATTTTGGGGTCCACCTGATTATATTCTGTAAGACTTCCTGCTAAGAAAGTGCTAGCAGACCAGTAGATCTGTACAAGCTGAAATAACCCATTTGAGCTTGAAGAACAAAATACTCAAAATAAGTGTGACAAAAGCTATGTCCTTAGTGGCATTCTTCAGTCCTCTAGATTTTATTCTAATTTTGGACTCATTGAGACAATGACCTGGTATGATTAAAATAGTTGTTGAACCTAATGTCCCCTTGCTTACCCCGAGGGCTTGTTTTAGTGTCTCTTTTCTTCTAGAACTAATTTTTGGGTCCCAGCATTTGTCCTTTGTAGCCCTAGTAGCCTGGCATCTGCTCAGATATAAATACCATTTCCATAATCAACTTTCTTCTATTTGGAATTTCAAACTTTCTACTCCAGAATCCCTGTATGCTCTTCTTCTCTGCTTTCTCACTCTTTTGAACCTTTACTTGGAGAAGATTTGACCTTAAAGTTTGGCCAAATTCTGTGGATATTTCCAGTAGCTATCTGGTCATTCTCCCATTGTCAGTATAAACCAAGCCTGAGGTACCATCATACAAAAGTCTGTGCTAAAAAATGGAACTGCTATGTCTTTCTTATAGAGGCAAAGTATAGTACTGTGAAATCTGATGACATATTTGAAAGCAAGAAGCCAAATTCACATTAGCACAATTAACAGTGCCCAAAACAGGCAGCTCCACATCAAATTTTGCCTTTCTGAGAGACAAGCTAATAATCTCAGTGTGAGGAGATTCAGTTCTTCATATTTTCTAACAATACTTATTGTTTCTTGTACTTAGTCTGTCAAAGCTATTTCTCTGAAAATAATGTGACCAGTATTGAGCTTAAAACCAAGAACTCATTTTCTAAGCTGAAATGCACATTACATTCATAAAATTCATAAGAGAAGCTTTTAAAAATGCTGATGGTTAGGCCTCACTTCCGAAGTTCCTAATTTATCTGAGAGTAAACAGGAAATTGACACTTAAACAATAATTTCTAGTTAACTGTATTATAACACGTAGGGCTGAGACTTGGCAAGATGGTTAGAAAAATTCTAGAGTGCTTTCTCCCATCACTCGTCCTCATTAGTGCTCCTCTTAGACTTGTAGAAATCTATGCTCTGGGGTCTGGGAACCCTGAGGTTACCTGACCTCACTGTCCTTCCTTCATCTGGGCTCTTGAAAAGGCCTCTCTCATGTGACAAACTTTACTCTCTGTTCCAAAAAAATAGTAGTTGTCAATGATGTGAATGAGCAGCTGGGATTTAACATGGTTAGTAGTTATATAGAAAATTCTACTCTCTACCCCAAAAGCAAGAACCCGTTCTTGAAGCTGAATAGAGTTGGAGAAAGTAGTGATTATCTTATGATCTTCTGTTATGTCAAGGCTGGCTTCTCTGTCTTTTCATAATATGACTCACAAGCTAGAAATGGATGAGATTATTCTCTCCAGAGGGCAAATTGCTTCTATTGATATTAATCACTGTGGAAAACCAATTATCTAGCCAGGGGCATTGAAGCTTCTGTGATTTCATTAAATAGGTAAAAAATGTAAAAACAATACCAATGATAGTGAAATCATCTATTATTTGAAAAAATGAAGAATGAAAAACTGCTGCTCTATGTAAAAATGTTTCCCTTTGTGAAGAAAAGAAAAAAAAGTTCAATTTCCAGAACATGGCATGATTCCTTAAAGTAGGTGTCATAGATAAAAGGCCTAGCTTTTTGAGAACTTATGGACTCATATTTTAACCATTATTTTCTTCTGACCCCACTTGGAAACCTAATAAAATTATCTTGGCACTCAGTAGAGGATCTATGTTAAGCTTTAGAACCATTATAATATCAAAGAAAAAATAAGATCTAAGGGGAAGATTAATTACTAGTTTATTTTTAAGTAAACAGAATTAATTTTGTCAAAACTTTGTTGTTTTGGGATAAATCTGTTATGATTGTGTGTGTGTATGTGTGTGTGTGTGTGTCTATAGTTCATGAGAAACATCATTTTAAAACTATCAACTACCAAGGCATGGTGATGCATGTATGTAAATCCAGTGGCTCAGAAGGCTGAGACAGAAGGATTGCAAATTTAAAGCTAGCCTCAGCAATTTAGTGAGGTCCTAAACACCTCAGTGAGACCCATGTATCAAAAGAAAAAATAAAAAGGGCTGGGAATGTGTCTCAGTGGTTAAGCAGCCCTAGGTTCAATCCCCGTTAACTAACCAAACAAAACAAATAATTATTAACTTTTTCAACATTTTTATCACATAAGACTTTTTTTATTACTTCTTTTTATTTGTACATAACAAAAGAATCCATTTTGACATAATTATACAAGTATAGGATATAATTTGTTCTAATTCAAACTACAGGAGCTCTCTAATGCTTATATTTGAATGATAATGTTCATAAAGTGTTTAATAGAAAAATGCTTTTGCAGTTTAATAGAAAATATGAAGACCAAGAAGTAAAAAGGTTTGGCATGAATTTGCTGTATGACATTTAGTAAAATAACTTCTGGAATGCTATTCTTTAAAAATGGCTTTGGAAGAAATCATATTTAAAAATTTAAAGCTCTGTTAAGGTAATCAAAAATGCATAAATACCTTGAGGAATTACTTTAAAAGGGTGTAACTATTATGGTAAATAAGATCACAACAGTGAAATATACAATATATTTAGAAATTTGTAGTAATTAGCCTAAGCAATAATTTAACATCATGAACTTAATAACTTTTGATAATTAAATGGAAAACATAAACCAAATTATTTCTTGTCAGGATTAGATGGGGGAAAAAAAGAAAGAAAAAAATCAAACAATGTAGCTGTAAGAAATTAAACTGAAAGCAGAACTAATGCAACATAATTGCTAACATCACAAATAATAAAATAACTGCCTTTTTGGTAGAATTTGTAGATTTATGAATTCTATCACACAAAACTGAAAAGTCTCTGAAAATTTTGTTTGAGGAATACAGTAAAAGTCATAGCATTAAGATAAAATGAAATATTTTTCCAGATATGAAATTTAAAAAACAAAGAGATGAAGTAAAATAAAATAATAAAATATCATGGAAATAAAAAGATGTGTTTGGAAATGACCAAAACCAATAAAACATATCAAAGTTTATAGGATGGTGCAAAATCATACCAAGAAGAAAATCAACTTTAAAATTAGTGGAATATCTCATTCTAAACCTAAGAGAGAAAACAGACAATTTTTAGGATGAGGAAGGGAATATTCCCTCAGATAGAGAGAAGATTAAGTTAAATAGGGATGCATAATGTAAAATTTTCAAACACATTTAAAAATCTCAGTGGAACCGTATTTTTCTAGGAAAATATAAGATTGAAATAAATGAAAAACATGATGGAAAACTGATTAAATGAGTTGACTTTTGGAGGTGGTGGAAACTCTAGGATATGAAACCAAGTTGGAGAGAACAGATCCTTTGTGTGTGTCCTTCAGGAATATATCTTGTCCTGGCCCCTTCCTCTTCCTCTTCTTCCCAGCTGCCATGAGGTGAGCAGGTTTATTCCTCCATTCCTTTCTGCCACTATGTTTTGTCTCACGTCAAGTCAAAAGCAATGGAGCTAGCCAATTATGGACCGAAACCGCTGAAACAGTGAGCCCACATCAATTTTTCTTCATTAAGTTGCTCTTCTTAGGTATTTTGTCACAGCAATGAATATGTGACTGATATAATCATTACCATAAGCATAGTTGTTATTATCATCATTCCTTTATTAAAATTTAAGGAATGGGATGAGTGAAGAATGATAAAATATGCTTATTGTTTGCCCTTTGGGGAAGAACACATAGCACTTTGGAATTCAAATTATATATGCATATTTAAATTTTCTATAATAAAATATAAAATAACAAACCAAATATTTTACAATTTATAAATAAGAGTAAAGAAAACTTAATTCAAGCTCAATTCTGAAGAAAGGAAAAAAATTCAGTCAAAATATTGAAAATAATTCTGAATGAATATTTTTAAGAAAGTCAAATAATAATTTTTTCATATAATTTATAATTTGTCCTTGAGACATAATTTTTGGTATATATTGTTTCTTAATATGGTTATTTACTACAAAATAATTTTCCCTCCCTAACTATTGAGCAAAATAAAACTATACATAGTCTAAAATATAAAGAAAGTTCAGAAGTATATTTCCCCATTTTTTTCAGAAAATATTGATGCTTATACTAAAAACAGACTGTTAATGATTTTCTCATAAAATACTAATAAAGTAGAGCAATGAGGCAAATAGATATACTTAATTGTGTTTTGAAAAGAATCAATAGATCTTATATTTTTAATTTGTAAGCCAGCTGAATCTTATCTAGTATTTACATTTGTGCATGAAGAATGAGTCAGTCTGTCAATACTTTCTTTGAAGAATATTAAGGCATTTTTATATGTAGTCTTTCTACAAGTAAAAGCCAAACTATAAAAGTCCATGGTTTAGAGATTCAAATTTATATAAAGATTGTGATACAATAAAACATCTCAGCAATACTCTTGGAAGTAATTGTCTTGAAGTTTATCACAACCTAACCTAAATAATATTAATTACCAAAGTAAGATGCAGAAGTATGTACATTTTATGAAATCATTCAGTAATTACTTCAATGTAAAATCAATAAAATGAAATTAAATCGCATGTGATACCTTTTTGAAAAATTCATCCTCAAATGAATACAAAAATGGTGCATGATCAACATTACACATTGACAGATGCATTGTTTCTTACTGAGAAAGAGCTAAAATTGTGGAATGTTGCCATTTCTACACTCTTGTGACATAGTTTAGCAGAAATAATTTCACAATAATATCTTGATTGAAGTTTTTCCCACCTAAATTCAAAAAATTATTTTGATATAACCAGAATTCTGTTAAAATGTATTGAGAACAGTTTTTGTAGGTCATACAGAGACATCCTGCATCTATCATGCCTGTGGAGGAAAGGTTACCCACTATTATCTAGTTTATGTGCCTTTCATATTACTTCCTAGGAGATGAACACATGAATATAAATATAGCTTTTTAAAAAAGGCCTGGTTTAAGAATAAGAGTCTTATATAATTCTGTACAAAGCTTCAAGTAATTTTTAACCCTGTAAACTGTTCCCAAACCCAGAGTAGATTAAACATTTATTTTTAAAGCATAAAAACAAGATCAATAAAACAAGGAACTCTTCTGCAAAAAGATAAGCAAAATTAACCCTTAGCTATACCAAGAATATAAGAGAGAAGACACCAATAAATAAAATCAAAGATGAAAAAGAAGATAACACACCGACAACAAAAATACAAAAGAGCATGAGAGATTATTATGAACAACTAAAGAGCAACAGACTAGATAAACATAAAAGAAATGGACAAATTCCTAGACATAACCACCCTACTAAGATTGAATCATGAAGTAACAGAAAACCTAAACTGACCATAATGTAATGTAATTAAATCAAAAATTAAAAATCTCCCATTGATCCTGCCATTTACTGATTAACTTGATGAGTCCTGCTTCCTCATCTGTTAAAGTATAACACCAGAGAAGCACACCGAGGCAAGTGTATAGTAGACAGTAAGAAGCTTTATTGAAGGATAGTAAAACAGACTTCTCCAAGGTGGAAGAAGGGGACTCAGAGGCAGAATCCATGGGATGAGGAAGTCCTGTCCCTTTGGTACATCTAAAGTTTCTCTTGTTCTCTTGCATCCTTCTTCCTTATCTTGTCCATTTCCCAGCATCCTGCATAGTGACTTGGGGATGTCAGTAGATGGCCAGGAGGTGAGCAGGTGGGCTGGAAGGGCCAAATCGAGGGCTAGGCAGGAAGGGAGCAGTGGCCCAGGGCTGTTGATTAGTAGCTCCCTGTCTGCTCAGGAGTTGCTTCATTAACAGCCTTTTTATTTGGGAGGGGGGTATCAAAGGGCTCTGGAGACATGAAAATTCCAGTGTCCCAGGTTCTGTTTCCAACTTCCTGGAGTCAAATCTGCCTCTGTTTTCTCATTATGATGTGATCACCTATTCTATACTAACTGCCTCTTTAATTCTGGCTTCACCATCAAAGAAATACCTAGAAACAGATCTCATTCCTGAAATCTATCAAACAATGAAAGAAGAAATGTTAAGTTATTAAAAAACACCAGAGAGGACGAATTCTTCCAAACTTATTCTATGAGACAAGCATTATCCTGTTATCAAAACCAGAATATGACACAAAAGAAAGAATAGACATATATCCTTGATGAACATAGATGCAAAAATTCTCAACAACATACTAGCAAATAAAATCTAACAGCATGTTCAAAAGATCATTCATTGTGATAAAGTGGGATTTATTCTGAGATGTGACTTCATTTCAACATATGCAAATCTATTAATGTCTTAAACTGTATTAAAAGATTGAAGCACAACACCCATATGATTATTTCAAGAGATGCACAAAGTTTTTGATAAAATTCAACATCACTTCATGACAGAAATACCAAACAAAGTAGGTATAGAAGAAACATATTTCAATATAAATAAGGACACATATATAATAGTCCAATAGGTAAGATAATAATAAACGAGAAAGGGCTGAAAGCTTTCTTCTTTAACATTTGGAATAAGACAGGCATGCCCATTCTCACTACTTTTATTTAACATTGTCTATTGGAAGTTCTCGTTAAACTAATCAGGCAAGCGAAGGACATAAAGGATGTTCAAATTGGAAAAGAAGAAGTCAAATTGTCCCTCTTTTCAGATGACATGCAGACTCCTCCAACAATCTATTAGAATTAATAAACAAATTCAGCAAGCCTGCAGGGTACAAAATCATCTCACAAAACCCAGGAGCATTGCTATCTGATGATAGCAAATTTTCTGAAATAGGAATCGAGAGAACAAACCCATTTACAATATCTGCAACAAAACAAAACAACAATGAATAAATGTATTATAGAAAATATTGCAAAATCCTTAATTTCTTTGCATAAAGAGCTAACACTTTAAATTTTAATTATCTCTTAAGTAGTATCTAATTCCATATGGAAATGTAAAGAACATGCCTTATATATACTGTGTCTGGACACATTTATATTCAATTAAAGTTTTTTAAAAATATTAATCATGTTAACAGCAAGTTTTTTTTTTTACTTTCCCATCTGCAACTGTTGTGAATACCATAGTAAAACTTTGAGAACATCCAAAACCATAAATTAGAAGATGAAGATAGACAATAATATGGATAGTTGACATAGTAGAACAAGTATTTTGCATTCCTGCTAAGAGAAAGGATTTGACAAGTTCATTTATTTGTTTATTCTCTTACCAAGATCTACCACTCTCCAAAATGAAACCAATCCTCTGAAGTAGTCTATCTCAGATTTTGTCAGCCGCAAAGTCCTCAAACTGTCTTTACATTTGACTAGAGTCACATTTGATTTAAGGACCTGGATGAAGAGATTCTGAGAGTCATTTCCTTGAACAGCGTTAGTCATTGAATGCATGTTCTGTATCTTGTAGTGGTCTGATCTGTTTTAGGTACCTGAGTTACGAAGGTACTTATATGTCCTTTAATAAATTTATTTTTGGTATGCTTTTATATGTAAGACACCAAACTATGAGACACAGAGTAGTTGTTCCTCTTAGCAGTTCTGAGAGTTATACTTGTTTAAAGTGCATTAATACTGAATTCACTGGAAACATTCAATTAGAGATATCCAGGAAAGAGCTGGCTGAACATATGGGTCTGGAGCTAAGGAAAATTAGGAAATGTTCATGTGCCAATGGTTACAGGATAAAATAAATTCTCAAGTCAGCCAACTGTTTGAAGTTCTCATTAGCAAGTTCACTGACTGGAATGCAAGAAGTATAACTTGAATAAACCACCACAGCTTAATATCAAGGTTGTGTTTTGTTACCATTCGACATATTTGTCTCTGTTATTACAATCTAGTTGGAGAAGTAAAAAACGAGTAATAAAATAAAGAGCTAGCTGTGTCTAGTGGTGCATGCCTGTAATCCCCGTGGCTTGAGAGGCTGAGGCAGGAGGATCACAAATTCAAAGCTAGCCTTAGCTACGCAACTCAGTGAGACCCTGTCTCTAAATAAAATACAAAATAGGGCTGGGGATGTGGCTTAGTGGTTGAGTGCCCCTGAGTGCAATATCTGGACCCTGTCACCAGAAAATAAATAAATAAATAAATAAAAATAAAGGGCTAATTCAGCTTGGAATATTTAAGGAAGTTCCTTTTGAAGAGTAATGAGAAAGGTAAACTTAAAAAATGAATTGAGTCTGGTGTGGTGGCGTATGCCTATAATTTCTAGTACCAAATACTAATTATAACACTATGTCACAAGCGGTTTCTACAGATCAATCTGAGGTGCAGTTAGATTCAATCAAATCTATTTTATTAATGCTCATCACACTGAAGACTCACATCCTAATTCTAAGTCCTGAGTCTACACCCAAGGATCCCAGATGCTCACCAGTGACATGTCTTCCAGGTTGCTGGTCGCTGGAGGAGTCTAGTGCAGTGACAGAGGTCTTGATCTCTCTGTCCTGGTCCTATAAGTCCCACTGGCCCCCCCAAAGTCTAGGTTTTTAAGTCCTAGTTCAATTGTGCTTGCAGCTGATAACTGGGTGAGGACTGGGGTGTACGCCTGGGGTGTAAACTCTTATATCACTAACTAAAGTCTATCTAAGTTTTGAAGTTTATCTAAGTTTTGCAGTTCACTTTATATCATGGGCATATTGCTTATAGTCTTTTATCCAAGACACACACTAATTAATATAAGCAATAGTCAGTAGTCCTATATATTTCTGGTACTTTTATCACAATAATAATAGAATTTATCTAGGTGAAAAAGGGAGCAGAATTTATGAAGCATGAGCTATTCAAGCAATAGAAAAAATATGTGAATAGAGAATGATGATTAGTGTGATAAGTAGATATTGAGTATCTTTTGAGTTCTGACAAGATTTTAGAGATTATATTAAGAACAACAAAGTCACTGAAATATGTTAAGAGGAATTAAAATGATTTGAGCTTTAAAGACTTTATTCTGGCTTCTGCACTGAAGAATGTAAGAGTATAAAACTCTTAGAAAACAATTAGAATGTTATTAAAGTGGAAAGTGTTGGTGAAGTTTGGATGAAGGTTGGCGATAGGGAAAATAGAGAAAAGTGAGCAGAGAAATTTTTTAGGAAGTGGAATGGATAAGTCATGAGGTGTTCAAGATGGCACCTGGTTTTCTAACTCAAGCTATCCTGGAGAAGGTTGTTATTTACTAAGAAAGGGACACTAAAAGAGAAGGAGGGAAATTGTTTTGGACATAATTTTGTAATTTGAAGTGCCTCTTTGACATTGAAGTTTAGATGTTAATAGGCAATTACATATTTTAGTCAGCTTTTTTGCTGCTGTGACTAAAAGTCCTGTCTTGTTGAGGGCTGTGACCAAGTCAAGATGGCGCCTGACAGTTTGCCAGGAGGAGTGGTTTGTGAGGCAACGCTGCCTAGCCATTTAGATGGTGGGGATTCCTTATTGGCTGATTGCTGTATCTGGATGATGCTAATTGAGTCAAGCTGTGTGTAATCAGTTGGTTATATATACCTCTGTTGTTCTGCAATAAAGCAGTTCCCGTTTCAACCTTCAAGTTGCTTGTCACCTCCCAGTTATTTGGCCCAGCCGGACTGCCGCACTGTAGAACAATTAGAGGAGGAAAAGTTTATTTGGCTTGTGATTTCAGAGGTCTCAGTCCACAGACAGCTGACTCCATAGCTCTGGGCTTGAGGTGAGGCGGAACATCATGGTGGAAGGGTGTAGTGGAGAAAAAAGTAGTTCAGGACATGGCCACCAGAAAGCAGAGAAAGAGAGAGCACTTCCTAAAGTCATACCCTCAGTGGTTTACCTCCTCCAGTTACACACTACCTGCCTGCCTACTATTGCTACCCAGTTAATCCATACCAGTGGATTAATCCACTGATTTGGTTAAGGCTTTTATAGTCCAATTATTTCAGCTCTGAAAATTCTTGGTTTTCTCACACATCAGCTTTTAGGAGACACGGAATAGCTAAACCATAACATACATTTTTTATAACGGCACAGAAGTCTTGACTAAAGATATAGATGTACTGATCAAGGGAATGGAATATGATTTAGAGGAGATATTTAAGATGATATCTGGTCAATTTCTAACTTAATCCGTATTATACTAATGATTTGCTTCACTCCATTGTTGCAAAAGTCCTGGAATGTCTTCACATTTTGTCTAGTTCTTGTGTACCTAGATGTTTGTATATATACTTTAAATTTAAAATATTTTATTTTTATTAATAGTACACCAAAATGATTCCTTGACTAGAGTCATACCTAGATCTCTCTCACAAACACATTTAATAGCTTACCATAATCAGTAATTCTTTATTTTGCTCCACTTTCCTCATATTAGCCCTGCTTTCATGCATCAGAGAGACAACACTATGTCTAAATAAAAGACCTTTGAGAATTCAAATTGTCTAATTTGAATTTTCTAGAAAATTAATGCTATTTAATGTTTCATTTACTTGAAAGATAAATCAAAGTGATACTTTACTTGGAAGGATGAAATAACAAGGAATACACAGACAAAACAATTAAGTGACAGATTTAGCACTCAAAATGTAATGACTTATTAAATGTCTTTTTCTAGTATGTTCAAGTCTCAGAAAATTCTTTTGAGCTATTTTTCTATTTCACAAAAGACAGTCATTCTGAATCTAATAAAGAGGAAAAAATCACATTGTTGCAAGACTCGATGCTATTATTATCTATTTTAAAATTCTAGCCAAACCAGCTGAAAGATATTAAAAATAAATTACCAGCATGCAATTACCATAGGTAGATATTGTGCTGTCACCAAAAAATAATGGATGAATGGCAGATGAAATGCATGGTTGATGAAGTGCTGTTCATAAGCCAGAATATGCTTTCTGATAAATCATAAACTGTCTAATTAACACAACAGGAATGTGCACACTGAGAGAGAGAGAGAGAGGTCTGTCTACTATCACTCAAAGTTGGGCATTATTTGGTTTACTGTGTTTACAAAATAATTAAACTGCTTCACTTTTGAATAACTTACTTGTTTTAATCAAGGCAATGGAATAGATTGTTCTGTTTCTGGTTGTGAAAAGCAGTAACAGGCTACTCCTAGGGATTCACTAACAAGAGAGAAAGGCCAAACTGTAAAGAATAGGGATACTTATAATAGCTGTTAAAAATGGAGATAGAAAAAGATGTGAGAGGTACAGTGAAAATAAGGATTAGGAAATAGTTAATCTTCTCAAAGAAGGAGGTGGAGACTGAACTGAATTTAAAGAGTGGGTGACAATCACAGGGAGGAGGGTGTTGTTATTGAGGGAGGGACATTTTAGACAGGCAGTACAATGCTATAGAAACTCAAGAATGGGGTATGTGTGAGGTCTACAGATAGTTCAATGGACTTGGGCGGCCAAGTGACACAGAGATGGAGCTGGAGTAGTCTATGTTGGTGGTACCATGCTCCTTGTATATGAAACACAGAAAGGTAAAGATTGCACATGTTCCTTGGGCATCAAGTTAAAATTTTGAAGGAAAAATGTTTAAATGAGCTTCAATGAAGCTTTGCCCATACACATAAAAAATTTCAAAAGAAGAGACGTTTGTCTCCCTATGTTAATCAATCTGATTGTGTGTGTGTGTGTGTGTGTGTGTGTGTGCGTGTGTGTGTGTGTCTATGTGAGAATGTGGATAATTATTGACAGTAGAAAATCCAATGAAATATTTATTTTTATGTTTACTTATATGATTTTAGGTATTCACTATGTTGTGAAAAATTAACACTTCAGTCATGATTTTCTGTACCAACCACTTCCCTAAATCTTTTATGAATATTAACTAATTTAATCCTTACAACTACTGTACAAAGTAAGAACTATCATTATCTCAATTTACTACTTAGGAAATTGAGTTGCAGAGAAGTTATTAAGTTTACTATCTGACCATATCACAGTAATATTCACAGGGTTGTATTTAAATGCTCAGCATTTCAGGTCCTAAAAACTTCTAAGCCAAAAAAATGAGGTCTCCAGAGACACAAAAATTTTACATTTCATTGCCAACTCTGGATCCCAAGATATACAGCAAAGTGTGTGCCTTCAGAATTATGGATGGACATGCTTTTAATTTTGATTTCTATACTTAAGCAATAAATCTTGAGAGCAGGAAAAAAAAAAAAGTTAACTCCAGAAAGTCCACACTGAGAATATTACTCAAAGGTCAGTTGTAGGCAAATGATGATGTAAACAAAGAAAGAAGAAGATCTAAGTTTAAAGAAACACAGATCAATACGGAAGTGACAGAAATAAGAGTCATGCAGTTGATCTGGAGTACAGTCAGTCCAGTAGGAGGAAGTAAAGTTCCAGAAAGAAATATCTAAGAGAGAAATATTCAGAAGACTTGGAAATACAAATGAAATGAGTAAAACTTTTTTAAAATTCAGGAAAATAAATGTGAATTGTGGAAGACATAAAGAAGAGGTAATAAATAAGCAATTACAGGAAAAATACAAGCCAGTTTACCACTTGGTAAATAATATTAAATCACTATAAAATATTAAACCATACAATGTAAAAACTGTCTACTAATGTTCAACTTTTAAAATCAATCCATTAACAGAATTAAATGGCTTCATATTTCACAAAATATTTGAAGGTGGAAGGAACAAGTGAAAAGAGAAAAAGAGAATTCTTCATTTTACAGAAAAAGGTCAGAAGATGTTGACTTGGTGGAAAACATATGAGAGTATATTACCTAAATAAAAAATGTTGTACTTCACAGTGTGAAATAAATATTTACCTATAATAGGAGGTTGCTAATACAAAAAGTCAAGAAATCAACAAAAAGCAATAAAGCACACAATTTAGAGATACAAATGGAATCATTAGCTACAAACCAGAAATAGGTAAAATAATTAAAATGCTTCCTTTTAGATTGCAGGACAGTAGATTGAAAATGTTGAGGGCTTTTAAGAATTATAAACCCTTTATTATTTTTTATTTGTGAGTATATTAAAATAAAAAAATCTGAATTGAATAGTTTAATTAGTAAAAATCATATATATTTAATAGAAATAAATTATTAATGCCATTTTAAAGTAAAAGTAGGATTTCTTAGCATTGTGAACATGTTTGGAACTTATTTTTTTCTGTTTTCTCTTATTATAAAAGTCTCACTAGACATAATAAAATTTAATAGAACAGTTTTCTTTTTTCTTAAAGCTGGATTCTTAGGAGCAATTCTTATTCAGACAAGAATAGTTTTTCTCTTCAGATCCAATACTTCTTCTGCTTTAAGTTTGAGATAAAAAAATATGAATCATACACAGTATTTCTCGGTTCACCTGTCTGAGACTTTTGACTCAGTAAGAAGAATGTGCTATGTAAGACCTTTTCTCTGCTGTCTCACTGAGTCTACCTCCCTCTGAAACTGAAGTAATTTCAAAAGCGACCTTGACAACGACTGTACTCCCGTGAGTACATTGTCTGCAACACAGAAACATACTGAAATATGTGTAAGAAAGAAACTTGTGTATCTCAGCTTGCTTATTATGTACATCATCTTTTGGAAAGTATCAGGCAATTCAGAAAAATGAATTCCACTAGAGGAGGTTCCACCTCAGTAGAATAAAATGATTGCCAGTTCTTAGTGTATGAGCTCCCTAGAAATTAGGGTAATTTAAATTTACACAGACACAAAAACACATAAGAAACAATGTGAAAATATGGTATCCTTGATTTTAGTGAATGTATCTGATATCCATTTTTCATTAAGATGATTCAATAGTATATTATAGTCCTTTTGTACAAATATTTGGTTTGTTCACCTTAAACTTGACCTCAAAATACTAGGGGCTATTGTTAATGAGATACTCATCCTACTTCCTGAGTTACATTGTGTTATAATTGTTCAGGGCAGAGAACAGGCATCTATTTGATGTTTATTGAAGTCTCTCTGTAATCTTCCAGTATTTTCCAATATGTCCAAGATTTTATGATCTCTCCAAAAAGTGTAGGCTTGGCTCTTAGTTTGAACTCTAGTAAAATGTACGACATAAGCATAGTGTTAGAACTTTTCCTGTTTATGCAACTTATCATTTAATGCAAATGATGTATCTTCTAATTATAAGCGTTTTACTATCATAAACATATGAATACATAAAATTCCTAGCTGTTGGAACAAGGCAGGGTCTTATGTACATAGCAGAGAGGATATTCATAAGTTGTTCTGGCAATTTAATATGATATATATAGATGAATATTAGTTTGTCCATTCACATTTTGTAAAACTCTTAGAAATGAGATAATATAACCCTGTGAATTACAAATCCAGATACTTCTAAAGGCCTAGTTACAACATATAATGTATTACTATTTAGATTGAAACTCCTAACTAGACAAATAGGGTATTTTTATATGCTTTGTACAATTTATAGTTCAACTCATAAGAGCAAAAATTGCTGAGGAGTAGGCATTTTTATTGTTCATGTGTAACATTACCAATATATTCCTCATCTTGATGAAAAAGCAACTTGGTTCCTACTACTAAACTGCTAAATTTGCCTCCGCCATTTCACTTCCGCTGCAATTCAGAAATTGTGAATAACAATCACAGCAAAGTTTCAGTGCCCCTTGACAGAGCTAGATGCTCTTGTCAAATTTGTAAAAAATCTAATTTCTGTAAATAAAACTTATTGTAGAAAATCATATGTTAGTTATTAATGATTTTAAATACTTTTATTTGGAGAGAATATAAAAAGTAAAGCTAAGTAGCACACACACTTTTCTTCTGTGTTGATTCATACTTAGTATCTGAAACTCTTCAAGGAAATTAGAAAATTTTACTTTAATACTATTTCTTGAATGTAATACACACACACACACATATACACACATGCAAAAACACTGTACATATCTGTTATGAAAGTCCAAATAAATCATGTCTATATCTATTCCTATTGCAACTTGAATGAAAGTCTATTCAAAGTAAAATGTTTCTTTGAATAGAAAACCTTGTTAAGATCCATAACCTTCAAGTTCTTTCACTTTTCTGATTTTCCTTCTGAAATTCTCTCTTACATAGTTATTTCCTGTGGTGATAACTTTTAGATCCAGCTTGCATTACCCAATTTACTACTAGCCAATCAGCCATACCATAAATATCAAGTGACATAAATATCTATATATGTAGCACCTGTTATTTACTAATACCAACATTAGTATGTAACCAATAAAGAAACAAAACAAATCAAATGAAACATCTTCCCAGATGCTCCCTACCTCTACATTTTAATTCATCTCCCTGAAAATGGTTTTGGTCATAAAGTCTTTACATCTGATTATATATTTCAATAAATACTGTACATTCATATCATCTGGAAGGAACTGATATATTCTTTTATATGAATGACTGTTATTAGAAAACCTACTGAAGGAAAGTTATATATTTTATAAATGTTAAGAGTTCATACATTATAGATTATATAGGAATAATTTTGTAATGTAAATTTATAAATCAGTCTTCTAAAGATACATTATAGTTTATATAAACCAATAGTAGTCTTTAGAGATCAGAAAATGAACATATATATGAATATATCTATATTTTAGCAAAATATGTAAATATAATTTTAAATATTTTTTTTAAGTGAGAGAGGAGAGAGAGAGAGAGAGAGAGAGAGAGAATTTTTTAATATTTATTTTTTAGTTATCGGCGGACACAACATCTTTGTTTGTACGTGATGCTGAGAATCGAACCCGGGCCGCACGCATGCCAGGCGAGCGCGCTACCACTTGAGCCACATCCCCAGCCCCTGTAAATATAATTTGATATTCATTTATTCATGTCCTAATTTGAACCTAAAGGCAATTTACCAGGGGATTGAACCCAAGAGCACTTAACCCACTCAGCCACATCTCCAGCCCTTTTTAAAATATTTTATTTAGAGATGGGATCTCACTGAGTTGCTTAGTGCCTCACTAAGTTGCTGAGGCTGGCTTTGAACTTGCGATTTTCCTGCCTCAGCCTCCTGGGAGCTGCTGGGACTACAGGTATGTACCACTGCACCCGGCTGTTTTTTATTTTTGAATATTTCAAACCTTAATTATTCTTTTGAGATTATATAAAATTATGTAAAGAAAATTCAATTCTAACAGTTTTCTGGGTATAGGACATCTGAACACATCTTTCTCATCATTCTATTTTGTTTCTTATATGACCACATGAGAAAAATGAACAGACTTTCTTTCTTTTAAGTGACGATATAGCAAATTTCAGGTTTTCTAAGGTCCTGCCAAATTTAGGTTCTTTTACTTTCCTGTTTAAACTCAAAGTCAGAAAGTCAAGTATTATAATAAAGAGAAGAGTTTCAGTGCACCAACTTGGTATGCTTTGAAATATCCTTTAAATCTATAGACTGCTAGATATTACTCTGCAGTAGTTCTCATTTGTCTTTAACAGAGAACAGCAACTTGGCAAGGACTCTGCTTCATTAAGACAATAAAAATGCACCAAACAATTCTATGTAGAACTTGACATCAAAAGATACCCTTTTTCTTGTTTTGATCCTTTAAGTATTATTGGGAAACAAGGGACAATGAAATGAAGCTTATTTAAATCTCTCTTTAGTCTTAAAACTCTTGAATCTCTTTTTGCAATGCCCTATATTCCTCTAAATGGAGTCCACAGGCATGCAGTGAAGAAACAGGTGAATTTCTGAAATAAATTCTACAGAATATTTTCATGTTCAGTTGTTTCTTGCAGTGATGCCTTATTTGAGAACTATAGGCTTAATACATTCAATATATTCTTTGTATCCAGGTTTTGAAAAGCTCTTCTGCTGAAAAGCAAATGATGATAGAAACACAATCATTCTTTAAAAGTCTGTTTCTAGACAGAAAAATTTAAGAAAAGCCACTAACCCATTTTTGGTTAATTGAGAAACATGTACTTTTACATTTACAAATTCAGTTTCTCACCTCCAAACACATCAATGTAAAAAAATTCAAAATTTCTTTTTTTTTCTTGTCAACACATGCAAAATATGCTCTATTTGTTTTCAAAGACTGTAGTATGAATGTATCACAACTATTTTAACCATTGTCCTTATTTTTTCCTGTTTCTTTTTTTATTGAAGCATCCATTGCTTTTATTAAATAACATAATGACTCTTGATTTTTGCTACAATTTAAAATAATAATGTCAGCCATTTCCCTGAAAATGCCATGATCTTATTATTTTTTAGTGCTGAGTAATATTCTATTGTGTACATAGGCCACATTTTTTTTATCCATTCATCCATTGAAGGGCATCTAGTTTGGCTCCACAGTCTAGCTATTGTGAATTGTGCTGCTATAAACATTGATGTGGCTGTGTCCCTGTAGTATGCTGTTTTTAGGAATTTTGGGTATAGTCTAAGAAAAGGAATAACTGGGTCAAGTGGTGGTTCCATTCCCAGCTTTCCAAGGAATCTCCATACTGCTTTCCAAATTGGCTGCACCAATTTGCAGTCCCACCAGTAGTGTATAAGTGTACCTTTTTCCCCACATCTTCAGCACTAAAAAATAATAAGAAATGGATGGCGTTAGAGCAGATTATGCTAAATGAAGTTAGCCAATCCCCCAAAACACAAATGCCAAATGTCTTCCCTAATATAAGGGGGGCGGTGACTCAAAATGGAGAAGAGAGGAAGAGCATGGAAAGAACATTATCTCTACATAGGGAAGAAGGGTGGGAGGGAAAGGGAGGGAGAAAGGGAATTGCATGGATGGTGGAAGGAGACCTTCATATATGTATTTTGTTATACAAAATACATATATGAAGTTGTGAGAAAAAAAAGAATAGTGTTACCCTAGATTAGCTAGAGAGAAGTGATGGGAGGGGAGGGGAGGGGTTGGGGAGATAGGAAGGATAATAGAATGAAGAAGACATTATTATTACTGTGTGTATATATGTGAATGCATGACCAATGTGATTCTGCAACCTGTATACTCAGAAAAATGAGATATTATATCCAATCTGATTCAAATGTATGATATGTCAAGGTCATTGTACTGTTATGTGTAACTAATTAAAACAAATTAAAAAATAAAAATAAAATAAAATTATAATGTAATAAATATCCATCTAATTAATAAATTCATACTCCTTAACCTGCCACTTAATTATTTAAATCTTGCCACCATAACCATATTAACTTACTTTCCCCAATTCAGTTATACATAGCAAATGTTCTAGTCAAATTGACTTAATCATTATCATCAAACACTCTATTATCTCACTTCACTTCTTGCACCAAATATTCAGTCCATCTGGAATTGCCTCTCCAATGTGACTTTCTACCTTTTCTACAATCATATACATTCTAAAGGTTCTATTTATATTCCTTTTGGCCAGTAGTGATTGTTTTCTATTTTATAACAAAATCTTCTTTGTACCATGAATATCTGACTTATATAATATTCTACATTAATTAGGTACATAAATGAATTATCTTGCCTGCTAACTATAGATCTGTCAAGGGCATCTGATTATCCCTTGAATTTTTAGAATAATTTATATCTATTCATAGAGACACTCCACATAAAAAACTTGAAAGAGTATCAACTAACATATTTTCTTCTTAGAGATAATATACCAACTTCTCAAAAAGTGAAACAATACACAGTCATTGACAAGTCAGAATTGATGTCGACCATAGCATTAGGAGAAGTTTCTGAGGTCTTTCTGTACAATTAGGTGTTTCTTTTTCAGAAACTTGATTATATGAAGATCTGAAAGTTCCAGGAAAGAACCTTGGCAGCTATAATCATTGAAAAGATACTTGAGGATTCATGACAATAGTTTACATTATAAAACCAGCATGAAACATTTTAACAATAGGTCATTCAGATGAGAACTGTGTGAATGTTGCCCCTACTTGTTGTGTGCAGAAATATGAGCATTATTGATAAGAATTAATGAAGATAGATGTCATAGAGTGAGAGATATTTGAACTCTTTATTTTAAGATTAATAGATTTAAGATTAATCATTAAGCAAGGAGAAAGTCCATTTCAAGTAAAAAAAAAAAAACACAAAAATCCTTGAGCAAAGTAGTCTGGAATTCTTGAGGAATAGTATGAGCATTTATTTATTTTTTTATTCCAACAGTTTAGCTGGAATGTGGAGAGAGAGAAAGTGATTGGAATAGCATAGAAAGATTTTTTTATGTCATAAAAAAAAATTGGACTTCAGCCTATGAACGTCTAACTCTAGGAGTTTTCTAAATCAGGAAATGCACTGAGTATGTTTGTATTTTGGAAAGGGGCCAGTAACTAAAGTCAACGTCAGGAAGTCCTGGGACATTAAAGGACCTAAGAATATTATGTTACCATTTAAAATCAACCAAGGTAACGGGGGAAAAGAGACAGATGGAAAGAATGCAATGGACTTCAAAGATTTTTAGAAGGTAACATCCATAGGACTCTATAAATGACTGAATGTGGAGTAGGTGAAAAAAGAAAGGAATAATAGATTTTCAGGTTGTAGAGGATAATAGTGACATTAACAGAAATGAAAAATATGAACAGAGCAGATTTGAACACAGTAGCATTCAATACTCTTTGAAGAAGAAGGGAATCAAAATTGATATAATCTGATAATAGAATAAAGTGATTTAATACTTAAAAAATAGGAAAAATCATTGTTAGTCTAAATAAATATGTATGAATCAATTCATCTTTATGTTTCTACTTAGATTTTTATAGTTTGATAGTCCATTTTAATATCAGTTGCTCTTATACTTTCTTTATAAAATGTCATTCAGATTATAATTGGAGTGACAAAGGTTCAGTCATTTTTTTTTTGAGTCCTTAGCCATTTATTTGACAGATAATAGCTATTTCTGTTCCTTTTCTAATTAGTTGAAAAATTAAAACAAATTGTTGCTAATTGAGTATGCTTCAAAAGATTGATATGCAAAATATTTTCATTCAAGAAATAACATCCAGAGATGAATAAAGCACTATCAGTTTTTAATTACAAAATTAATGAATTAATAAGTCATTTATGAGTAAAACTCAATCTAAATATAGTAGCCTAAATGGTCACCCCCTTCTCATGTGTCCTTGTTCTGTTCCTTGGAGCAGGTGAATGGGGAAGAGTCTTTGCAATTGTGATTAAGTTAAGGATTTTGAAATGATGAGGTAATGAGATCCCAGATTATCCCAATGTATCCTAAATGCAATGACAAAAGTCATTATAAGAAACACACAGCAGAGGAGAAGGCAGCGTCAGCACAGAGGCAGAGACTGGCATATGGATAGTCACCAGCAGCTGAAGGAGACAAAGCACAGTTTCTCTCCTATATTTTCCAAAGAGAGTTCACCAAAGAATGAATTGCTGCTGTTTTAAGCAATCAAATTTGTAGTAATTTGTTATAGCATTCATTAGGAAACGAATTCAGTAAGCTTCTTGAGTATTAAAAAAAGAAATCTCTCTAGCCAAGATAAGAGAAGTAATTATTCTATGGGCAGTAGAAAGCACTATCAAACCCAAGTTTTATTTTGAAAAATCAGGACTCATTGGCATACTGTCTAAAGAATTAATTTTGCAAGTGTAATAATTGTCATATAATTTCACTTTGCTGAGGCAGGCCCTGAATGAAGATCCACTTCTGTAACTTGGAATTTTTCTTTCTTACCCTTAAAAAATATTGTCCCTTTAATGCTGAGTGATGAGGGGTGATGAGGGTTTTTTGTGAGCAGTTCTCTAAAAGCAAACAAAAGATCACACTGAATTATTTAAGAAAGGTTGACACAAAACCTGAACCATCAATATGTAAAAAATTGATTTAAAATTCAAAGCAAGTAAAAATACATTTTACATGTGGTTTTGGTTTTTTTTTTTTTTGTACCTTTTTTTTTTTTTGTCAAAACCATAAAATAGAGAAAAGAACCTAATGAGTTGCACATGTTATCACTGAACTTAATCTTTCCAGTTTCAGTCAGTTCTAATCTCTTTTTCCTGGATGCCTTTAACTTAGCACCCCAGGATACTTTGTTTTGAACTATTTTTTTTTTTTTTTTTAGAATCATTGTATTAGTTTCCTAGGGCTTCCATAACAAACCACCACAAGCTGTATGGCTTAAGATAACAGAAATTTACTCCTTCACAGTTCTGGGGTTAGAATTCTGAAATTATGGTATTGACCCCAGTAGGTTCTGTCTGGAGGCTTGACAGAGAAATCATTCCATGCCTCTCTCCTAGCTTTTGGTGGTTGCCAGAAATTCTTGGATTTCCCTGGCTTATAGATGAATCTGTATAACTGTATAAGCTTAATCCAAAATGTATAAGCTTAATCCAACTGTATAAACTTAATCCAAAATCTGTAACATGGGCCAGCAGTTTTGAGATCAGGTAAGAGCAGATATTGGGCTGGGGATGTGGCTCAAGTGGTAGTGCGCTCGCCTGGCATGCGTGCGGCCCGGGTTCGATCCTAGCACCACATACAAACAACGATGCTGTGTCCGCCAAGTACTAAAAAATAAATATTAAAAAAAATTCTCTCTCTCTCCCACTCTTTCTTTAAAAAAAAAAAAAAAAAAGAGCAGATATTACAGTTCAAGTTCAAGGCCATGGCAGAATTTCCTTTTGCTTGAGAAGGTCAATTTATTGTCCTATTCAGGCCTTCAGCTGGTTGCATGAGGCCCATTTACATTAAGGAGAATAATCTGCTTTAATCAAAGTCCACTAATATAAATGTTAATCTCACTTAAAAACACCCCACAGAAACACAAACTAAGGTTTGACCACATAACTGGGCAACATGGACCAGTTAAGTTAATTCACAAAATGAAATTAACCAAATATGATCATATTCACAGGTACTAGGTGTTATTACTTGATCATATCTTTCTGGGAAACATAATTCTACCCATAATATTTACATACATATATATGTGATCTCACTAACTTTTTCTATATTCTTCTTTTGTCATAAGATGCTACTGCCTTACAGTTGGATATACAGGAATAAAAATAAACTGTTTCAGTCCTGTATTTAGATAAGACAGATACATTAAATGTGTTAATAGGTTTTGGCCTGTCTGCAGTTAAGTTTTTGTTCCTCCTATGGGAAGAGAATATTTATTTGCTTAGGGCAGTGTCATTATTGTAGATCTCCCTGGAGCTTGTATGAATACAGTCATCTTCTTCATATCTGTTTCCATTCACACTGCTACTATTCAAAATCATTTTTTAAAAATACTTTGGATAATTTACTTATTGAACAAATGATTATTTGTTACTGGAAAAAGAAAGGCAGATAAAGGCCTTGTTATCAAAAAGTTTATGTTCTCTAGAATTAAACAGTATCTAGAAAATGAACAATAGTATAGTTTCACATAGCAATTAAGACCTAAGTAAAATTAGGAAGAGGGGATTGATAGTGCAGGAACTGAAGTAAGAACAGGGCTATGTTAGATTATGGTATTTGAAAATATTTCTCTGAATTGGAAATTGACATTTAATTGAAAAATGAATGACAGATAAAAGGAGCCAGAGATTTAAATGTTTGAGGGCAGAGCTTTTGGACAGTGAACAGCACATGTAAAAACTCTAAGGGTAGAATGAGCTTTAGAGTATATGGGACAGAAAGAATGGCAAGTGTGCCTGGGATACAGTGAGTGACAGGGAAAGAGTTCCATAGTGAAGTCAGATATAAATAAATGTCTTTGGGACAGTGATAAAAGTTGGGAACTTTTCTTCTATTTTCTATGGGATTCATTGGAAAGTTTAAAGCAGAGGGAAGAACATTACTTAATTTACTTATTTTTTTATTCTGATTTGTTATACATGATGGTATAATGTAATTAATTTCAAATTACACATATAGAGCACATTTTTTCAAGACACTGGTTGTACACAAAAGTATTTTCACACCATTCCTGTCTTATACATGTACTTAGGGTAATGATGTCTAACTCATTCCACCATCATTCCTACTCTCTTCCCCCCTCCTTTACCCTCCCTCCCCTTTGCCCTATCTAAAGTTCCTCCATTTCTTTCATGCTACCTGCCTGCATTGCCATTATGAGTCAGCATCCTCATATCAAAGAAAATATTTGGCCTTTGGTTTTTTGGGATTGGCTTGCTTCACTTAGCATTATACTCTCTAACTTCATCCACTTACCTGCAAATGCCATGATTTTATTCTCTTTTAATGCTGAGTAATGTTGCATTGCTTATATATATCAAAGTTTCTCTATTCATTCATCTACTTAAGGGCATCTAGGTGGGTTCCATAATTTAGCTATTGTGAATTGTGCTGCTACAAACATTGATATGGCTCTGTCCCTGTAGTATGCTTTTTTTAAAGTTCTTTGGGTATAAACAAAGGAGTGAGATAGCTGGGTCAAATGGTGGTTCCATTTCCAGTTTTCCAGTGATTCTCCATACTGTTTTTGCAGATTGATTGCACCAATTTGCAGTCCCACCAGCAATGTATGAGTGTGCCTTTTCCCCCACATCCTTGCCAACACTTATTGTTGTTTGTATTCTTAATAGCTGCCATTCTGACTGGAGTGAGATGAAATCTTAGAGTAGTTTTGATTTGCATTTCTCTAATTGCTAGAGATGTGAACATTTTTTTTTCATATATTTTGTTGATTGATTATATATCCTCTTCTGAGAAGTGTCTGTTCAGGTCCTTGGCCCATTTATTGATTAGGTTATTTGTTTCTTTGGTGAAGTGGGTGGCATCAGTATATTAGACCTTAAACTATACTACAGAGCAATAGTAACAAAAATAGCATGGTATTAGAACCAAAACAGACTGGCAGACCAATGGTATAGAATAGAGGACACAGAGACTAAACCACAAAATTACACTTATCTTATATTAGACAAAGGTGCCAAAAACATGCATTGGAGAAAAGATAGCCTCCTCAACAAATGGTTCTGGGAAAACTGGGAATCCATATGCAACAAAATGAAATTAAACCCGTTATCTTTCACCATGCACAAAACTCAACTCAAAGTGGATCAAGGACCTTGGAATTAAACCAGAGACTCTGTGCCTAATAGAAGAAAAAGTAGGCCCTAATCTTCATCATGGGGGATTAGGCCCCAACTTCCTTAATAAGACTTCTATAGCGTAAGAATTAAAACCAAGAATCAATAAATGGGATGGATTCAAACTGGGTCTCTTATTTTTCCAGATGAATTTTATGATTGTTTTTATTATTTCTATGAGAAATGCCATTGGGATTTGATTGGGATTGCATAGAATCTGTATAGTGCTTTTGGTAGTATAATCATTTTGACAATGTTAATTCTGCCTATCCAAGAACAAGGTAGATCTTTCCATCTTCTAAGGTTTTCTTTAATTTCTTTCTTTAGCATTATGTAGTTTTCATTGTAGAGGTCTTTCACCTCTTTTGTTAAATTTATTCCCAAGTATTTTTTTTATTTATTTATTTATTTATTTATTTATTTATTTATTTATTTATTGAGGCTATTGTAAATGGGGTGGCTTTCTTACTTTCTCTTTCAGTGGATTTGTCACTGATGTACAGAACTTTCTTTGATTTATGGGTGTTGATTTTATATCCTGCTACTTTGCTGAATTTATTTATTAGTTCTAGGAGATTTCTGGTGGAAGGTTTTGGATCTTCAAACTATAGAATCATATCATCTGCAAATAATGATGATTTGAGTTCTTCTTTTCCTATCTGCATCCCTTTAATTTCTGTCATCTGTCTGATTGCTCTGGCTAGAGTTTCAAGAACTATGTTAAATAGAAGTGGTGACAAAGGGCATCCCTGTCTCATTCCAGTTTTTGGAGGGAATGCTTTCAATTTTTCTCCATTTAGAATGATGTTGGCCTGGGGCTTAGCATAGATAGCCTTTAATTTACTTCTTCAATATCTAAGAAGTATGCTTTAAAAATCCTAGGGATAGGATTGAGGAGGAAATAATGGATGTGGGAAGATTAGTTCCAAGGTTTTTCTTAAATTCAGGAATGTGCTGATGGTTTGAAATAGGGTGATTACAATAGGAATATTTATTCATAATAATGTAACGCAAACTCTGGGGAAAGAACTCAAATCCAGGAGGGTGAAAGCAAGTCTGTTTCCCACAATTAAGTCTATAAACTTAATGATGTTTAAAAGTAAATATTTCAGGGACACCAATTACAGACTTTGCTTAAATTATTAAAAGGATAAAGTGCACCTAATGTTGGAATTGATTATTTGTATTTCAATGTATGATATTTAGACATTACTTACTAAATATTTAAGATAGGTTTATTAAAAGTAAATTGGACTTATTTTTCTAGATAGAAAAAAAACCTCAAATAAAATGTGTAATTTATCCTAAAGGCAGTCTTAATGATTTTTATCTTCCCAGTATAAATTTGAATAAGAATCATCTAATTCAAGATGTAGACCCAGTAGATTGTGAACAAACTGTTTAAAAGGTAAAGGTGTTAATTAGAAAATGTTGGCCTCTCCCAAATGTCTTTTCTGTGGTTGTGTTTCTTATCTTTTATTCTCTCATTGAAACTGACAGAATTATGGGTTTCTGAGTAGAATATAAAATTAGATGTAGGACATTTTAATGAATATTTTTGAAAAACAAAAACCCTCCTTCTAGTAGAAGGAATGCTTTCAAGAATGCTATGGAAGCATTGATAGTGACAATATGTAGTAGACGGAGGTCATTAATTTTTGTAATTTTTAGTTTAGCAGTTAATAGAAACCATTAAGAAACATTTTTACTCATTGATTAATAATCAATCTAAGAAAAATAATTACAGGATTTTAAGAAGTTATCACTTGTGTTCAAAGTTATTTGCTTAAAACAAGACTACAGATTTAGTGGTCAGGAATTGAAATGGGGTACAACTGGGAATATTAGTCTTTGCTCCTCATTGTTGCAACTGAGGAGACTCTACTTCTAGGAAAGGATCTATAGTCAAGGGTGGGATTTTCTAGTGCTTGTTTGCTGACATGCCTGGTACCTTGGCTGGGCCTACCAGAAGTCCAGCATCACGGACTAGAGCACCTACCCATTTCCCTATGGCTTGGATTCTGTACACCCTGGATTTTCTTGTAGCTCATGACTTCCATGCAGTACAAAAACCAACAGGAGCCAGCCTTGGAAGTCACACAGTGTCACTTCTACCCAAATCTAATTGTCAAAAATGTTTCCATATTTGAAGGGAGGGGAATTAGACACTAACATATGATAGGGGAATACAATGTTGTATTATAGAAGGACATGTGGGAAGGGAGATAATGTTACATTCTTGGCAAAATACAATCTGGTACAGAATGTAGAATATTTAGCATAGTGGCTGGTATGTAAGAAGCACTTAATATTATACATTGTTAGTATTAAAAGATAATAAAATTATAAAATTTACTAAATAGGTTACAAAGAGACAAGAGTAGTGGAAATATGAGGTTAAGGGGATAATTCTTTAAATTAGGCTCACTGGGCTGACCCCCATGTGCTTTCTTTTAAAAAAGCAGTTTACCTGCAGCATAAGTCAATAGGATATATTATATTCCTCAGCAAAAAACCTATTATATGAAGGTAGGAACTTTTGGGAACCCTACATAGACCAGGTTTTAGAACTCAAGAAAACACAGATAATTCTGCCTAGTCATAAAATCTGTAAGGGGAGGTTTCAATGAGAACTGGTCAGCATGAGCCAAAGTGACTAGGCTTGGACTTTGACCATGCACAGAAGGAAATGAAAAGTCTGATGCCATCCTGATGTCACTCAAAAGTTAAGTGGACAGGACTCTGGAAACTTCCTTGGAACCCCCAATGAATTAGGAGGGCAGGAGGCGTACACCATCCATTTCCTGAGAGAACCCACTCTCTTCCTATACAGTATCCCCTTTTCATATCCCTTCTATCAAATTTTGTTAGACTTCTACTGAGTTTTTTGTCTTTCCTGGAATCCTCTCAAGCAACAGAATCAAGTACAAGAATCTAGAACAGGAACATCCATGGCTGTCTTGCCTGGGCTCTCGTCTGCAGATCTTTTCTACAACACAACTTCAGCTTTTTAATTTGCTTTATGTCAACTGTTATAACCAAAATATTCAGATAAAAGCAATAAGATTTAAGAAGAGAAATTCACATTATAAATGTATCTTTTCACTTGATAAAAAATTCAGTGAATTGATAGAAGTGATAATTAGACTTCATATTATTTAAATACAATTTTCTATTATTTCTGCATTTCTTAAAGAAATATTATTGCTTTTACAATAATTTTTAAAAATATGTAAACACTTACATTTTTGGAGTGGCTTCGTATTTTCACCAGAGTAATTTCAAAAGTGAAATATGGAACATTTTTAGCCACTGAAAAACTTGTCCTCGTCAATTTCACATAAAATTCATAGACAGTATATAAATAAAGGATACTCAAATTACTATCTCAATAATTATTCTGTTAATGATTAGGTCTTTGACATATAAGATCATTAAAAATAAAATGGCACAGCCTATAAAATTTATATCCTAAATGTAAAAATGATTTAAATAAATAGATTAATGATTTTTAAATTACTTTTTGCTACTATATCACATAAATAAAAACATCACAACTTGACTTTTGACTGGATGAATCTTTAACTGTAGGTTGACTTTGAAAAACAATTTGCAATATTTGGTTAAATTGAAGTTGCACGTACTGCATACCCTGGGAATCCCAGTTTAATGTGACATCTTTAGTAATTCTTGCAAAGACCTGTTTAAGGATACTCACAGCATCGTTACTCTAATGAAGAAAGAATTGAAACAGTACAGTGTCTATCAGTAAAAACATGGATTAATTATTGGTATAATTGAGTATACTAATTTGATGAGATATTATTCAGGTTTAAAATAAATACATTTGCTCTATGTATATAACCTCGAACTATCAAAATATAAAAATAAATAAAAATGACTTCAAGAAAAATATTTGCAATATAATAATTTATGTAAATTTTCACTATACATGACATTTTATGTTACTATAGAAACATTCATATCTTTTATAGCCTCAGCTGCTCTACTGAGGCACAGCCCCAAGAAAGGTTACCTGGATTTGCAGTTCAGCAAAGCATTTGATTGATATAGCACAGTATTCTTGTTGAATGTACATAAATATAAATAATGTTAATTGTCACTGTGGGAAAGAGAGAGAGGAAATAGACTCTAGAGGAAAATTTGGCTTACATTTATATTTATAGTTTGGAAAACAATGTTATTAAAGCATGACAAAACAGCAATTTTTATTTTGTAAGACAAGCACATCACTATTTTTTATATTATCTATTATACTTTTCTGTATTAAAAGTTAAAATGTCATTAGCTTAGGAGAAAAATTGTGAATCAATCATTGGTAAACCTTAAAAATCTATCATTTTGTGATTATAATAACACTTAGAAGACTTTACAGCTGGTGTGTGTTCAATTTCATTTCTATTGATTAAGATATTGTTGATTTTATATAAGTATCTTATGACTATTTTAATGAGAAATTGGAAAGGGATAAATTAGTCTTGATTTTTTTTTTTTTTTTTTAAATTTACTGTCTAAGGAAGAACTTATGTGAATTTAAAAATACTATGCTTCACAATTCTAAAAGCTACAGGATACTTACCAACAATAAATTTATCCCTGGAGTCTCATGGTAAACAAAGATAAGAAAAATATGTCAGGAGAATTTACAAAGACTATGGGAAATACTAAGAAGTAGATGCCAAATAGTACATTGTGATTCTTCACTTACTAGAAGTGTGAAAGGATTATTCAACTTCTGTCTGTTCTGTGTGAAAGGTATATAGATATGGAAGTTCTCCAACTAAGCTACTTCTGCTTCATTTTTAGTTTGGCAAGATATGACATAATTAGAGTCATCTTCCTATGCTGCGTGTCTCAGTATTTGTCCTCTAAAACAGAGTTCCTCAGGAATAACTTATAGACTCTTAGCTGGTTGATTTATCGGTCCACAATGAAATAGGGAACTTGTACCAGAATGTAAATCAACCATGGCACTGAAGAGTGTTTAGTATATTGTTATTTTTTATATCATAAGAATTTTTCAATGAAGGAAGGTACATTTTGATATTAATGGTGAGACAACATTTGAAATAGCAGGAAAGAAAGCAGAACATATGGCAAGGATAAAATTTTACTTTATTTGGAAAGATCACGCCCAGAGCAGTAAGGCAAAGAATAAAAAGGAAGTAAGACAAAGAAAGACAAGAAGCAATGTGATGAGATGAATGACTACATTTGACTCTGCATCGAAAGATCCCTAAAGAGCCTTCTAGTGAAATCAACCTAAGATAACTACTTGAGGGGGACGTGGCTTGGTGGTAACACGCTTGCACAAGTTCTGAGTTTGATTTTCTCAGCACTGGAAAAAAAATAGCTACTATGAAAATTTGAATGATAAACATTTTGAAAGAGAAATCACCAGAAATGGTTTATTAACTAGATACTGGGAAACATTCTGTCACTCAGAAGGCAGGCTCACGTGGTCCATAGAACTTCCCCAGAAGTATTACAGGATGTATTGCCCTTTGGAGTACCCCCACTGGAGTGAGAATGAAAGAATTAATTCTCTCAGATTGTCCCCATCCAGCATTAATCAAAGTTTACCCCACAGGGAGTGAATTCCTGTGCCTTTACATTTTGTTTCATCCAATCTTTTGATAGTCACAAAGTATGCTCCAAAAGACTTGAGTCCAAAACAGATTGTGTGCTCATGTGCTTATTTAAATGTGTTTATAGGCATGCATATGTGTTTTCATTTCAGCACATGTAAATAACTTTTATCTGCTGAAAATCAGAATCCAGAGAGTAATTTTCCCTATAACATCTAAAGTATCATTAAAAGTTATTTATGGTAGTGGATGACATTTCTATACATGTTATAGTACAGTGAAAATAGACTTTATAAATATGTCTTGAAATCAACTCTGTGAATATACGATAGAAGAATTACTTAGGAGAAATGGTTTATAAGTCATTACTAATCTTAGATTTTTTTCAATTCCAATTAAAGGCAAAGTTTTGTGTGCAATATATTATGTTGTAAGCATAAATTTTCCTTGAGGTATGGTGGTGGACACTCTTATGTTCCATCCTGATCCAGACTGAAGGACTGGAGCACCCAACCCTGGCTTTGAATTTGGCTTCTAATCACTCAGAACTGCTGCCTTCTTGACAGAATGGGAGCTTCCTTGACCAATGATTTATAGAATCAATGACCAATATGGAGATACAGAAGGCAGACTCCTTGCCCAATAGCGGGGTCAACTCTGTGTCATTATTCATACATGAGAGGCCTCATGAGATCAAAATGGAAGGAGACCCATGAGGAAAACTCATCCTTCTTAGTTCCATCCCTTCCTTTTGGCCTCCTTCCCCCTCTTCCTCTTGACAATACAGCCACCATAAATCACACGTGCCCCATTCTTGTCCCATATTCTGCTTCTAGTGAAATCAACCTAAGATAACTACTTGAGGGGGACATGGCTTGGTGGTAGCACGCTTGCACAAGTTCAGAGTTCGATTTTCTCAGCACTGAAAAAAAATAGTTACTATGAAAATTTGATTGATAAACATTTTGAAAGAGAAATCACCAGAAATGGATTATTAACTAAATACTGGGAAACACATTGAATTATAACTCACCCTAACATTTAAAATTTTGGCTTCATTAAAGCATTTAAGACTTTTGTGGATAGAGGCATTAGAAGAGGAGGTAGATGACAATTTTAGGCATATTGCATTGAAAGTATTAATGAGGCTGAAAATGGAAAACACTGAACAGAATATTTAGCATTTAAATTTATAGACCTCAGTTTAGAGAAGAGTGAGAGGAAGTAACTAGTTTTGTTTTATTAGCGCATTATGATTCTACATACTAGTGGGGTTCATTGTGACATTCATTTATGCACATAACATATTTTACTCTGATTCATTCCTTTGTACTTCCCTTTTCCTTCCCCTTGTTATCCTTCCTCTGTCTTCTGATTTTTTTCATTGCTGCATCATAATTACACATACAAGTGGGATTCATTGCAGTATATTCACATATGAATGTAGCATAATTTGGTGGATTTTATTCCCCAGTTTTTCTCCAATCTCCCTTTTATTTTGGTGAGATCCCTTTAATTTTTATTTTTTTTTCTCTCTCTAGTTATTCACATATGAGAGAAAACATTTAATACTTGACTTTCTGAGTCTGGCTTACTTCACTTCTATTTAAATGGCAAGATTTCATTCTTTATGGCTAAGTAGAACTCTACTGGATGATATATATGTATATATATATCTTTATGTGTATGTGTGTGTGTGTGTGTGTCAGCATATATGTATGACAAAATCTCAGTGTAGTTTTGATTTATTTTATCCTGATTGCTAACAATATTGAACATTTTCCCATGCATTGTTGACTATTGAAGATATAAAAATGTGCAGTAATTCTGAGTAGAAAAATTCTAAAAAGGAACAAAGAGAAAATGAATGTTCTTTTAGAAACAGAAAAAGGGAAGTATTTTTTATTGAAGAATTTCTTGTGAAAGCCATGTCTGTCCTTCAGATTTTGAGGCTAAGTCAACATTTGAACTGAAAATCCATGTACTTATATAAAGTCTCTTTTCTATTTGCTAAATAAATTTGAATTTTACTATATTATATTATATTTTAATTTTTGGTATCAGGGATTGAACTCAGGGGTGCTTAACCACTGAGCCATGTACCCACGCCATTTTTGTCTTTTACTTGGAGACAGGGTCTCGAAAAGTTGTTGAGGCCACCTTGGAACATGAAATTGTCCTGCCTCAGTCTACCAATCTGATAAATTTGAATTTTAGCTTTTAAATTCACATAACACCAGGGTATTGGGCCTTGTATTGCTCATAGAGCCATGAAAAATCTGAAATATGAGTTTTAAGTTTGAAAACCTTTATGATAAGTTGTTCCATTTCAGCTTTTGCTTCTCAGATACAATATTACTGCTTTTGAGGTTTAAATAAAATTGGATGAAAAACTAAGCAGTTAAGAGCTAGGTCTCTTAGGCCTCATCCACTTTATTCAATAGTTCTCACAGCATGCTTCCATCCACTAACATCAGAGATTAACCTCCAAATGTCCACCCTGCACAAAATGTTCTGATCTTTCCTAAAGGTCTGCCTTACTGTTGAAACAATTATATATTTTTTTCTAAAATAAAAACTCAACACTCTTACTTTTATGTCTGTTCTTGCTGAAAAACTTGCTTCTATATATGTCATTTCTTTAACTTCTTAAGATCTTTCTCATCAGATTTCACATTCACTCAGAGATAATAGCATTTTTTAAATATAGCATGACAAAATGGGCAAGTATAGTTCATTAGTAAGGGGAAAATTTGAAATTAGGTTATGACAATTACATAGCTCTGAAGAAATATTTGTACTGAATCTGATAAATGACTGAATTCAACAAATAATTCAACAAACAATTTCTGGGCACTGTGCTATCATGTGAAATATCATTTTGAATACAACAGTCATGGTAGCAAAACACTATTGTCTTTACTTGTTATTTCCTATTTGATTTTGTAATAAAGATATGAGAGGCAAGGAATATAACTAAGAGCAAAGAAAAAAATCTGAGTTAGGGAAAATTCAAATCTAGAACCTCCATTTTCTTCCTTAAATTTTGTAGATTCTTATTTTTGTTTAAATAATCACACAAGAAAACTTCCTAGTAGAATAAAGTCATTAAGGAAAGAGATGACATAAAATTAATCTTTGCATTTGTTACTAAACTGATTGCTATCGTGTTTTTGTTTTTTGTTTGTTCTGGAATAAGGAAACAGTAGATTTAGATTGAGGGATATGTAATGAACTCTTGAAATTGCAAAAAAAAAAAGAGAGAGAGAGAGAGAGAATGTGATATAATGCGGTATATAGTTTTAGTTTTCTAAAATCATTATTTTAGTCTACAGAGCTAGTGTAGTGACAAGCAAACATTTTAAGTTCAGAATGAAAAATATTCTAGAGCCATAATATATGTGCCATTATAAATTTTACATACTCTGAAGAAATAGATATGGAAGGAGAAAAATACTCAGTGTAGTTTCTGCAAATGTACCAGGCCATGGGCTTCTTTATCCTAGATGAGTGAAAAAAATAAATCAACAAGTTGTCACCACTGCATATTTTCCTTTGACAGTTTTTTTTTTTTTTTTTTGGTCTTTTATTCTGCCTGGCTGCTTCCTCCAAAGAGGATTTTTATTTTAAGTGTACTTGAGTGAAAATTTAAAAAGGAAGAATTTACATGCATTAAGAAAATAATATCTTCCTTCCAACAAATATTCAAAAAGTAAGTTTTCAACGATTTATTATAGCATAAAACATATCTAAACATTCACTTGGGCTGTGAATGCAACACATCCTTTATTATTCATTATTTCCCAATGTACTAAAAATATATTTGTTCATGATTAAAAGGAAGGCATTAATAAACAGTATCCATTATATTCTCTTTCAGGTCAAATATAATTAATTGCTTAGCACATTTTCAACTCAATTGAAGAACATATATCTGAATTCACATAATTTCAATTTTTAAGTACATAAATTCTTTTATATCTTAAAGTTCCAGTTAGTGTAAATTTTATCAGAAAAATAAACTAATGCCATTTATTGATATTTTGCTATCTCAAATTTGATTAATCGAAGTGAAAAATATTTCATGTATTATAACAAATTATTCTGTAACAACTTTCATGTCATTTCGGTATTTATAGAATATCTTTTAAAAGTCAAATTTTGAAGGTCATTATGCATAATACAGCAATGATAAGACAGGAATAAATATTGGAAGAGGTTTTTCATTGATAAACATGGTAAAGGAAATGAAAATCTAAGATTTTCTACATTGTAGAAATTGCTATATATCATTTCTATTATGTAGTTTTAATTTTATTTTTTAACTAAATGAAACATAACAAAACAATAAAATAAAACTTATTAATAACATATGAACAATAGAAAGTTTTTCTAACCAGATGTGAGAAACCTGATTTCTTTCCTTATTTTTAACTAGCCATGTGTCCTTAGGCAGGTAACAGTGTCTCTGAATTTTAATTATTTGTAAAATATAAGAGTTGGTTTAGCTGAGATCCATAAACAAGTCCAATTTTAAAATTTAATGAATTTACTTTTTAGAAAGCATTTTTTAAAGAAATTCTAAATTTTCTCCGATTTAGTTTCTTCACAATGATAAAGTTGAAAGTAGTCCATAAACAAATGAAGAGCAGCAGTAGTGAAATACAAAATCAAGACACTGAGATCGACATTTGACAAACAGAAATGGGGCAGTGCTAAGATACAGGAAAGTTGTCTTCACATAATTAATCAATGAGTAAAAATTCACGTCAATTCAACAAGCACTATGACACTTTTACATACACACACATAGAATGTAAGAGGAGCAGTATAAATTCTATTTTCTACCCTTATAAAGATAATAGAATTTCCAGGTATGATTGTTTACCCCTGTAATTCCAGAACCTTGGAAGGCTGAGGCTGGAGGATTGCAAGTTCAAAGTTAGCCTCAGCAATCTAGTAAGACCTTATACAACTTAGTGAGACCCTGTCTCAAAATAAAATATAAAAAAGGGTTGGGGATTTTGTTAGTAGTTGAGTGCCCCTGGGTTCAATCCCTAGTATCAAAAACATAAAAAATAAAATAGTAAAATAGAATCAGTTTTTAATTCCTTCTAGAGTCAGACCCGTAGATGGGTAATGGTTCCCTTGAACTTATTCTATTTTAATCTCTTAAATAAAATTCCAATGTAATCCTTACAGGTTGGATTTTATATATCAGCATTGCCAGAAATTGAGGTTCTAGTTCACTAAGTTTTGATGCATATTATTGCACATGTTTTTCAATATATGACTTCAAGCTAGGATGCTTTCACTCAAAATACCATTTTACTTGAATAAGAAATATGACTACTAAAGCATTCTGTGCATTTCAGGAATAATTTCCTTTTTCTTTTGGTTTTTCAGTGATAATTGGAAAGGATGTATTAAATTTGATAAGTCTTTGAAATGTCTAATTTTGCCTTTATGTTACAATTTTGTTATTTTTTACCTATAAAAAAGGACATACAATCTGTTGACCCAATTCATATTTTTGTGCATTTAATATGTTAAAATGCTTTATTAACTGAGATAAAATTACTGAGTGATAAAGGCATGCTAGAAGACAATGGTCATAGACAAAGACTGAGGTTTACTCAAGAGTTGAAATCAGAATGACAGGCATTTTAATCAGGAAAACCTTGGCCGAAGGTTTCCTACTTCTCTCAGTCAGAGAGAAGTAGAAGAGATGGGATATTGGAGGCTGCTGACAATGAAGATTCTGATGGATTCTAATTCCCAACTCACTGGATATATGTTTGCTTTGTTTAGTGATTGGGCAGAGAAGCAAATAAAAATATAAGCCTCAGGTTCAATCTCTTGATGGCACCCCTTGCTCCTTTTAAGACTGCATGGCCGAACCAAAAACCACAACTGAGATTTTTCTGTGTGCTTTGAATGAGGTCAAGACCAGCCATATTCTTGTTGTCTGAGAGAATTGCATGCACCAGGAGAAATTTCTCATCATGTACATTTATGACTTTAATACAAACGGAAACTCATCACTGACCATAGAATCAACATAAATTGTTTGCTTGCTTAGAAAAGCGGTTTACTCAAGGACTAGAAAAAAATGACTTTGCTAACTACAGATGGCTGAAAGCTGTTTTTATTGTCTCGGGTAGGATGACCTATAGTTAGGACTGCCCTAATTAGATGGTAAAGTGGAATCTGAGCAAAAGAATTTAAATGAGTCATTGAAGAATTTTTAGGACAGAATTACAAGTTAACTAAGGTCATAGCATTTGTGGTGTAATTTGCTTTTGTTTGGATAAAGTACCTACATTTTCTGTGCTCAAGAATTTTCAGTTAAGACTTGGTAATTGACAGCATCTTTGCAACGAGCAAAGCTGAATTTTGATGTAATAAATACAAAATCAAATTTCACTGATCATGCCTTTTACAAACCCTTAGGATGTCTTGTAATGAATATATCAGTGGTCAAATGAGAATATGAAAGTTTTTTTCCTCTAAATGAAGAGCAATATATACACCAGTAAAAGAGATTTATAACACTCATTTGAATTAGCACAATACTGTGTTACCAATCATAAGGCATTGTAATTATTCTAGTTTCAGTTTCAAAAGTGCCAAGAGCATACTAAATATCTCTTCTTGTTGGATTAATGTCTTTCACCTTATATTATATTTCAAGATTTAATTAGAAAATGTTATCTAAAAGGCAACTATTGAGAGTTTTGCTTGGTTCTTTCTAAAATGAATATGCATCATATATAAAGATATTAAGAGGGGCAAAGATAGGTGAACTGTAGATAGGCAGGGAGAACTTCTGAAATTTTTAATTTAAAAAGAAAGAAAAGTAGATTTTATGAGGCCTTGATTGCCCAAGTCAAGCAGAAATGGCATCTTAGCTATATATTTCTCAATAAAACTAAATGGAAGGAAGTCATTAAAGAAAGGCTTTCAGACCCTGATTCATCTTTTCTGCTTCCCAGTGATATTTTCTGTATATTTCTGAAAGGCCCCCTTGATTGAGGCTTAAATATTTCTGTATAAGAATCTCTTCATTTCAGTAAAGACCAAGAGAGTATCTAGCAATTACTTATTCTCTTGGAATTTAAGGGGAAATTTTCTGTATATTCTCAAACTTATGTCTTCCATTCTAATTTATATTATCAACAAGCAGAGGAAAAACAATGAAATAAATGTAAAGAATAACAAATTAAGTGGCAATGCCTTTGGCTTTTCTTTTATTCTAAAGACTCTCTGATATCAGTCCCACTCTCTAATGAAAGGAGGGCTCATAGCTGTTTTTGTACAAATTTTAGTCAATCTTTTACCTACAAACCCAGTGAAACTGTGCATGGTCTGGTTTATTATTTATAATTTATCAGTGCATTTATGTATGGGACTAAGGTTATAATGGCCCAAGAACATTTTCTGTTTCATGAAGAAATATTTGTAAGAGTCATTCATTGTTTAGTGTAGATATTTATAGCTTTACCCATTTCAGTGAACAACTATATCAACCCATATTTTGTAACACTTGCATGCAGATTAAATCATATAAATGAAAATTTGTGTAGCATTACAGGGAATTTTATTTTTACATATTTTTATGGACAGTTATGGAGCCTTGAAATAAAGTTGTAAACAAAAGACAAAAACAACAATAAAAAACAAAACCACATCATGTACAGTGTTGTGTGTAGCTTGAGATAGACATAATTTACCACAATAGGTGTTATCCATCCTTCCTTCACCTGAATATACACTCATAGTATTGGAGACCTTTCTTCCTTTCTCTTAATGTATCTTGATTTGGACTCATTGCACTTATCAAATTGGACAAAACTGTTGCTGTCTTTTCCACACTGAGCTGTGAGATTTATGGATAAGAGTCATTTCTTATTTAACTTTATTTCCCCACTGTTCTTTTTATGCTTCCCCTTTGGATCCTAGTTTGGAAGTCTCAGGACACCTTTCCACATGCTCTAAATTTGCTAACATCTGATTCTGCCTAAACTAAAATAATCCATATGTGTATAATTTTGTTATATTTTGGATCCTTCAAGATTTTGAGGTCTGTCTCAGATCTGAATAAAGTTTCCTATGAAGACAAATTATCATGTCCACATAACCAAAAAGCATAACAAACATGTGATGTTATTATTGAATATTGCCAGCTCTAATTGAATTACTACAATAAACCCTTAGATTCAGAAAGGGTAAGAATTGCAGTTCCACAGGATAATGTGAGGTCTTGTTACCCTGATATTGGCAGGTGTTCTTCAGTTAGGCCAGAGTCTTGTCCCTGAGATTAACTCTTCATTATTTATTATTAACTTTTTATTATTTTCTATAGCTATGATATCTACTCTAAAGGGAAGGGTTTCTTTTGTTTGTTTTTGGTTTTTGTTTTAATTTCTTTCTTGATTACAGCTGACATGGATTTTGGGAAGAATCAGAAGCTTTCCCAGCCTTCTTTCTGTCCTGGAAGGCTGGCTACCCAAAGGCTTTTTATTGTTCTAACAATCTGCCTCTTTTAATCCAGTTTGATGCTACACTTTCACCAGTGCAAATCAGAAAAAAAAATAAATAAATAAAACAAACAAACTTTAGAACTCTCTTGGATTACAACAAGGTTTGTGTGTAAATAGCCATATCTATATCCACATGTCTAAATACATGTAAAAATACACCTGAAATAATTAGAGGTTTTGGTAGATCTTTTTGCTGAGCTGAAGTCTTCCTACCAATGAGTCCTAACCAGCTTTAATGGTCCAAAGCTTCTCTGTTTTTTATATACATTTTCTGATAGTAACTGAGAAGAAGTCTCATTTTTGAACTTTACTAGTCTCAAAATGTCTGGGATTAGTTTTTCTTTCATATCTACTTACAAATAGAGACAATCTTTTCTGAGTTTATTAACCAAATGCAGAAGACAATCAATCCATGTTAGTTATATTCTGCTTCAAGCATTTTGGTCCAATTATAAGTATGTTATGTGCATTTTCTGTTTTCCAGATCATCCTGGGTTGTACTGTACTACATAATAATTTTTTTGATTTTTTTTCAGGCTCTGAGTATAACTTGCAGACAACTACTAGTTTGTTCTTTGTTGTTGTTGTTGTTGTTAACATCAAAGTTACATTGTCAGATGCCAGATCTATTCTATTGTTTTTGCTCTGGTAAAAACTAACTCCAAAAATCTCAATGGCTTACAAGAACAAATATTTGTTTCTTGCTGTCTTATGTATTATTTATATCTTGATGACTGTAGTCAGCTTTACGTTAATTCTCATTCAAGAACCCAAGATGGAAGCAGGAGTTCCTATTTAGGTTAAGCTGTCCCGACAGAAAAAGGGAGAGATGTGAAAGAGGTCAAACTGAATCATGAAGTTATATTTAAAGCTTCTTTTTGGAAGCATGCAGCATGTATATTTACTTACATTTATGTGATCAAAGCAATTTATGTGGCCAAGCCTGACAGTGGGTAGGGAAATATATGCAAAGGCAGGGAAGGATGTGAACATTTTGTAACAATAGTATAATCTTACTTCATTGTGTTAAACTTCTTGCATCTTAAGAGCTGTTTTTGAGAGTCAGGTGTTGTGGTGCATGCCTGTAATCCTAGTGGCTCAGGAAGCTGAAGCAGGAGGATTGCAAGTTGAAAGTCAGCCTCAGCAATTTAGGGAGACCCTAGGCAACTTAGCAAGACTCTGTTTCACAATAAAACATACAAAAGGGGTGGGAATATGGCTAAGTGATTAAGTAACCCTGGGTTTAATCCCTCATTTAAAAAAAAAAAGTTTTTGTAGATCTCCAGACTACTGCACAAAAATGGGATAATCAGATCTTCAAGATCTGCGTGAAATAGTTTAGATTGACACCTGCCAATAAGTATGCTTGGAAGAGAAAAGAAGAGAAGAGAAGGAGCAGGGCAGGACAGGGCAGGAAAGAAGCAGGTGTAATACTTTTGGAACAATAATAAAAGCAAAACAGAAAACAAGAGTAATAACAAAAAATAGAAGATAGAGAATAAAATTTCTAATAACTCCAAAGGATCTATGAAATAAATCAAAATAATCTTTGCCACTGTACCAATGGCATATGCATTAGAATGTGCAATAATAACTTTGTAACATATAAAGCTTTTGTCCAGGGTTAATTGAAAATAATTCACTGAGATTATGCAAACCATACAGGAAGAAGACAGACTCTAACTGCACTTGTTTCCCAGGGAATAGATATTGGGGAAGTTGAACAATTTCTGCAACTCTCACTGCTGCTTCCAATTCCTAATTAGTAATGCTTTCATTCCATGGGAAGAATCATATTTTTCCTGTTTGATTTTGGGGCTGTTAATAAGCAATACTTCTTATTTAAATATCATTTCTACTCCTAGTGTATGTTAATAAAATCTTACTTCAGTGTGTTAAATGAATAAATATGATCAATAAAATGTATACAAACAACAAATTCACTGATTTTTAAATGCACTTTCTCAGGAAAATGAATAAGTGTATTCTGCTTGTTTAATAAGATTATGATTTTAAAACATTCTGATCACCATCTTTTTTTGAATTCTATTAACCAGTTTCTGCATTAGTCATTAAGATACTTTATGTACTCTGTACTCTCCCCTATAGTTTCTAAACTCTCTTCTTCCTTTCTATCTTAATCACCATTTTTGGAGTGATTGCTTGCTGAAATAGATAATAAACTTTGGGAACAAATGATTGATTTTTCACAAACTTGTTTTGAATCAGCTATTCCTTTTCTAGTTCTTGTTATTCTTTTTTAATAATTCAAATAATTGCATGGATTTGGTTTGTGGAAAAGTTATTAATTCATATGTTTTTGTATACAATTTAATTTCCTATTTTATTCATTTTCTTTAACTAAATGATATAATGCAAATAGAAGTGGTATAAAATTGGTCTTTTATCAAGATATGCTGAAGACTCTGACATCATGATTCTACTTGACTCTTGGTTCCAAGTCCATTACTTTGACTCTTGGATGGTTACACTGTAATTACATTGTAATTTGTTTCAATGATAAAAAAAAAATCTAACCTGACCACTAGAAGTCAAGGACTGAGTCAATATTTCCAGTAACTGAAAAATCCTCTAATTTTCTTAAATAATAATACATGAATAAGGTCTGAACCTAGCTAGAATAAATTTAAAATATTGTTAAAACATATTATTTCTAGTATGTGCATAATTTCTGGTTGAAAGTATTTATATCTTAGGAGGAAATGAAAGGAAATGCCAAGCTGTGAGGTAAGTTTCACTTCACAGCCACTGTGAGTAGAAGATTTATTAAATGAAGGTCAACAAAATATTAAAACTAAATGCAGCCATGAGTTTAGAATTAAATTAGATCACAAAAATATAATTATTCCGTAATAAGCCAGATTCTATCAAATCATGGTGTTTCCTAGTAGAAAATAGAAAACTTATCAGCCAACTGCAACAATGTTCTCAGGCTTCCAAGGGCTCATTTTAAAACTCCTGAGGTTGTTTCAATTCAGAAAACAACATTAAGTATCTCAGGCACTGTTATTCAGTGTGAGAATGCCCTTTTCATTTTCACTTCTTATAATGCCAGAGAGAACTCTAAGTGTAATTTTATCTCTCATGACTGACCAATTCCATAATTTATGCGGAACCAAGCTGGAGTACTATATTTAACTTGCATTGACTTTGTAGGAAAATGCTTTGGAAACAGTCTTCACAGTGTCACAATAATAGTCTTCTGACATCATTTGCATGTGTTACAATTATCCCACGAGTATTGTACCTCTACATATATAATGCTGCAGAGAATCGTGTGAAAGCCAGGAAACATTTAATGTTATGAGGGCTTCTGTAAAAGCATTGCTTTTTACTAAGGTTGGTTCAGATACTTAGACAACTGAAAGGCAGAAAGCCCAATCTTTTATATAAGGGGAGAAAGAGAACCCATGCAGAAAATTGGCTGTACAAATTAGAACAACGCGCTCAGTTTTGTAAATTGAGTCACTTTTGTCAAAGGTGAGACACAGCAAAGCTATTAAATTTTTTCTAATTTGGTGATTTTGTTGATTAACCTAAAATTAGTTTTATAATTTTATGGTATGGTTATTAACCTGAAGTTGTGACTACAAAAAATAATGTTCTGCCTTACTGAGTATGTTCTTATATATGCCTGTCAGATATTTGAGGAAAAAGAGGGTCAGTGAGGCCAGAAGTTCCAGAACCCACAAATAGTCACAAGGCTATGATTCAAGTCCAATGTAGTAAAGGTGAGAACCTGGCACTTTCTGTTGTTTCACTACCTGATTTTCTTAGATTTTGCCAAGTCAGAATCCTGATTTTTTTACCTGTGATGTTCAAAACCAGTACATTAATGTCAGCACCCTGAATCTGACCACACAGTTCTTTTATCTTCCAGTCCCTTCAAATCTACTCCTCACCTTCCTGCCCATGACATTCTCCACTTTGAATGCTTCATTAGTTTGAATGAACTCTGGAATCAGAGATAAATGACCTCCCAGTTTGTAGATGTGGGGCTTTGGGCACTGAGCTGGAATGTTCCCCCAAAAGCTCGTGTGTTAATGAGGCTGAGGTTGTGCCTGGGTGGCAGAGCACTTTCCTTGCACGTGTGAGGCACTGGGTTTGATCCTCAGCACCACTTAAAAATAAATAAACAAAATAAAGACATTGTGTCTATCTATAACTAAAAAATTAAAAAATATATATATTTAAAAAGCTCATGTGTTGAAATAACGGTCTCCTTTTGATATAAAGAAGCTTTTTAGTTTGATGCCATCCTATTTATTGATTATTCATTTTATTTCTTGTGCTTCAGGAGTCTTGTTAAGGAAGTACATCGTGAGATGATATGTTGGAGTGTCTGACTTAAATCTTCTTCTTGCATGTTCAGGGTTCTGATCTAACTTCGAGGTCTATGATCCAGTTCAAGTTGAGTTTTGTCCAGGGTGAGAGGGGTTACATTTCATTCTGCTACGTATGGATTTCCAGTTTTCTAAGCAACATTTGTTGAAGAGGCTATCTTTTCCCCAAAGTGTGTTTTTGGCATCTTTGTCTAGCATGAATAATTTATTTATGTGTGTTTGTCTCTGTGTCTTTTATTCTGTTCCATTGGTCTTCATACATACTTTGGTGCCAACAGCATGTTGTTTTTGTTATTACAGCTCTGTAGTATAATTTGCAGTCAGGTTATGATTCTTGCTGCTCTGTTGCTTTGCTTTTAGTACTAAAAATTGCTTTGGCTATTCTGGTCCTCTTATTTTTTTAAATGAATTTCTTGGCTGCTTTTTCTATTTATATGAAGAATGACATTGGTTTTTTGATGGGAATTGCATTGAATCTACAGAGTGCTTTTGGTAGTATGGCCATTTTGACAATATTAATTCTGCCTATCCAAAAACATGGGAGGTCTTTCCATCTTCTAAGGTCTTCCCCAGTTTCTTTCTTTAGTGTTCTGTAGTTTTCATTATAGAGGTCTTTCATCTCTTTTGTTAGATTGGTTCCCAAGTATTTTATTTCATTTCAGTGAAGTTACTGTGAGTGGGATAGTTTTCTTAATTTCTATTTCAGCTGGTTTGTCACTGGAGTATAGGAACATAATTGATTTCTGGGTGTTAATTTTGTATGCTGCTACTTAGCTGAAATTGTTTATGAGTTCTAGAAGTTTTCTGGGGGAGTTTTCTGAGTCTTCTAAATATAGAACCATGTCATTAGCAAACAGACATAGTTTGAGCTCTTCTTCTCCTATTTGTATCACTTTATTTTTTTTTATTTTGCCTAATTAGTCTGACTAGAGTTTCAAGGACTATGTTGAATAGAAGCGGTGAAAGTGGGCATCTCTGTCTTGTTTTTGTTAAAAAAAAAAAAAAAAAAGGAAGTGAAGAAAGAAATAATGGTCTCCCATTGAAGCAAAGTTCAGAGGTGGAGATTTTAGGCAATGATTGGATCATGAGAGCTGAATGGATCATTATAACTGAATCTACTACTGGGAGATGGAACCTAGTTGGAGAAATCAGGGTCCAGAGGGTGGGGTGTTCCCCAGAAGGGTTTATTTTTTTCCTTTGTCCCTTCCTCTGCTTGCTTACAGGCTGGGCTACCCATGATCTGGGCAGCTTTCTTCTGCCATTCATTTCCACCACATCATTCTGCCTCATCTCAAGCCCAGAGCAGTGGTATTGGGTGACTATAGACTGAGGCTCTGAAACCGTAAGCCCAGATAAACTTTCCCTCCTCTAATTTGTTCTTGTCAGGTATTTTTGAAGAGATGACTAATATAGACCCATTAAAGAACTGTTTCATGACTCCATTTTTAAAGTGAAAATTGTCAATAATAATTTTCCTATGCTAAGAATGTGATAAGAATTGACTTAATAGATGAAAAATACTCTATAATAGCACTTAATACATACTATGTGCTCATAGTAATATCAGCTATTTTCAACAACAACTGAATCTTGGTTTCTGTGGTCTTCTATCAGGAAAATTCTGCTGAATATATGATAAACATTAGATACCCCCATTATTATCTGTTCAAATAACAATAAATGATTTTTCTTCTGAAATCCAATAATTTATCTTCTTTGTGTTTTATTTTCTTCTTAGAATATTTTTTCTTCTTGTTATTGTTGCCTAACCTATTACTTAAATATTTACTTCTATCTAAATTTAAATATATCAGTCATATAATTAAATATCTAGTTCTTAATACTTAATTTGAATATGTTTCTTGAATAGTGTGGCTTTATAGCCCTGGTGTGTTAATCTCAGCATAACACATTACTCATTTTAAGTAGTCAAGATATGTTTTGGTAACCCTGAACAATTGTTGCAATCAAGCATTTTCAAGATAAAAATTAACATCTTAGGGTATTAAATTGATAGTTGAAAAAAAGTCCACAATTTATTATTAATTCATTCTTCTAGAAAATGATATCAAGTTTCTTCTGGATGCTTGGACCTAGGATAAAAAACAGTGAATAATCAAGAAATTTTTTTTCTCATAATGTTTAGAATAAGGCTTCTTTAATGTGCTTAGGAATCACCTGGAGAGCTTATTAAAATGTAGATTTGTATTTAGTACTTCCATACTGGAGTCTAGAATCTAGATTTCTAACAAATTCCAAGATGGTCCTCATGTCTTGGTCCTAAAAATACAGAAGCTCTTCCTAGCTAAAGGTCTCCTTGTATACTCAGTATTGGGTATTTCTCTCTCCTTCCCTCTTTTGAGAGACTAGAACAGCTTGGTTGAAACACTTTTATGTATCCTCCTTATCCCAGAATAAGTAAAAAAAAAATCAATATAAACAGTGGCCAGCTGAGCTGTGTAGGAAAGAGGCTTGTAGGATGACTCAAACTAATAATAAACATATGGTTGTATCAGACAAATGCTTGTGTTATAAACTAAATGTTATCCAATATGCTCACCTGAAGGATTTAATTGAGGAGAGCTTAATTAAAGAATATCACAATGTTAAGTCTCAACTTAAATTCTTCTCCATTTGTAAGTTGTAGCTTTAATCCCAGAATTGATTGTACTCTGATTGGTAGTGATAAGAATCTGTTTTACCATCATACCCACTCCTGATCTTTCAGGTCTTGGGACATGATAAAATATAGAAAATGATGCTTTACTGTTCTAGTTTTGCTTTTGATTTCTCTCACCATTTGAGAAATTCAAGAACACAAGCCATCTATAGAATTACATGACATAATCATGCCAAATTTTATGAAATCTTCTCATTTCTGTAATTTCCATCCAAAAATTTTATTTAATAATTTACATCAAACATATATAGAGCTATATTTAGCACTTACAGTGTTTATGAGAAACTTTTTATTAGGAAAGCCAATCTGCTCATTTACCCACATTTTAAAATTTCACAAGAATTCAGAATCCTAGCTTACTTTCAATTTTTCCTATTTTTCACTGCTATTAACTTTAGAATATTTGTTAGATTCTGTTTCTTCTTTCTTTTCTCACATAAGAGCTTCCCAGTAAGATTTTATAATTCCTGATTACCTTAGTTAATATTCTATTAGTCCTTGTTCTATCCTGCCCTTGAGAATTTTGAATCAAATTCCTTGTGTGTGTGTGTGTGTGTGTGTGTGTGTGAGTATGCATGCTCATGTGTGTGTGTTTGCACATACACACAACTTTTATATTCTCTTCCATATTAGAAATGCAAAATTATAGTGTTGTCATAGCCTTTGAGTTTTGGCAGCTGTCTCCTAGTGATTCATGCTTAGTAAGTACCACCAGGACCATGAAATATGCATGATTCCATGTTGCAATGCAGAATGGGAAAATTAAAATACCATATGAGGGTTCAAAACACATAACAATTATGCTCTGGGTAAGTATCCTCATAGAAACTTGCAATTTACTCATCTAAGGTACAAAGAGAGAATATTATAGGTAATTCCTGTTGTATTGAAGATCCCCGAGTAAGTAAAATAGAGACTTCATTAGTGAGACCTTTTTGTCCTTTATTTTCAGTTTTCTACAAAGTTCAGTTGCTATTTACTTTATTTTCCATTTAATAAATTTCCTTCTGGGACTTTAAGAATAAATAATTTTTAAAAATCATTGAATTTTAAGCATGAGAATACAGTACTGTTTTATTCTCTCATATTTTTCTAATGTTCCTTTGAAAAGTTGAATTTAGTCTTAAGAAAGCACCACTTATCATAATTTGCCCATAGGCTTTTAAAAAACTGTAAGGATAAAAGTGGATTTAAATAAGAATGCTCTTCCCTGGCCAGGTACCTATTAAACAGCAAAGTGCTCATATTATGAGTACATCAGCAGAAGGACAATTCCTCAAGCCAGGGGCTCCTGGCAACATAACAATTTTACCTCTCTGTTTTACAGAAGAAAGCATTTTACTAAATGTCTCTTTTATAGTATTTCTACAGAGGTGGAATGTGGTACTTGAGGGTGGTAGCTGCTATTCACCTATGGTTGCTAGTCAGTGAATATAACCTATTCAAATCTATGAGCATGGAATTCACTACATTTTTCCTCTGTTCTCCTAGAACCAGTATAATGTAATAATCGACAGTAAATGCTTTGTTCTGGAGAGTCAAAATTTGCCTTGATATGGGCCTTAGCTAGCAGACCTTCAATATAGTGATAGTATTTTAACCTTTACTTCTCTGTCTCTCTTGATGCCCAGCTCAGGGTAGATGCTAAGTTTAATTACTATCATCCCTCAAACATCAATGTGTGGGACTTCTTGGTGATTTCCTATACCTGTATGCATACAATGAAACTACATTATGAGGTAACCTCATAATATAAATTAATATAATATATTAAAATATAAATTTATTTTCTCTAAAGAAACTGTCAAATAAAAAATGTATATTCACTATCTTTGTTTACTCTTTTAATACAGATGGTTTCTTTTTGAAGTTCTAAATTAAGGGGACATTTTTACATAAATTATTCCACAGAAACATGCATCTACCTTCTATACATATTTGTATGTTTTCACAAAAATGTATTCTTGTGCAAAAGTGTAAAATAGGTTCACTATTGGGCATATTGAATTTAAAGGGCATATCAGATATATAATACAGAGATTAAAATGGAATTTGTTCCGTGGTTTGGACATCATGAAAGTTTCATGCTTACAGACATGATGGATTTGAGCATTAATAACTGTAGGGTAACTAAATCTGAATGTGATTTGGATATTTTTATTTTTGTCTGCTGCTCATACGATAACTCTGCTCAATTGCCAGTTACACCTTCTCAATCAGCCTCCTTAATTCTCCTGGAGGGTGACCACTTCTTATCACTTTTATATGTCTACTGTCTCCAAAATAGCAAGAGAATGTTGCTTACCCTACTCTGATGGTTAATTTTGTGAATCAATTTGACTGAGAGATGGGAAGCTCAGAGAATTGGTAAGATGATATTTCTAGGTGTGTTTGTGTGTTTCAGGGAAAGATTAGCTTTTGAAATGAGAGAAGAGGATGTGCCCTCATAAGTGGGAGTGGGATCATCCAATATGTTTTAGTTAATTTTTATGTTGCTGTGATCAAAAGTACTGACAAGAACAATAGAAGATGGAAAGTTAATTTTGACTCACTATTTCATGAGTTCAGTCCATGTTTGGTTAACTCTGTAGTTTTGGGCCCAAGGTGAGGTAGAACATCATGGCAGAAGAGCATGGCATAGGAAAGCAGCTTGGGACATGGCACCCAGGAAACAGAGGGATTCCTGCTTAACAGAAACAAAATATAAAACTCAAAGTCATGTCCCCAGTGATATACCTCCTTCAGCCATACCCTATCATCCTTCAGTTATCATCCAATTAATCCACATTAGTGGATTAAAGCACTAATTATGTTACAACTCTTATAGCTTTATCATGTTACATCTGAACATTCTTGCATGGAACATTCTTGCACACATGACCACATATCCAATCCACAGCACAATCCATTGAGGGCCTGACTAAAATAAAAAAGGCAGAAGAAAAATGAATTTTCTCTTTGCTTAAATGTCCATCTTCTTCTGCCCTTACATATCATCACGCTTGGTTCTCAAACTTTCACACTCAGGACTTGAGACTTGGATCAAGTCATATTACCTGGGTTCCTAGCTCCACAACTTGCAGATAACAGATCAGTTGAGTTCCATGCCTCCACATCCACATGACCCAATTCCAATTAGCTCTGTTTTTCTGGATAACATTGGTTAATACACCCTCAAAATCTTAATTTTGGCCAGGCTAAATCAGCTATCAGAAATTTTGTGTCTAGCCTCTTTTATATGTAATATATTCAAATCACACTTGTGTTCAAAAGGCGGACTGAACTATTACCTCTTTTCTGTTCATTCTTTTTCCATTTTAATTGAGTCAGTATTGTAATGATGATTATTGAATTCATTGTGAAGCTTTCTAACTTTTCTCATGCCATTTGGGAATCAAAGTTGCAATACCTTTGTTAGGTAAACAGGAAAGTTTCTAACTCTTTACACTTCTCTGAAAAGTATTCAGAAAACATCAAAATTTCTGTTAATTAGAGGTTTGAACAAATTTATTGATAAACTGTCTGTGCTTGTTTTTTGATTGTTCCATTCATTTCATATTCATTGAGTTCCTCAGATTTTTTCATCACTGCTTGAGACAATTTTTGTAATTTTTTCTTTCAAAAGAAAAATCATCTTTCAGTGTTTATTTTAACTTTCATTAATTAGTATAATTTATTTTAAACTTTATTGCATAGTATTTACCTCTCTGTACTTAAGTATTGTTTTGCCTTTCTAATGCTTTTAATTGGTCAGCCTTTGCAAAGATTGTGCACATATTATTCATCTTTTCATAGATCCAGTTACTTTAATGTATCTTTAAAATTGTTGCCTTAATAATATGTTTGTTCTTTAATTCTCTCATATTTCTTTTTAAATATTATTATTTTTTCTACACAGGTAATGTCTCTTTCCCCTCAATCTTTAAAATACATGAATTAATTATAAAATTTTTATCTTTACATAAATACACTCTAAGTTTGTTATTCTCCTTTTAGACATGTTTTGGCAGCATTCCTTGAGGATTTAACCTAAAGTTTTCTCATTACCACTGACCGTAGATAACAGTTGTATTCTTTTGCTAAGGCTGCCATGACAAATTACCCCAAACTGGACAGCATAAAAAAATGGGAATTATGATGTCACAGTTCTGGAGGCTGGAAGTTTGAAATAAAGGTGTTGGATGTGGTAATGTTGATTCCTTTTGGAGGCTGCTGTGAAGGAAAGAACTGTTCCAGGCCTCTCTCCTTGGCTTTGAATGATTCTTCTGTATCCTTACTTAATTTTCCTTTTGCATATGCCTGAGTCCAAATTTTCCTTTTTAACAAAGACTTCAGCCAGATTGGAGTAAAGTCCTCCTCTATTCCAATATTATCTCATTTTAGCTTCACTAATGACATCTGCAAATACTTTCTAAGTAAGGACACATTTTGGTGAACTGGGGGTTAGGACTTCAGCATATGATTTTAGAAAGAGGGGGAACAATTTCACTCACAATAATTATAAACCACAAGTTGTTTAAAATTTTTTTTTAACTTCCACTGGGAAAGATATTTTTAAATCCTTTTATGAATTTATGATTTTGTTATTGTTTTTTGATTAACAAATGTAGTATGAATACTTATTTTTTTATAATTGATTAAATTTTATTTGTGACCTCTCAAATATTTAATTGGTTTTGATTTATAAAATTTAAATCCCTATTGTTAAATCCAGAAAAATTCATTTTTAAGTATTTTTGATGAATTGTTGCTGGGGAGTGAATAGTTTCATATTTCCATACATCTAGGGATTCCTAAGCACAGAGAACTAGAGACTAGAAAAAGGACTAGCTTTGGAAGTTAAAGGATGATTAAATACTCAGAAGACCAATAGAATTATCTCTATTGTGTTTATATTTCCACAGGATAAGATGCCCTGAGCCATGGAGGCAATGTTTATATTTCAAAAAGGGAACCAAGGTTTTCTTTCCCTCTCTCAGGAGGGGAGAAGAACAGCATATAAACTCCTGAATTCATAGTTTCAATACAAGAAATTTGCTTTTGTGCATGTTCATAGTCCATTTGGCCTCCAGTCTCATTGCTGGTCCAGAAAAGGGAAGAACTGAAACATCAGAATTATTATCAATGTCATAAGTAAACCACAGAAAAGTCTGCCTTGACCTAGGAACTTCCTGATGATATTCAGGATGCTATAAATATTAATATTAAAAATTAATAATAGCATGTTTCATAAATACAACTTTTAGGGGAGATTTTCTTGAAATGCATATAAACTCAAATCAGATGTTTTTTAAAATATATATTCCAAAGTTAAACTACCTATTCTTAGGAAAAAATACCTAGGTGTTCTGAGCATTCCTTTTCATAATTTTGTGTACTCTCCTGTGCTATCCTATTGAGTGGTTCCTTGTTGATATATTTTATAAATTTTATTTTTTTTCTTTCTTCCCTATGCTATCAACTAAACACACATTTTTTTCATAATTCTATCAAAAAGCAAGTATATAAATAGGTAGCATTTGCTTTTGAATATTGAATGCTTTTGATTCTGGTTTAACAATGAGATCTGCATCTCATTGTTTTTTTCATGCTGTTTTTCTTTATATTCAATAAGCTGCAATGTTGTAGAACAGAAGCAATTCTTTAATAAATGCTTTTCTACAGCAGGTGAGAGTCACACAGCCATTTCAGGACCCAAACCACTAATATGGTTTTGGTTTCATCTTTGAGAGAAAGAGGAACAAGGACAAAACAAGACAGAAACATGATAAACTCAGAGAGAATAAGAGGTGTCTTCCTTTCTTGGGTGGACTGTTTAACAAAATAAAAAAGCACCTACAGAAATAGTTTGAAGCCATTGAGATGCTGTTCTGTTGTTTAGAAAATAATTTTATTTGAGGCTTCTGAGTCTATATTGTCTAAAATAGCAACCAGAGGCAATAAACATAAGTGTTGCCATTACATAACATTATATGTATTGATGTCACTGAGAGGTACTCGGAATATTAGACCCCTTTGTTCTTTTTTGTTTCATAATATTTCAAGATCATTCTTAGTGATACATTATAATTGTACATTATAGTGAGCTTTATTGTTACATATTTGTGTATTCACATACATAATTTGGTCAATTCAGATCTTATGGTTTCTAAGAGCTACTAATAACAGGAGTGGTTACAGAGAATAGGAAATCTTGGAGGCTAAGAGCTTCAATGTGAATCCTGAATGATTTGTACATTTATGCAGAAGATGAACCAGATTACCTAGAATAAATGACAAACCATGGGGAAAGAAATGAGATAGGAAGTTATATATGCCTAAAGAATTGAAGAAATAAAAAAAATTGTTTGAAATATTAAAATTTAAAGGCACATAGTCATTTTAATTCCAAATTCCATTACAGACAACTCGAACGCATTTACTATTAAATTTAGAAATTTTAGATGTTAGTCTGAGATGGAAAAACACATAATTCTTTGAAGTGAGAAGTAATCCAATCTCTTCCACTTGCTTGTTTTACAACCTTCACTCAACCTTTCTAACCCTCAGTTTTCTCATATTTCACTTGGGAATGATATCTATATATACCTCAGGGCATTTGTTATGTTTAAATGAGGCAATGCATGAAAGTCATTTAACACAGTGCCTGGCACCTAGAGAGAATTCAGTTAACTATTCTTGGTACTAATCCTAAACACAAACAATACACACACAAATAATCATCATAAAGATACAAAATTTCTCTAAGAGTCTGTAAATACTCACATTGTGGGCCTGATATTTGTATTAGCACTTGCAGAAGGTAACAAGCCAGCCACCCCTTATCTCTGTAAGGAGTTTATGTATTAATGGAGGTGAAGATGTTGAGTATGGGAAAAGAAACAAAAGACAAGTAAACAGTACAGTAATTTCTATCAGGGAAAGCAGAAAGGGACTGAGTGTTGAGGTTTATCTTAAAAGTAACTTAGAGTTGAAGATGACAGGAGAAGGAACTAGAATGCCAAGTGAGATACTAATGAGCTTGCCATCTTCACCAGTCGGAAAGTGACCTGCATAGAAATAGGTGGAAAGTGGGAGACTCGTGAGGTAGTGACAGTTTGGCAAAAATACGGAGAAGTTAGGAGACTACAGTAAGGAATTTGGAACTTAGTTGATTTTTGCAATGGGAAATCACTGACAGGGAGATTACATGGCTCTATTAACATTTTAGACAGATACTTCTGGATACTCTGTGGGATAGCGAATTCTATGGGTGTAAAGAGAAAGAGTTAAAGTAGGGAGAGCAATCAGAAAGTTAATAACATAGTCACCATGGAGGATAAGACTGATCTGAACTAGAATTGATCTTGAGAGTATGAGAAAATTATTGGATCTGGAGTAAATTTTCCAGTTAGATGCAGAAGGATGAATAGGATGAGAGTTGTGAGCAAGAGAGAAATGATAATGAACTCAGAAGTCTGTCTAAGCAAACTAAGGATAAACTTCTGCTTCCTTTCTTGACTAACTAGAACTATAGGCTATGAATGAAGGAGATAAAGAGTAAACAGTGGAAAACCAACCCCAAACTACAAAATAAAGCAAGAAGGAACAAAACAGGTTACTGTGAAGTTAATGTTATAACACAAAAATTTTGCATTCTAGAAGCCATCTCTAATGTTTAGTGTGATGTTTTCTCTCTTCACACTTCAAATGGTTTCCTCGCGAAAATGCATTTCCATTTATTGATATTCTGCACAGTATCCCTGTCTCTTCCTAAAAAAATGAAGACGATGAAGGATGTTTTTGACAGATCCACTATGCTCAGGAAATGCTTGCTTTAATTATTTACCTAAAATGAATTAAAAATTTGTTTAAAGCATAGTGAAAAGTTCCGAATGTAAGGTAGAAATATAACTCTCATAATGATATTGCATTTCAGAAGATTTTTAAAAATCTGTCACTTTTTGATGTGGTAATGATTATAAATGTAATAATTATAAAAAAGTAGCCAGCTTTCCCACTAAACAGAAATAAATAAAAAATAAAAGAATAATAGGAAAATCTCCTAGGTTAAAAAAATCAGTTAACAGAAAGGCAGAAACTAAAATGTGCTATATTCCTTTGGCATCCAGTGAAAATGTGGTTACTGATATGGTAGGCAGAATGCTATTGACTCCCCAGATGCTCCACCCTAAGCTTGGTATAAGTGAATATATTGTTTTATCAGACAAAAGGGAATCTGCAGATGTCAGTAAATTGCAGACTTTAAAACTGAAAGGTGATTCTGGTTTATCTGGGTCCAGTCTAATCACATAGCCCTGAAAAGCGGAAAACTTTCTCTGCTGAAGTCAGACATGTGATAGAAGTCAGAGAGAGTCTGAGGCATGAGAGATACTCAACTCATGGCCTGTGAAGGTATGGACACATGGAAGACACAAGAAATATAAGCCAACTCTAGGAACAAGGCTGTATTCCCCAGTTCACGCAAGGATTCAGTCATACAATCATAAAAAGGAAAAACAATTCTTTTCTAAATATTTGTTTACATAAAGTTACTGACTATAAAGTACATTACTGATTGTGTGAAACTACTTACCTTCTCTCTGATTTTAAAATGACTGTTATTGAGTGAATAGAAAAAACAGTATTTTCAATGAAGACTTTGCTTTACTTCAGGATATATTTGGTTTATTTCCTAAGAAAAGTGAAAACCAGTAAAGCTAAATGTTGTAATAATTAGTAAGAAGCCAAAGAAAAATGAAAAATTTTCTGTTGATTTTTAAAATTTGATTTTTACCTGAATGTATAAGAGAGATTCCTGGAATTTTCAGTGACTTTTCTTTGGACATTCTGAAAATCACTTAAAAGCTCTGTGACCTATTTTACTTAACTCCTATTGTAAATATTAATGGAACCAACTTCCATTAATATTTACAAAAGTAGTTAAGGAAAATAGTTGTTACAAGGGTTGAATGAGTAGGGAACCAGGATCTAGAATTATAGACTCACAGGAACAACATTCTGTATTGCAATGTATTGTGCCATTTTGTCTATCTGCAGGCATTTCTATATGAGAAGCCTAATATTAGAAATACATGTAGAGCTATAGATGAATATACCTTCAAATCAAAGCTCATGAGAACTCATTTTTTTACTATATTTGCAAATATGCAAGATAAGTGTCCTTCCCATCTTCTGTATTTCTATCATTAACCAGTGTATCTTAGACATTCTTGCTGTTTCTCTTTCTCATAGTTATGATGTATTAACTTTCACAAACAGAGATGTGCTGCTTCAATAACAACAAACAGAAGCCCACAAATAAAAATATTGTATACATAGTTTTATTGTATTATAGGAGAAAATACATGCATGGGAATAAACTCTTTCATTGTGGGGTACAAATACTGTGTCATAACTGGCTTGATACAGTGTTGACAGCAGTTCCTGTTTTATAGTAGGTACATAAAAATTGCTCAGTAAATACATACTGGTAGGTCTCCTTGAGTTCAAAATTCATTGTTATTTATAACATTTAACTAATCCTGTTTCATACTGTTAGATTCTTCCAGTTCCTCTTCTTGCTTCCAAATATCTAATTATAGTATTACATTCATTGACTTTTTATGACCCTTCTATTTTTTTATTTATTTTTTTAAGAGAGAGAGAGAGAGAGAGAGAGAGAGAGAGAGAGAGAGAGAGAGCTTTTTAATATTTATTTTTTAGCTTTTGGCAGACACAACATCTTTGTTTGTATGTGGTGCTGAGGATCGAACCCAGGCAGCAAGCATGCCAGGTGAGCGCGCTACCGCTTGAGCCACATCCCCAGCCCCTTATGACCCTTTTATTAAATCTAAGTACCTCCTCTATTAACTAATTCTATCCTAAAATATTCAACAGTTTACTATTTATGTTTTCTTTTTAGGCTTTAAAGTATTTTTCTTAACTCTCAGCATTCCTTTCTTTTTTTTTTCCTTTTTCTCTCTCTCCTTTTTTTCTTTTCCTTGAGATAGTGAGTTGTTTAGACTTCTAGTCTCTGCTGTATTGTCATCAGATCTTTTTGCTTTATAAAAATATATTTCCTCTGTTAGAGGAGACAGGACTTGACTAATTCCTTCCCTTCATCCATCCAAGAGTGAATTTACTAGAAAATGAGAAGTGAAGAAATATGATGTCATTAACATCATTGCCTAGTTAAAGTATACCATCACAGTGAATTCTTCCATGTGACTGAAAGATGAAGAACTGGTCAGGAAGTTCTTTATAACACTAAGTGTCTGCCCTGATTGCGAAATGCATTGCCTTCTTACAAACCGGGAAAACAGAAACAATTGACCCCAGGATCCTAGACAATTACACTTCTCATCTCTGTTATTCAGCCATTTTGTGTGAATTGCCAAGGGAGTGCTAAATTACCAGCTTTAGGCAGCTGCCCTTCCTATTGACTTCACAGCAAGGTAATGTGTAACCACAGTTATTGCAAATAATATTCTATGTCTATAAAGTGAGTTAGAATATTGCCTAGAGCAGCCAGATTAAATTACAGTTATGGTTCATTAAAGTGGACACTATTACTCATCTAAATCAATTTGACTGCACAGACAGACACCATGTATAATGTATACATTTTCTTTTCACTATACTTTTTTTTCTTTTAACACTTTTTCTTGGAGAATTAAACAAAAATATTCTTAAAACTTAGAATTGAGTCTCTCAGGCAGTAGAAATTGTTTTTCATAACTGGTTTTTCAATAACAGTTCATCTCATTCTTTAATTTTGTTCCAGGCTCCAAGCAAAAGTAAATGATGGTGGTCCACGGTAGTCCATGGAGGTCGAGGTGACTAATTGCCTCCCTCCTTGTATTATAATTTCCATTTTTTCTAAACTGATAGAAACACCCAGAACTGACCAGAGTTAAGCTGGGCTGGTGACTTCTAGCTACAATCTATATGTTTAGCCCCCCTTGGATCCAGATATGCTTTAGTGGGTGAGCTAATAGAATATCAGCAAAGTCATGTAGCCACTTCCAGTCCTTGGTCTTAAATAATTGGGCATATGTGTTTCAACTTTTCCTCTGTTTTCTGCAGGCTGGAATAAAATATGGCTCCTCCAGGCCTCCAGTAACTTAAAAACCTACATGATGGTATGATAAGATGGAAGTATCCTAAGTTTTTGAAAGAAAGAATATAGGCAGACATTCTCCAAATCCTGGAAACTTGAATTTAGGGCTATTTGTGAGAAATAACAAAGTCTATCTTAATTAAGTCATGGCATTTTATGAACATGTTTGTTAAAGTAACCTAAAACTTACCTTTACCTATATAGTCCATTCCACAATTGCCACCTTGAATGATGACTTCAGTTTGAATCTATAAGGTTTTTTGTAAAAGTAAAACTGAAAACTGAGATACATGAGATCAGGATCCAAACAGAGGATACCCCAGCTCAAGTTCAGCTGAGACACTTGGTGAACTTGAATTAATTATTTAGCTTATTTTCCTCATGATGCTTATAGCTATTTAATATTCTGTTTACTTGATTGTTTACTTGTTGCCTGCTTCCCTCCCCGGATATAAGCTGCACAAATAAAACTCATTGAAATATTTTTATATGAAACCACCTACCTGTGGCACATAGAATAGGGCTTAACACACAGCTCTCATGGAATAAAATATTTGTTGAATAAATCAATTGAAAATTTTGGTCCTTATTATAAGAGGGATAAAATTTAGATACATATTTTTCTAAGACTTTCCAATTCTAAAATTTTATGACAATTGGTTTTAATAAAAATATAGAAATTCTATCAACTCTTTCTGACTTTATTAGTATCAAATTAACTCAGGAATTTACCTTGACACATAACAGATGCACTACTGAGCCATTGGAATAAAAGGGCCCTGGACAAAATACTATTGAGGGGATGAGGTTTGGTGAAGTTAAGGAAGAATAATGACAGACTACAAAATATTAACTCTGTCACTTGCAATTAACACACAGTGCAGTATAAGAAGAGTAATTATATGATACAGTAGAGTAAGAGTTATTAGAGACTAAAATGTGCTGAAAGAATCTAAGGTAGGAATAGACATTTTATTCCCTAAGGGAAAGGAGTGAGGGAAATTAGGGATATTTAAGCTATCATAGACCTCAAAGGAAGACTCCCTAGGAAAAGATAAGGAGGAGAAACTTATTTTGAGCAGAGAGATCAATACATAGTCAAAGAATAACAACTTGTTTGACAAGAGTGCAAGTCAGAATAGAAATATGAGGGTGGAGAAGAGGAACAGGTTTGGGGATAATGGTATCTGACTTGATTTTGTACAAACCTGTTCCCTTCAAGGCCTTTTCCTTCACCCCACGGCAACAACATGAAAGGTTTTCAGGAAAATTCCCATGGCAGTGTGGTTCTGTGCGTGGGCAAGAGAAGGCAGTGGGAGTACTACACAGACTTGGGGTGCAAGAAGAATGCTGCGAGGGTTCAGGTGGTCTGGTCATTGAAAATCCATACTGGTAAACATGTAAAATTGTCTAAATTGATAACATTCTTGGAAATAGTCAAGAGAAGTTCTGTCACATCCTAAATGGTTTAGTCATGGAGTCTGAACTTTCAAATGTTAGAGACTCTCAGATGCTCTTGCTCTTGGGGCTGGGTTGTGAAGCTCAATATCAGCTCTATACCTAAGGAGTCTGTATTACTGTATCACTTATTCATTCTAAAATATAGCATCTATATTTATATCTTTATACAATATAGTATATATATATATATATATATATATATATATATATATGTAAAACATTGGGTTGATTCTCTTCTTCCTTGAGATCCTATAATTCTATATAATCCTCAAATTTAATAAAACCATCTTCTCAATATTTCTATTGATTCAATTATTTAAAATTTGGTATGTAGGATTGGAAATGTGACACATTGCCGCATGTTAACAATATTTTCAATTAAAATCTTTCAAACATCATTGGACTACATTAACCATTGTAGTTATAATGAATGAAGGAAGGAGGTACTATTGTACTTAAATATTTTTTTCTTTGTGTGCCTATATCTTCCCCCTAATCTATCTAGGCTTTGCTTTTCAAAGGAGATTTGTCCCAACAACTTCTTATTTTCATTCAATGTGTCTAAACTTGTCAAGGAACTCCAGAGAAAAATTGGTTATGTGAGGAAGGCAAGATGAGGACAGGCTGTTTTAGTTTCTTCTGATCTTTTCCTGCAGACACCTAGATTGACACAGAAGATTGACCAGCTCTTCCTGAGAGAGGATGTCAGTGAAACATCTCCCCCGCAGCTGTTCTTGGTACTTGGGAGAACAGAAACTATTAGCAAGGCCATGATTTTTCCAAAATAAAAGACAGGACTAAAACAGAATTAATTTTTTCTTTATTAATCTGTATTGTTTTAATTTTTTTCTCTGGGTCCAGATGTTTGGAGAAAATAGAAAGAAATTCTATTTTTCTGCCGTTTAGAAACTTACAAATACTGAAAAATATTTAATGGGTAGTCATTCAAAACTCAGCAGCTTCCAATCGTCTGCTTTATGAAATGTGTTACAGTACATTGAACAGCGTTTCCCTTTTTCCATGTTTAGTCTCTGAAATTTAGGAGAAGTGCATTACCTTTGAAATGAGGTAATTAATTAATCAGTTTATTTATTTATTTATTTTTGCAGTTAAGATCCAGTTGCTTTATACCACTCTGTGTATGCTACTCACAGAAAAGTTGGTAATGAAAACGATATCTTTTTTAAATGATCACTTAATCAATAACAATTTTGAAAGCCTTAGTCAAAATAATTGAGGACAGATGTATTAATATATAAAGAAAAAATTAAGCTTTTATACTCTTAGTATTTGGTGGTCTGAGACCTCAAGACTGAATGTATTTTTATCTTATTAATGTCAAACACAATTGCTGTTTCGTTGTATCATGCAATCACTGAAGTCTGATAATATTTTTTCTACCTTCTCACTAGTCTTACGCTTTGACACATAAATCCTTTCCATAGTTTCCTTATCAAATATTTTTCAGCCTTAGCATAAATAGCTTGCAGTTTCTAGAGTCTTATCAATTTCACAAATGTAGAAGCTTAGAAAATTCTCTGTACTTTAATTCACAGTATGGCTTCTGATAGTTACATATGGAGCTTTTTTAAAAAAAAATTTTGATCACATTATGAAATTTTCTTCCCATTTTTCTTTCAGCTTTTCCACATGTACTAGGATTGGTTACTTCCTACTGGATTTGTCCTATTGTTTAATACAATGAAGTGTGTTTACTAACACAATGAAATATTTTTCAAAGCTTAACATAATACTAAAAGTTTGATTTTGTAAGCAATGAATGATCAGAATTATCTGAGCAATTCCGGACATTCTATATATAGAGACTAAAACTGAATTCACTTTCCTAAAGGTTAAATATAGACCTTTACATATCTTCCATTCTACCAAAATTTAGTAACAATTTTTCTTATGAGTGGTTATAAACCAGCCCCCATCCCCTTCCTTCACCTAATTTACTTCTGATAATTATGTAGTTGTTTGGGAGATGTAAATGTAGGACCACATTCCTCTATTATTTTTCACCTTGTCACCTCTGTCTTATAATCTTTCTGAGTTTATGTGGACTAAAATGTAAAACTTCATAGTTCAAGGCATATTTACATCATATCACAAATTGTAGTCATTTTTAAGCTTAAGGTAAGAGAAGTAACTACAAGGTCACTTAAAAATAATTTTTCATAGTGCATAAATCAGAACAAATGGCAAATGATTTAGAGGCACTTTTAAGGAAAATCATTAATAATGCTTCTTGGAGCTTCACTAAGTTGTAAAGATCATCCACTGTGCTAATAATAGTGGTAAATACAGTAAGTGGGTGGTTAATGTTAGATCACTCAAATACCCTTTAGAAAGCTTCAAATATAAGAAAAGGCTGAAAGAAATGGATGAAAAGGAAAACTGTGTAATTGTTGTTAGACAAATGGGAGAAGCTGGTTTGAATCTTTCCCCTTGGAAACTAAATTACTATCATAGAAGCAATTCTGTTCTGTGCCTTCATCTTTGGTGCATGTGTTCCTCCCTGAAATAATTGTACCCATCACACAGCTGGGATTGGGTTGATAACCCAATTTCATACAGAGCCCGTCTCTCTCTGTCTCTCTCTCTCTCTCGCCTTGGGCATCCCCAGAAATAGTCAAAGACATTTGAATCACATAAATAAAAGTTCATGCTCTCTAATGAGTTAATGAAATTGTAGTATATGTGTGTGTGTGTGTGTGTGTGTGTGTGTGTGTGTGATTTGAAATGTCTTATCAGTACCAAGTATGTCACAGAAAGAAAAAATACTAAATATTATAGCTTAGAATAGTTTTATTTAATCTTTACATCATATAGTTGTGCATGATAAAACCTGAAGAATTAATGTACATTGAATTCTCCTGAGTAATTAAATAATATTAATGCCTAGATGCTTCCATAGACCAATTCAAAAATAATGTCCAGGGCAACGGATATCATCCTTGAAATGAGAGAGCATTCAAAAAGCCCAATGTTAAGGCTATATTTCAAATCAACTAAACAAATTAAATCAAAATTTCTAGAGGATGGATGTACATATGAATACTTTTTTCCTTTTGTCTTATTGAGACATAAAAATTATATAAGTTTAATGGACATAGTAGATGATAATTTGATAATGAAGATCATTATGCTAGATATTATTTTTTAAATCTGAAAGATGAATCTAATGTCTAGGCAACTTTGAAAACAAGGTGTAGGTCCCAGATAATAGTCTGTTTAAAGTGCTCTCCAGGGTGAAAGAACAATCAAGGCTTGCTGTTGGAGAAAAAATGCCCATTTATTGAGGCAGCTCTGCATATTTATAGAGCCGGGGGTGGTTTGACAGTTGAAACAGTTTAACAATTTAACATTTTTTTTTGGCAGCTGGCTTGGGGTGTGTTCTAATTTGTGGATAAGGATCATGTGAGCCAGCAGGGCTCACCATAGGACAGCAGGATCACGTGAGCCAGAAGGGCTCACCATTGGATGACAGAATCATGTGAGCCAGCAGGGCTCACCATTGGACGGCTCTTCTTGGGGGATGGGGAAGTTAGTCTTTGGAGCCGGGGCAACTCCCAACATTCCCCCCTCTTTGTTATTAAATGAGAGTGGGTGTCGACTCATTCTGGCTGCTTCCTGCTGAAATGGGGCAGTGTAGGAGAAAGAGAGGAGGGAAGTAAGGAGCCCCCACAGGAGGGCAGAGAAGACCAGTATCAACGAAGGTTCCTTGCCACCACAGCTCCACAATGACGTCAGTCCATTCGGCATAGGTCTCGACTGGAGGTATCATCAGTAGCCAGGAGTTTATAATTCCTGAAAAGAAGCTAGTAAAAGCTTGATTAGAAATTTTACCCACCTGAGTCTGAATGAACTTTATGATAGGGGGAAGGAACAGGCACAGGGAGTTTTTATAGCCCAAATCTAATGGGGTCTCTGGGTCTGCAAGCTGCCTTGTTGGCCCAAGGGGGGGGGGTTAAGTATTCAACCCTGAGCAGGGGCTTGGGCGTTTGGTCTTGAAGCAAACAGGTGATATAGAACCAGACAGAGGGTTTGAGAGGCCAGGTCATTCTGCAGCTAACTTTGTTTGGCATGCCCTGCAGGTTGGTTCTCTCTTTGAGGCCAAGGGAGGACAGTGGCCCATTGTTACCATATTTCCCTTTGAGAGCAGTCCGATCTCTCCAGGTTTTATGTGAAACACCTTAACTTTAAATAATGATACTTGGAATTCTTATGAAACTGGGTGGCCCTCTGGATCCCTGTGTAAATTTGAAGGTAGACACACTAAGTGCATGCTATCACACTTGGCAAGGATGCTCCAGCTAACCACTGGTCTGAGCAGTGAGTCTCAGTGGTACTTATGTGTACTACAGCTGCTGTCAGAAGATGGTGACTTCTTCCCGTGGGAACTTAAAACTGAACTCAGACACACACACACACACATACACATAGGAAAAGTAGAAACTCTATCAAAGCCTGTAATTAGCTCATGACTCCAAAGCTACACCAAAGCTTCTCACTCTTCTATTGTCAAACAGGCAGGACTCAAAAAGCACCTTGGTTTTTCAGAAGCAGGGCATATGGATCACCCTAACAGGGCAACCTCCTCACAGGATGGAGAAGTTGAGGAAAGGAAGGATGGAGAGAGCGCTTCAGACGGGGGAAGACAGAGTGACGATAGAGCAGGTGGGCTGGACCAGAGCAGACCCAACGCCTCACCCATGGAGAGCTCAGTTTCCCTCCTAGGACAGGGTATTCTAATTAAGTGCAGGCTAGTGACTCCCTGATGGGAATAAACAATGATTGTCCCAAACAAGCAAGCCTTGTCCAAGTTCAGGTAATTAGATACCTTTAAGCAGGGCCATTAAGTCAGTCTCATTTCTAGTCAGTGTACTTCCCTCCCCACTGTCTTGTCTCACATAGTTTCTAAATTCTACCAAAATTCTAAAATGTCTGACATTCATTTTTAAATTATTAGAGTAGAACATTTCATAGAATTCTGACCAAAAACAATCCCACACTTCCAACAAACTCCCGAGAAAGACGTGAGGTTGATTGAAATGTTTGATGATTAAGTGGAATTGTGAGGTTATGCATTGGAAGAGGGTGGCTCAGAGTCCTTGCTCCTCTCCTGGCAGTGTGGAGAGTTGTTAACTGGTTTGGTCATCTTCTCAAATTCCAATCACCTGGATGTGGGTCATCCCAAATTACTCAATGGGTGTGTGAAATGACAGATTATAAAAACTAAAAAGAAAAGAGAGTGCGCTACTTCCAGCTTTATTCTTTGTATTAAGGTAGCACATCAATTTTCAAGGGTTGTCATGACAAAGTTCCATAGGACAGGAGGCTTATACAGCACGTGTTACTTCACTATCCTGGGGTCTGGAAGTCTGAGGTCAAGGTGTGATCAGGGGTAGTTTCTTAGGAGGCCTCTTTCCTTGGCTTATGGATAGCCATTTCCTTCTTTGTCTACGCCTATGTCTGTATTTCCTCCTCTCATAAGGCCATGCAAAGGACCACATTTTAACTTAATTGCCTCTTTAAAAACCCTGTTTCCGAATACAGTCATATTTTGAGGTACCAGGGGTTCAGACCTCAACATATGAATTGTGAGTATAGGGTACAATTCAGGCCCAACTGATGGAAAGAATGCTATTTGGGCATGCTTAAATGTCTGTTTGAAAATATACAAGGGGGCCGGGGGTGTAGTTCAGTGGTGAATGCCAAGCCTAGCATGTGCCAAGTCCACCGGCACCACAAAAGAAAACAAAATTATGTAGGTGAAAAGCTGTTGTTTACTGCATCTAGGATGAATGTTTCCATGACAGAATGATCACAAAAAATAAATCATTCACATTTATAGATATTATTAATGGTAGGACAATGTGTTCTTTCTGCATGAAAAACAATGTCAACGCAAATATGCATCAAAATATATGTTTCAATATTCAATGTGATATTTTCTAATTATCTTAGCTTCCCTACATACATTAGATAATTATCTGTCTATTCACTGTACTTTGAAACTTAAAGGGTTTTTTTTTATGTTTCTAACTGTATTAAACTCTTTATTTCTATGGAAAGCTTCAACAGGTTTATATAAATAGCTCCAAGTTAAAACAAGTAATTTGAACTATGAAGTTATCATTTTTATTAACATGAGTCACATGTGTTTGTTACAGACACATAAGATTTCTTAACATTTTAGTATTAAAAACTATGAAGTATCCAGGATAATTCAGGGAGATTTGTGGCACACCCTGAGATAAATGAAAAATCTCAGTGCAATTATAAACTAGAGGTGTTGCAAGCCTTGTGCTACTTGAAAATTGTAGCATATGGTAAAAATCCGAAGTGCTTTGTATCTTTCACAACTTTTAGACTAACATGGATCAGTACTTTGCATCAGGAAATAACTCTGAACGTCTTTTAATGACTTTAAAAATGTTTGTTATCTTTTGCAAGTTTTAAAAATTGAGGTACAATTTATCAGTGACAAAAGGTTTTGAACATAAGTAAGCAGTTTTAACAAACACTTTACAAGAATAATCATACTTCTATGAGAATATAGGCTATTTCTTTTAATGTCCCTTACAATGAATCCCTTCCTTGTTCCCCACATCCCCCATTTCACCCCTACTTTTTTCCATTTTTTTTTTCTTTCCTTCTAAGACAGAGTTTTGCTATTTTGCCCAGACTGACACAAACTCCTCAGCTGAAGTGATCTTCAGTCCTGGCCTCTCTAGTAGATGGGATTGTAGTCATGAGTCACTGAGTCTAGCTCCCTAATCTTTGTAAGGAAATTACTTTCTGCATCAGATGTTACTTTAGACCAGAGTTTTCCCAATTTCTCTACCAGTGTGTAAATTGAATTGCCTTTTGTCCAGTTTCCAGTAAATGTTAATTTTTTTCCTGTCTCCTTCCACCCTGCACCAACAACCTCTTCAACACTGTTCACTTCTGTTGCTGCTCAGTACCAACATTTGTGACACAATAAAGAAAGTTTAACCTATTAAAAAAAATAAACTTTCTCTAATTGGAATTGCACAATATGGGTGCTTTTGTGACTGGATTCTTTTTTCAACATAACATCTGTGAGATTCATCGACATTTTTTACATGTTATTATGTTTTGTTCTTTCATTGCAGTATAATATTCCATTGTAAAATCTCAATTGTTTTTTCCTAGGAGGAATATTTGGTGCATTTCTAGTTTTGAGCAACTATAAATATTGTATTTAAGAATACTTTTTTTAAAAAATGTCTTTTATTGGATTTGTGCTTTCTTTCTTTTCTTTTCTTTTTTTTTTGTTTTGGATATACACTTAGGAGTAGAATTGCTGGGTCATAAGGTAAGACATATGTTTAGTTTTAGAAGATAGATACTTGCAGACAGTTTTCCAAAGCATTTGAACTTGTTTGCATTTCCCTGAGCAACATACAAGAGCTAAAGCTGGTTCATACCAGAATGTTTATAGAGCTGCCCAAGTAGTCCAGACATTTGGTTTCAAACTGCCAAATAGATGGGGCTTGAATAAAAGTAAAATCTGGTGAATGAATATAAATCAAATCTTTTTGGATAAAAACATTAATAAATTTACTTCAAGTATACCACCACATTTCAATGGTGTTCTTTTTTTCTTTTTGTATTTGTAATTATAATTGCAGAATTTGTGAAACATATGACAATTTTTCAATAATATGATATTAAAATAATTAGTCTACTATTGCCCTAGCATCTTACTATACAAATACTTTTTGAAAATTTCTTCAATATTTCTAAAGTGATAGATTTCAGATATTTATTCCATTTTGCTTGTCAGTGAAACATGTTACAGACATCAGGCTAATTCCTCAGTTTTCTGTGAATGTTTGAAGATCGATGGTTTTAGGAATACTCTCCAGTACCTTTGAAAGAATAATGATGCATGCAGAGGTAATTTCTTCCTGTTATTTTACAAAATTGCTTTGTCTTGCCCGAATGCTCAGTTGGTGTGTGGAAGCAATTCTAGATTAGAAAATTTTTAAGCTTGGATACACCAAAACGAAGGCATATGTTATTTGATTTTTTTTTTTTTACTAATACCTACGAAAATAAATAAACATCAGATCATTGAGGCAAAACCAAATGTTTTTATTTGTTTTATTTATTTGTTGTAGTTTAGGTTTTGAAAAGCATCCTGCGAAGTAGACTGACAGTCAGGAGATCTGAAGCTGAACAATCATCAGCAAATCTCATTGACTCAATTGTGAAATAGGAGGCTGGATTAAATGAAGCTCAAAGACCCTTAAAGCTTTAAAAGCAGATGCAGTCATTTTATGTATAGTTTTCTGTGGCTTTTTAATCATTTTTGACTCTCCTTGTGGTTGCAGCTCTTGTTTTGAAACAGGGATTTTATTTTTTTCTTTTCAAATGAGGAAGAAGTACCTCTTGCCAGATTATGTCATGCTCATTTGATTAAAAGCTGATGCTGGGGCCATATATTAGGGTCTTTGTTTCAGGTCCTTCTTGGCAGAGGCATTATATTACTTTTGAATAGAATGCTAGTCTTGCAGAAAACTTGCTATAACACTATTCCTTTGAAGAACAGTCCCTTTATAGCTCTCCAGTCTTTTCATTTCCTCTGACTATATTCAATGAGTTTTCATTTCATATCTCAATTGACTTGTATATTTAAGTAATGCACCTTGTTAAGATAATTTCTCAGAAATAGGCTTTATTGAAGTTTTTCTTCATTCAATATCTTTTTGAATTTATTAAATTTCATATCATTCTTGTACCTCATAAGCAATTTATGGCATATAGTAGGGGTTTAAAAATGTTTTCTTCAGTTTAATTGACCTTAGACAAATCATTAAGAAATAGGGTGTTTCAAGTAAGTTGAACCATTTTTTTTAATTTAAAAATTTTCAATACTATACAAATAGTAAAATTCCTTTTAGTACATAATCTTTATAATTATTAGTTTTTTTTTGAGTTCTTAATGATTGCACTGAATAGAATTGATGACCTCACTCCTTACCCCTGCCTCCAAGCAGGGTATCATCATTTCACTCTGTGAAGTGATCCTAAATAATTTATCCTACCAAATGGTCTCAATACCTAACTTCATTTTTGCAGTGTGGCAGATTGGACCCAGGGTCTTCCACATGCTAGGCAGGTGCTCTATCATGAGCTACAACCCCATTCTTGCATTTGATCCTTTGAATTTTAAGTAACTATGACAACTTTGTGGCTAAACTTAGTAAAATGTGTTAAGAAACTAGGTTTGTTAAACATGTAACCTGTAAACTTGCAGTTCCTATTGTACAAATGTTCCTTATTTGGCTCAGAAATCTTTAATTTTTTTATTTTTTGTTAGTCACTCATTTATTTCCTTGTAGTTTATATCATATATTATCTGTATATTGCTGGAATATTACTATTGTTTTTGAAAAATAGTTATTAAGGCACATATTAAAATATTAGCATTGCCTTGAGTCCCATAGATTTTGAAAGTGTGACAAATTTCAAGTGTATAGAGAAGTAGAAGGTACAACATTATTAAACACTTATCACCACTCAGCTGTATCCATTTTGCCAATTTTTCATAATTGTCGTAGCTTTTTAAAGAAATTGCACCTTATGGTATAATGGATTAGACTACTTCTAGTCCAATCACTTATTTATTAACAGGTGTGTTATTATAGCATTGATTTCTATGTTTTTATCCTGATTTATGTTTCTTACGCTAAAGTCTTTATTCACCCATCCATATAAGCAAGAACATTTATTGACTGTCTAGTAATTACTATGCAGCACTGTTAAAGATATAAGAAGGAAAATAATGATTCTTGTCCTGAAGGATCAAATAACAGGTCTAGAGATAAGGTTGGGTAAGATATGAAGAAGTACCACTGTAGTATGATAATGGCAAGTTTTATTAAATGGCCAAAGAAACAATGGGGTTTGAGACAAGAGAGAATAAGTGATTGGGACGATCAGTAAATGATGCATGCAGAGGTAATTTATACTAGAGTTGTTTTTTGGGATGAAAACTGAAGCTTGAATTTTTCTTCCTAGAGATAGTTTTATGATTTTCATCTATCACTTGATAAAAGATGAATTCAATCAAATAGCTTAACTTTTACATTTGAGCTAGTATTTATCTCATTCTGATACTGTAAAGCAGGATTTTGTTTATCAGAGAATACTAACCTTTAAGTGGCCTTCTAAATGTGCTAACTAATACTGGCCTTTAAGTTAGCCTTCTGAATGTGCTAACTAGGGTAACACTGACATGGCTGGAATTGACTCTCACGAAAGCAAAAACTGAGAAGGACTTTCTTTGGAGAGTGAATTAGGCAATGCCATATGGTGGGAATTTCAAGAGTTTAGGTCACAGATGGCTAGAGTTCTTGTCTTCCTTTTGTTAATTATCTATTACATCTTTAGCAAATTGCAGTGGTTTTTGTCTTTGTTTTTGCCTCACTTGTCATATCTCAGAAAGTTGGACACATTGCTTTCATATTAATTAATTCATTCCATAATCTCTTGTATTCTGAGCAATTGCTGCCTTTTATAATCACTTAGGCAGTCATCTTTCTGTTTATTTTATGGATGTAATTCATATAATATAATTTTTGAACTGCTTTGAAATAAGTTAAAAGGGTTGCTTGATTTTTATTTGAAAATATTTCAGGATGGCTTTTTAGGTGTACAATTACAGTTCAGAAAGGAAATAATCATGCTTGTTTCTAAAATAACAAATTGTTTTGTTTCAGATTCAAAATTGATGGATACAAACAGTTGAACAGTTTTACTGCCTGGAATCAAGCCTGTTTCGTGTCTTGCTTTGAGGCTTTGCGTGTGTGTGTGGCAATTTATCTTTTCATCATAAAAAGTAAGTATTTCATGCATAAGAATTGTCTAAGGCAGCAGAGTTATGTTTAAATCGATTTTCCTATATTAACTAACTGTATTAGAACCATCTGTATTAGCTAATACTGAAGCTAGGGAATACCTTCCATAAAACCTGCAACTCTCATTTAAAAAAAATTATTAAAATAACATGTGGAGATTTAAAGGGCTCATTCAAGTTCACCCATGTCAAAGATCAGATTAGAACTCAAATCTCCTAACTCAGAATACATTAGGGTTTTATTTTCTAGGTTTTTCTTTTTTCTGTTAAGTTAAAGCAAATAACAACAGTATGTGGCAGTTTGGGAAAAAATAAAAAAATACAAATACCTACATAAAAAAAGTAATTTGATTATTGCAAGCCTTTTTTTTCAAACTGATTTAAAGTTAAGGCCTGATTCTCTAGATTGCTGGCTGATCAAAAATATATAGGCATTTAAAAAAACCATAATTTATGATAGTTTAGTTTATAAATGCCTTTTATAGTAAAAGAGTTTATCACCATTTAGAGCACAGAAACTATCAGCATCTAGAGTTCATTTGAAAAGTATACAAGTAATTAATTAAATGAGAATTTTATGTCTTGTTAAAATACACTTCACTGAAAGGCATATGACACTGGGAAAAAAAATTAAAACTTTACTAGAATAAAAAATAGATACGTGTTGTGACATGTTTCTGAATGAAATTTAACTCTGTTATGTACTTGTATTTATATCTATTGGTATGTAACTTAAAATAAAAAATTATTAGTCTCCAAAAAAGGAAAAAAGAAAAAATATATAATGACACACATATAAATATAACATATTTATTCTTAGTATTATTGATGGACTTTTAAGATTTTTAGTTTAAGAGTTTGGCCATTAAAATTGTGCTACTAGCTGAGTGCAATGGAGCACCCCTAAAATACTAACAACTGAGGAGGCTAAAGCAGGAGGATGGCAAGTTTAAGTCTCAGCAACTCAGTGAGGTCTTAAGCAACATAGTGAGACCCTGTTTCAAAGTAAAAAATAAAATAGGCTAGGGATGTGGCTCATTGTTTAAGCACCCCTTTGTTGGGTCCCTGTACCAAAACATAAATTAAATTAAACTATGCTTCTGAGAAAATTCCCATATATGTCTAAGTTTCTCCTAGAATTGGTATTGATAGGTTATATAATAGATGTAAATTCAGTTTTTATGGATGTTTTCTAATTGGAGTTTCCCAGGCTAAAATGCTGCCAGCTGTGTTTAAATTCTGATCATTCATGCATTGTTTAAATTGCATTGTCTGAATGACTATGATGCTAAAAACTTTCTGTATGCTTGTCATCCATATGTCTTCTTTTGTTAAACTTTTTGAACATATTACTAATTTGGGTTTTTGTCTTCTTATCATTGGCATATAAAGTTCTTTTTATATCTTGAGTACCTATGTATCCTATACCATTATACATAAGTGCCGCAGCCCAGCTGGGTTACTTCACAAACCACTCCCTCTGGCATTTTGCCAGGCGCCATCCAGACTTGTTTACAGACTCTAAGACATAAGTTCCTATATATCCTGGATATATATTTACTTGTTTTAGTTTTAGACTTTCTCATATGTTTGGTTTGTGGTTTCATTTTTGAAACAGTGCTGAGTCCTAACATTTAACCTCCTTACACTCACAGGAATTGGAGTACAACCAGTAGAGTACCCTTTTATTACTCTTTGTCTTTTGAGGAGAGATTTTTAAGTTTTTATAGTTCAACTTATGAATTTTATCTTTTATGACTCATGGTTTTAGAGATCTAAGTTTTCTTTTCTTCCTTCTTCTTTTTTTTCCTGCTTAATCCAAGATTACCATATTTTTCCCCTTATGTTTTCTTCCAGAAACATTTTTGTTTAAATTTTAATTACATCTGTTATCTATTTGGAGCTCACTTTCTTTATATCATACACAAAAGTTGAGGCTCTTTTTTGTCCTTTTTCTTTTTTTTATCTATAGACATTTATTTATTTTGACACCATTTATTGAAAAGATTAGGATTTCTCTGTTCAGTTCTCCAGGGTTTTTTTCTTTATCTTTTTCTTTCTTTCTTTTTCTTTTTTCTTTTTTTTGTATCAAGAATTGAACCCAGGGACACTTAATCACTGAGCCATATCCCCAACCCTTTTTATTTATTTATTTATTTATTTATTTATTTTTAAAACAAGGTTTCACTGAGTTGTTAGGGCCTCTCTAAGTTGCTGAGGCTGGCTTTGAACTCAAAGTTCTTCTACCTCAGCTTTTCCAATCACTAGGATTACAGATGGTGGCATGTCATCTGGCTGGGAATCTTCTCTTTTGATGTACATCAATTTTGTGTTTAATTACATTATCTCTTCTTTACTGGTTTGTAGAAATTCCTTACATATTACTGATATGAATCCTTCATTAAACATATGGAATGAAAGTCCTATGTGTCTTTTTTTTTTTACATTTTTCCTAGATATTTTCTGATGAAAATAAAGTTCAATTTGTCATTCTCTTCTTTGCATATTTAGTGCTTTTTGTTATATGTTTAAAATATCTGTTCAATCCAAAGTTAAGAAATGTCCTTCTATGTTATATCCCAAAAGCTTTGTTGTTTTTTATTTGCACATACATAAATAAGATGCACATGTATAGTGTGTGTGTGTGTATGCATATGTGCATACCACCTATAATCCATTTGGAGTTGCTTTCTGTATTATTTAGGCATTAAGATTCATTTTCCTCCATATGGTTACCTGATGGTCCAAAAAGAATTTATGGAGATCATCCTTTTCTCTTTTTTAGTATTCCAGCACATTTGTTGTCAATCAGGTGAAAAAAAAATTCTGTGGATTTCTCTGGACTCTCAATTCATTTTTAGTTGTTAGTCTTTGTTTTGTTTAGTTGTATAGGATGCCTTGACATCTTGTAGAATAAACTCTCCAATTTTGTTCTTCAAAAATCCTGGTGATTTTTGGCCCTTTGAAAATATATATAATTTATGAAATCAGATCATCCCTTTATTATTATTATATTTTAACATTAGTTTTTGTAATAATTTATCTGACATTTTTAATCCTCAAACTAGGAGTTAAAAAATCTATTTTGTGTAACAAATTATTGTAAATATCAACATGAAATATACCAGTTATTTGAATTGAAGCAGAATCCTTCAAAAATGTCAGTAAGGAAGTGACTTTCCTTTTATAGTTATTTGAAAAAAGTTGCTAAATTTGCAAAATTTCCCTGATACTAAGTAGTAAAAATAGAACACTAGCAATGATCTGTGGAGTGAAAAGAAAAAGTAAAGAGTGACAGTGAAAATAAGGTATCTCAAATCTGAGACAGGTAAGGATGTACCTATGGTGCTCGAGAAAGCACCTCAGGTGGGTGGCAGGTAAACAGTTGTTTGCTGGAAGAGGGGACTGCGATGGCTCCTTCGTGAATGAGACACATGGAGGCTTGCCTCATTGAAGATTATCATTATCAAGTTAGGATGCTTGTGCCTCATTGATAATTTTATTGTTGTCCGGTTTAGGTACAGAGAATTTCCATCTTGCTTACCACCATTTAACCTTTAGAAAACTGCTGTCAATTTTCTGCAATTAGTATATATATTTTTTTAATCTTGAAAAGCATGAGACATATTTTCAAAGGAATTTGCATCAAACTTCACTTTAACATAGACTTCATTATGGAGGACAATGTAAATTAGATACACATTTTAAATTAATCTTGAGAGAGGTAGAACTTTTTGAAATATGACAAAAAATGCAGATTCTACAAATAATGGTTCAAAGATTCCTACATAAAGAGATATAGCCTGAAGAAATTCCATACCTGAAGGCTGGTTTATTACAGACAAATGAAACAATTGACACCGAAGGACTTCATAAATTCTACCAAATTAAAAATGCACAGATTATTTCAAATTTGCAAATGTTGATTTTTTTGCATCAATTATTTTTTAATGACCCAATTCTGTGTTTAGAATTTGTTTTGTGTATTTTTCTCCCTAATGTTTTCTTTCTTTTTTTTTTAAAGAAAGAAAACCTTTGTTTATTCCCCTTGAAGCTTTCGGGGTTTTGCTTCATTTAAAGTTCTCTGCCTGGTGATTCCTGAACCCATCCATGACTGACTCCAGATCAGATTTTTATGAGGCTGCTTTGAAGTGTGAAGGCAGTGGTTTTTTGCCTGCAATTAGATGTTTCTTCAAAAAGTGGGTGAATTTATTCTTTATCCAGTCTCAAGTTATCATGATGAGCTGGTCTATTAGGCTGTCAATGGACTAAAAAATTTTCTATAAAAAGCAGAAAATAAAAGAATGTCACAGTTTTATTTTTGGTACAATGTCACTAAAAAAAATCAGAGCTCTAATCACATATGCTTAGTTCTAGAGCTTCTAAAGGTAAACAGTTGGCAACTCCAGATGCTGTCCCCAAATATACCTTTGGATTAACTGACTGCAATCTCTCTCTCTCTCTTTTTAAAATTTTTTTTTTGCCACTTTCAAATATCTATGCTTCTTTCCCCCATAAAATGAAGTATTATAGTTTTGAGTCACTGCCAGTTATTACTGTGGGTGTATTCTTCTTTCAAATAAAAAAAATTGTCGTTATTTATATCTGTTGAATTATTAAGAACAGCATACTTCTGATTTGTACTGCAGCTGATAATCTGTTACTTAGGAATTTTCCAAATTTCATTGTTTTTACATTGAGAGACTATATTCTGTTGTTGTTTTGTTTTATTTTTATATGAATAGGTACTAAATGCACAGGATACAGCCTTTAAAAGTACATATGAGGAAGAAACAGTCTCTGGCTTTCCCTGTTTCTGAGCCAGTCAAATCTCAGCAAAGACTGCTATTTTTTGCTGTATCTTCAGAGATGTTACAAGCATTTAAACATGAATAAATTTATGTATATAAGATGTACATAGATATATTTTTCACCAGTGATTCCATAGAATATGTGTTGTTGCACCTTGCCTTATTTTATTTAATGATGTGTCTTCAGTTATTTTTCATACTTTTTATATAGAGTTTTTTCAATATTTTTGATGATGGCATAGTGTTCCCTTGTATAAAGGTTTATTTAATATTTTTACCAATTCTTCTCAGTTGGACTTTAAAGTGATTCTCCATATTTTGCATAACAAACCATGTTGCAATGAAAAGGTTTCTACTTGAATTCACTTTACCCACCTGTCCGTTTATATATAGGAAATACTCCTGGAAGTATTTTTCCTGGTAAATAGATATATGTACATTTAAAATTTTCACAGTCACAGCATTGGGATATGTTCCCATTCACCACCCACCAACCATTCATGCAACTGTGCCTTGTTTCAGGTGTCCTCTTCAGCATGGTGTCACAAACGTTTTATCATTACCAATTTAATAAATGAAAAGTAAAATCATGCTCGGGTCTTAATTTGTATCTGGTTCATTATTTATATCTGAATGAAGCTGAGCTTCTTATCCTACTTTTTAGAGTCATTTCTATTTCCATTTCCTTAAACTTTATGCAAAAATATTCTAATAACCACAGATCTTCAAACATCATTAATTTTCAAATTTTATCCATTCTGCAAATAGGATCTGCTCCAGACTGGAATGCTTCTCACCTTGTTTTCCTTACTTTTCTTGCTCTCTAAATGTATCTGGATATTGCAGAGTCATACTAGAGGCAAGAGACAGAGGAACAACACAGTCTTATTTCAATGGTGCAATTTGAATCTGTGCTTAGAGTGTCTAAGTAAGATAATACAAATTGCTAGCTCTTCCAGTGATAAGATATTTCTTGGGTTTCCCTGGAGATCTCCTATTAAAGAACCTCTCTGAATTTGGCTCCCTAGGTGAGGCCCTCATTTCTTTGTGCTGTTGCTTTCAATTCCCATCTTTGCCTGCCTCTAAATTCTTCAGTCAACCCTCTAGGAAGACCCTTGGCTTTTCCAAGTGGTTATCTTGGATGGACTGGGGCTGTGTCTATGAGTTTGTGCCAGTCTCCGGATGCATATGAAAATGTAGGTCACTTCCCAAACAGCACTACCTTTGTTCCCAGATACCAATTTTTTAACTTTAGACTTATTTCTTCAACAATCCTACTCTAATCCCTGGCTTGTTACTACCATTTAACCTGACATGAGAAGTCAAACTTTCATAGTTCTTCAACACCTTCATCTGGAAGAATTCCATCAATCTCTTCAAACCAAGATTTTCAGTGAATTTGTTTTCTTCACTTATGTCAAGTGGGGATGAGTTTGCAAAACTGCCTTCACGATTTCTAGCATGTCGTAGATTTTAAGATATTTGAATCTTTGTCACATTGTATACTGTTTTGGGTCTTTTAGAGATCTACATGAACTTGCAGAAAGTTCATGCTACATGTGTATGATTCATGCTACATGTGTATGATTCAGCAAAACAAACCCCAAACAGCAAAACACAGTCTTTATTTCTTGATTTTGCCAAAGTGTAATTGTTAGTTAAATCTGAGAAGGAAAATAATAATACAAACTTTTGCTTATACAATGCTTATAGGCCAATTCCATTCTAAACATTTTAAATATACTCAGATTAATCCTTACAGATACCGTATTAAATGGTTACTGTTGTTAACTCCATTTTGTAGATGGGTAAACTGAGGCTGAAAGATATTATGTACTTGTCCCAAATCACATAGCTAGTTATTATTGAGTCTGGGTTTTGAAGTAAGTCCAGCTCAGAGTCCACTGTGCTCTTAGCAATTATACTCTACCAACTCCCATTACATTATGACTCCTTATTTGTTTTCAGGAAAACAAAATAAAACCTAAAAACAAATTATCTTTATTTTTGATTGTCTTCTCATCTTTTCCTGGCAATTGAACTGCTCTTGATGTGAAGACTCAAATTTGTAAAAATGCCAGTTCTTCTCAAAGTAAACTAGAACTCCAATGATACATCAAACAACATTTTATTAAGAAGTTGAGAATTCCACCTAAAAGTTTTATAAGCTAATAGCAAGATGGTGAGATGTGCAATTCTGGATTAAAAACACAAGTTAAGAGAAACAGTACATATCAACTATGATATACAGACTAATGGGAAAGATTAAAGAGAAAAAAACAGACTCAGGATAGACTGTTTTATTTGAATATTCATAATACGAGGCCCTGAAGTAATGCATGCTTCTGCTTCGGAGACTAAAACTCATCACCACTGATAATTTATAACCTTTTCTTCTCGCTTAAAAATGGTGTTAAGCCTGCTCTTAATATCTTTTCAGATCACTGAATATTTTTAAAATACGGGTTCTCACAGATATAAAGTTCAAATACAATGTGAAATGAGAGCAAAGTGAAATTGAAAATCTCATGAAGGATAATAAATTTAATTAAGTGAAATACAAAGTCATGGACACATGAGTAGAAGAAATGAATGTTTTGTGAGATAAATTAAACTTCATATCGTGTTGGGATCAGATCTTTTGGAGCTAACATTCATCTCTACAGGCCAAGGAAAGATCTGGGTAAAATTTTCTTGAGAAAATATTAAACAATATTGGTAGATTAAAAAACTAAACAAATCTGGTGAATGTCTGCTCCTCACAGCTTAAAATTCAACTTTGGGTAATAAATATGCTTTACAACCCACATGATTAAGTTGACACAAGAAGAGAGAATATATGTAAACTTGATAAACAGCAGTAGAGAAGCACACATATCTCTAGTCTTCACTGAGACATTGAACTCAACTGGCTAACCTCCAACAGTGTTGTTGGCCTCTAGCCCCATTATTGATAAAAGAATGCAAATATTTTTTTCCTTAATATCATAAAAAAGTACTTTTATGCAGCATTTAAATTCTCCATGTACTCAATGTCCATCAGGCTTCTTAGTAAATATAATTTACATTTTATACAAAGTTCCATCATATTAAAGTCCATCATAATATACCATAACTGATGCTTCCACAAATTGAAAAAGATAAAATTATCAAGAATGATGACATGATAAGTCTTTAAGAGATTTACTTGAATATAAAATTATTTTGAAAGGAAAAAACAGATAAAGGAATGGATAATTTCTGCAAACTCTTTCCTCTTTAAATTCATGCTACAAAAGTCAAATGTAAAGTGAAAATTGTTAAATCATGACATTATCCAGAATTATATTAAGTAGTCAATACTTGATTTATCCTTTGTTTTTACTAAGAATAGCATAGTTGAAATTCTAATTTATCTTAGCTAAATGCTCGAAAATTATTTTGGTAAAATAGAAAGGCACAGAAAAATCATAAGTGAGCTATTTATTGAAAAAAAAACACAGAGAAGTTATTGCTAATCAGGAAATACCATTCAGCCACTAGTAACATAGAAACCCAAGGTCACTCAGATCTCATTATTGTATATTATTGAGTGCAGATAAGCAGTTTACTGGGGTTAGGATTCTATAATTATAGCAGGCCAGAGTATTCATTCTTTCATACCTCTTGAAAACTACAGAAAATCTGGATAAAATTTTGAAATATAAACATTTAAAAGTATCAAACTCAAACAAACCAGCAGCTTAAAACAAAGTGGAAACAAAAAATAACATTTAGATAGAGTACAAAACCTATGTTTTCCCTGATGCATTTACCAAATTAACTACACACCAATTCTGCCTGCTTTGTGAAAGCTCAGGTGGAACTAGAGCAAAAAAATTCCAAAGCTTAAATTTGCTAAAAGTGGAAACCTAACAGTTAATCCTCTTCCCATAAAACTGAAAGTAGAAAGGGCTACACAATCATGGTAATGAAGAATCAGAAATACATTGAACCACCTGCCTGGACAAAGATGACTCTGAATTAAGTTGCTTTGTTATTGAGCAGAACATGACCAAGAAAACAAAGAGAAAACAAATTTACTGAGGCCTGTTATTCAGCCAAGTAAGGAGTCTATTTCAGTGATTGTTCCATGTGCGTTTGGAAAGACTGTGTGCAGTGTTTTATATGTGTCAATTAAGCTCAGTTGCCTGACAGTGTTGCTCAAGAATTCTATATCCTCCCTAATTTACTGCTTGGTTGTTCTAGTAATTACTGAGACAAGAGGCTTAACATCTTCAAATTTAATTGCAGAGTTATCAATTTCTTTTATCAGTTATGTCAGCTCTTGCTTCATTTGTAATGAAGCTCTGTCATTGGGTATGGAGTCATTAAGGACTTTTACAGTTTATAGATTAGTTATTTCTCCCCCATTATGAACTGTCTTTTTTGACCCTGACAATACTTCTTGTCCTTCAGCCTTCTTTATCTGGTAGTAATAAAACTACTCCAGCTTCCTTTGATTAGTATTTGCATAGCCTATTTTAATCCATCTTTTTGTTTTTATCTTATTTCTTGTAGACAACAAATAATTGGGTGTTCTGTTGTGTGTTTTTTTTTTAATCCAGTTCAACAATCCCTTAATTGGAGTGAATAGATGATCTATATTTAATATAATTTTCAATGTAGTTGGATTTAAGCTATGATCTTGCTATTTAACTGTGCTTTGTTAAAAGACTAATGAAACTGATAATACTGTGGTGAGATGAATCCAGATGGAAAAGTCAAACATAACCAATATCGATAATGACAAATGGCTATAATTATTAGATATTATAGGTTTTCAAATTATAAACATATTACAAAAAACTTTAGGCTATGGTTGACCTAAAGCCATTTTTGTACAACTATAAATCTAAGATTGATTTTTTACATATTAAAGGACCGTGAAAACAAAGACAAAGCTAAAAGAAAAAACAAAGAGCAAAAATATGTGATAGGGACCTGCAAAGTCTGAAATATTCACTATCTGGCTCTTTTCAAAACAAGCTTTTCAACCTTTTCTTTAGACCAATGAACTAAGAAATTAGAGACAAATAAAAAAAATATAAAATATTAAAAATATGAAAATATAAAACTGTCTAAGAGGAAATAGAATATTTTTATGTTGTAAAACCATTAAAAGAATTCAATTGATATTGAGGAATATGTGTTTGGTCTTTCTCCAGTTTTTTGAAATACAGCTTCTAAAATTCTAGAATCTTAAAATCTATATGAGTGTCCTTCATATCTTAATGATATGAAGGCTGGAGTCCTTAGATAGCTGCCAATGGGGTCTGGTCACTGGAGAGGCCAAAACATGAATAAAGGGGTAATATCTTCAGCCACAGCTCAACCTCTGGGGGAGAGGTAGGGGCTGAAGGTTCAAGTTAGTCAACTTTAACCTTGGTCAATGATATAATTAATCATCCTATGAAGTCTCCATGAAATCCAAAAGGACTGGGTCCAAGGAGCTCTGGATAACTGAACACATGCAGCTTCCGGGAGGGTGGTGCAAGTAGAGAGAGCATGGCATCTCCTGCCTTTTCTCTGATACTGCACCCTATGCAGCTCCTCTATCTGGCCATTGATCTATATCCTTTGTTAACAGGCTTGTTTTTGTTATTAGCAGCCGAGCCCAAGGATCATGCCTGGATCCTGGCTGGCTGCATTCCACCACCTGTTGTATAAGGCATAGGCAAAAGATGAAAAAGGAATTTTATGCATTTTTGATCAAACCAGAAAGATAAAAGAAACTTGTTGTCTCAAAAGTTCCATATTTCTTCAAAGTTCACTTTGAATAAAATCCATTTTCCTACTAATTTTCTCTGAATATTTCTGGAGGAGCCAGCATTGTAGGCTAGCCTCTTCCTTCTGGGTGGGACTGGTGACATCAGGTAAGGTTATCAACCAGGACACTCCAGTGTTTATGTGAATTCTATATGAGTCATTCTAGAAAATAAACTAGTCCCAAGCATTGAGTCATGGGTACCCCCAATTTATAGCTGGTGGATGAGAAGTACAAATGACAATGTACCACTTGTGACTGGTGTCTGTAATGGAGGGCAGGACTGAGATCACAGTTCTTGTGATCGAATGGTACTTCTAGGTCACATTGAGCTGAATTGAATGAGAGGACGCTTAGCAGCTGATGTTTGCTATAGAAGTGATGGCTTCTTTGGTGCAAAATCTCACCACATCTAAGGTCATGAAAGTATTCAGTGTTGATTGAATTATGAGCTTATTAGGAGAAACTGAGTTTGCTGTCTCCTATACTCTTACAGATGTTAAAAATCTCCCTCCCCCCAAAATTCCTGTTCCAGATGGCCTCACCAATGAGTTCTACCAAACATTATTGAAGGAACCTTCTAGATGGTAGGAACAATAAAGAAAATACTTTTCATTTTACTTTTTGAGAGTTACCATAAACTAGATACCCAAACCAATGAATAAATAAAACAAACAAATAAACATCATGATGCTGGTCTCATAAACACAGATACAAAAATCACAAAGAAAGAGAGATACTAAATCTGGTAATGTACTAAAAATGCATCATAAACAAGTTAGGTGTGACCCACAAGAGCATGAAAGGTTCCTTATCAGAAACTCTTTAAATTTAACTGCAGTGACACTGTAAAGGAGAAACTATATAGGAACCCAAATAAATGTAATATTAGACTAAATTCACCAACCATTCATGACATAAAATCTTGAAAATCTTAAAAGGAAAGCACTTGAACACCTACAGTAAAACTTATTCTTAAATTTTGAATAAGTTTAAATTAAAACCTGGAATGAGTGTATCTGTACTAATAGTTCATCTATTTAATGGTCTATTTGAGAGTCTAGTCAGTACAGAAAGACTAAAACTAATAAAATTGAAGGTTGTAAAACAATGACACAAAGTGTTATTATCAATGTTTTCGGATAGTCCACTCAAATCAAAGAGAGTTCGCATGTACTTATTAAGAAACTTCTAAATCCAAGTCAGGACAGGATAGTTTATTTGGATCAACCTCATAATTTCAGAGGAAAAAAAAATCCCTTCTAAAGGACTAATTGATGAACTGATAACCTTGGAAGAAATATCAGACCAAGTCAGGAAGAGGAATCCAAGGGTGAATATATAATTTAAAAAAGATTCATTAAAACTAACATAAAATTGAGCTATGAGTTTAATAACTGCCTTTCTAAGGCTACCGTTTTATTTTTATTTCTGAATTTCTGTTTTTCCCAGGTAATCTCAGTCTGACTCTAACTGAAATAATATCACTGAAATTACTCTCAAATGACCGAGTCACTCTTCCACTTGGTTTCTCTTTTCACTTTTCTTCTTTTACTTCTTTTCTTTGACGTCTTCCTGCCACTTTTACCCCTGTTTATTGTGACTAAAACTAACTGTTAATATTTGATGAACTTTGCATTCTAAGTAGAAAGAGAAAATGATCCTGAACTATATTTTCTTTCTAGAAGCAATCATTTGAAGGTTATATTTTAGTTATGTAGGCAATATATCAGAATGAAGAATCCTGAAGTCACAACTGCATGAATTTAGAGCCTAATAATAGTTTATTCTGAGTTAATAAATGTATGTTTTCATCTCAGAATTATGCCAACATTGGTGCATTTTCATCAATAAAATAGGCTATATTAAGCAAATTCAGTTGCCTACATCATTTTCTATTTAGCAAATTTAAACTATTTTTCATTTTTTGTATTTACTGCAATTATTTTCATAAAATAATTGTTATGTGCACTTGTTCTAAAATACACTTGATACCTATCATTTTTTTTCCTCTATAAAATTTTATTGTTTATTTTTTCTGACAGTGGGAACTCTTTTTGTGCACACAATTCATCCACAAATCCAACATTCTTGGGTCAACCTGAAAAAAAGTAAAGTATGTCAAAATATTAGGTATTTTTTAATGTTTAGGCAGGTTCGGATTTGCCTGTGAAACTTTACATAACCGAGTTCATATTTCATTGGTTAGCTCTATGATATCTAAAATGTAAAAATGTTAAATATCAAGCATCACTTTCTTTTCTATAATGTCAAATTAAATTCTAACTCAAGTACTTATTTCTAGTTCTAGAAACCTTCATCTCAGCTCTCCCTGGAGGTCTCTGACCTCTTCTGTAAAATTCTTTCTCCTCAGGGTATACAATGCCAGTGCACTGGGAGAGGCTGATTTCCCTCTTAAGTGTTGGGTCTGCTCAAGTTCATGAAGATGTGTGGTTTCTTTCTGCATGCCCCTTCAGTACTAGTACATTTCTTATGATCTCTTGCTGTCATAGAAATCACCAGCATGGCCTCCTACCTGAGTTTCATCTGTTTGTGCACAATGTGAACTTTTCTCTCAGGGACCTCTTCATTGTCCTAGAAGGCTGTTAGTCTGTAGGGAACAGGTTCCTTTTGCTCTTAAGGCACGGATTGAGGACATCTCTCTGCTGTACTGCTTGGAGCATGCTTTTTAATCTTTAGGTCTTGGATTGCCACTTGCTTTGCTGCTTCAAGGGAGCACAACCTCTGACTAAGGATAACCGTCTTGCCCTTATTTTTTGCTTCTAAATTCTTCTAAGGGTTTAGGACATATAAAAAATAAAACTATAGCCTTCTTCTATATTCTATTCTCCTACAAATTTCCCCTGAGGCGCTAATAAAAGTGCTTGAGAGATACATGAAGAAGAAGAAGGAGAAGGAGAAGAAAAAGGAGAAGGAGGATGATGAAAGAAGGAGGAAAATTATTTCACAATATTACAAAACCATCATGGTGTAATTTTTATTTTACCAATGGTCACATTTCCTAATGCTATAAGAAGAATATGATTTTTTTTTCAATCAGGTTTCTTTTTAAATATATATCAAATTTTCCATTGGGACATTTTAGCTGCTCTGAGTTTAAGTTTTCATTTATTTTTATGCCAGTGAGATTAAATTAATTGCTATAAAAGATTCAAATATGTACTCTCTTTAGCAAGTTGCTGAGGGCAATTTTAGGACAGAGGTTAGCTGAACATTAGGCAAAGTTAAAATTGTTGGCTTCTGGCAATTACCTACTCCTTGTTGTGAGAAAAATTATGAATAACAGGACACCTTTGGCTCCACAAAAGCTTCTCTTCATCTGTCTCCTTGTTTTGTGTTTTAATTGTTGTTGAGGAGAAAAAAATTGAAAGCAAATTTTCACATGTAAGGACTTCTTTTAGAAGGCAAGTGGGGGCAAAAATAAACTCTTCGTTCTTTTTCCATTGCACTCAACTGAAATGAGAACACATCTAATACTCTGTCAGCCTTGATTCAACACAACTCCCATCCATCTAGCTCCACAAGAAGAAAGTCACCTGGCACAGGGCTCAGTCCATAGGTCTGAGTGATCTAGAAAATATAACTTGATCAAAATAGCCTGATGCTCTGATCCAGGGAGCTTTTCCTGGCCTGCTCCATGGGTTTGGGATTTCAATAGCAGCAAAGACTATATAGATACCTATGTGTATAAAAAGTTGGCCGGTGATATTTGAGACTCAGACCTGTGACATCATGACTTGGCAGTGTTGAACATACTACAGAGAGGTACACTTCCTCCCTTCCCAACCCATCAGTTGGACCTGGGCTAGATTTAAGGAAAACCTCCACTATGGACAATGTAGACTGTGGAAATGCAGTTACATGAAGCCAGGGATACCACACCAGAACAGACAATGCTGCAATTGCCAGGACTTTTCCATTTCTTTTCTATGAAGTGATTGGAATCGATGGTGACTCTTGCTTTAGACAATCAAAGCCCTGGCAGTTCTTGGATTTCTTATAATGGCAGAATATTCTACAATAGAAATAAGAGAATTATTAAATAGGGAGATGAAACTTACAGTATTTAAGTATATAGAATAGAGTTTCATTGATACAACATGGAATGAATGGACAGAAACCCCTAGACAGCACCAAGACCTCCTATGAACAGTCATCAGGACAGTATGGCACTGAGCAGATTAGAGAAATAGTCAAACGGAACAGAACAGAGATTACAAGCATGGGCTCACACACAGTGTGATCTTTGACAAAGGCACAAAGGTAAGTCCATGGAGAGAGGATAGTCATTTCAATAAAAGCTGTTAGAACAAGTAGATACTCCTGTGAAAATATTATATATATTTTAAATTAGAAACATACTTCACACCTTTCACAAAAGTTAACTTAAAAAGGATCATAGACTTAAATGTAAAACATAGGCTTCCAGAAGATAAAATAAAAGAAAGTCGAGGGTACCTTGGGTTTGGTAATGAGTATTTAGATACACAGTAGGATCGTTCTTGAAAGAAAAAAAGTTAAAAGTTGGATTTCATTAAAATTAAAGTATCCTGGTCTACCAAAAACTATTCAGAGAATAGAAAGACAAATTATGGGCTGGAACAAAATATTTGTAAACATGTATCTGATAAATAATCCAAAATATATCTGACAAGAATCCAAAAATACAGACTTTTTAAAAAGTTAGTCTCCTTTGTATATGAACTGGTCAAATTTGATCTGTAAGTTATGTCCATGTGAGAAGACAGAAACACAGGAAGAACATGTTCACTTGCCAGTGGCCACAGTCAGTTCTTTCTGAGTCAGGGCTGGCCCTGGAAACTTTGTTCTGATTCAGATAAATAACACCAGCCTGTCTGGTACACTATCATTTTGTCACTTAAAAAAAAAAAACAACACTCAAAACTTTCATAAGTTAATAATATTTACTAAAGATTTAGAGGCCTCTGTGAGAAGAACATATAAACTTAATATAGCATATCTAATTTCTATTCTTTTAAAAGCCTCTTAAGCTATTTGCCACCTGGATTTCTTATTAGATCATCACCCTAAGAATCTGATTTTTATTTTTATTGTTCGTATCTTGTTCTTTAATTATTTATTTCCTTTTCCCTCAATAATTCCTTCTAAGGTTAAAAGAAAAAATAAAGAGCAAATAAAACTCTACATAATTATTTCTCTCATGTTATCATACCATAGATCCCTGCCACTCTTTTCTTTTGGATTTTCCCATTTCAAAACCTCAGGGTGTCACCCATTAGCCCAGGAAGCTCATCAGTTTATTTCACTCTCCCCACAAAAGACAATTTCTTTCCCAAAATACTACTAGCTCCCCTGGGTTTCAGTTTAAAGGTGATTACATTTTGCCCTTCCATGATAATCTTTAAAGTAACATCAATATTGATAACATATTTTTGTTTGACTACTTTGGATACAAAAACTACTTTCTATCATCTATTTAACTTGGGGTACATTACATAAATGTTACTGATTTTGTCTCTATCAAATGACAATGACTATGCTAATTAAATGAATTAGCATATGAAATAAACAGAATAAAGTATTGACTTAATTCATTAGAGCATAATGTTTATTTTTACTTGTATTTATTAATAGGGACTACAACAATTTCTAAAACTAAAATATTCTTAATTCTGTAATTATTTTAGGTACAACCTAATCATTTTAAATTTTTTTCAGAGATATCAAGTTATGCATATATTTATAAATAACTGTTTTGTACTTGTGGTTTTGATACAATTGCCTATCACAAAAGACTAGTATCAGATGATATTAATTTTTGGACTACATTCATGATTTTTTTTATGAAGATAGCCAATTCTAAATTTAACCTCTTCCTGATTCACATGGACTGTAAGGCCAATGATTTTTCCTCTTTTACTTTATTCTCACATATGTAAAATACAGTTAAATATTATTTGTGGGAGATAGTAAACTGGGTGTTGGATGATAATGTCAGGAGGTTTGGGGATGGTCTTATGCCTATACTTGAAGTGATTACTAGAGAAATGGGAGTGGTTTTAGTCTTTTAAATCTATAACCTTCATCCTGTGCTATTCACATTTTTAAATAAATTTGGACAAAACTGTAGAAGTCAGATTTATGAAATCTTCAAATGATACAGTACTATAATAATTAATGTGACTGATAAGAATACTGAGAATCAAAATTGTCTTATATCTTAGAATATTATGACTTAGTCAAAATGATAACATTAAACTTAATAGAATTTCTTAAACTAAACTAATATCGATTAGGGACAAAGCCTGAAAGCAGTTCCTATTTTTAAAAATTTCTCATAATATTATTTCATCACAAATTCAGTGGGAAAATAATTTTCTTGACAATCAAAAGAAATGAATGTGCTATTAGAGTGCAATAATAATCACATAAAATACAGAATGAGTTCCACTTTATCTAAATCAGACAAAGATAGTTTCCACATTTTGAAGGAAAATTTTGCTTATGAGCTGAGAAATAAAGGGAAAAAGAATTGTGTTGTCAGATCTCCTAAGCTAGTATAAGGACCCTATTACAGACAAACACACAAACCTATTTCTTTTAGTAGTCTAAGGTCATTAATCTTAGCAGAAGTGCACTCTGGGAGAGTTGAGGAAAAAGAAAACACAAACATAAATCTTGTTTATAGAAATATTTCCATGAGAACAAGTACCTTTTTAGGAGAAAAAATTTCTGAATTCTCAAAGTTATTACAAATATTGACCTATTATTTAGCCCACAAAAGTTTTTTCTTATTAGTGTCCAATAGGATGAGAGGACTTGGGCATTATTTATATATATATATTTAATTTATTTGTTCTAATCAGTTTTACACATCTTATGTTTATTGACACCTGTAGTAAAAGCACCTATGTATGTTTTTTAATCATATCATATGTTTAGAAATCAAGATAACATTTTGCTGTTGTTTTGAAGATTCTAAGTAACCCAATGTTATAGATACCAGAATCTAAATTATTTGCAGTATAGGGAAAAGAGAAGAAGATGGCAAATTTTCAGAGATGTCCTAAAATAATCACCTAGTCCAGAGTCAGACCTGGGATGCATCAGAATCACTTGGGGAGAACTTGTTAATGTACAGATGACAGGAGCCCATCTGCTAAGATTCTATTTCAGTAGGTCTATGACAGGCCAGATATTTGCATTTTAACAAGCTCTTCTGATGATCCTGAAGCACACCACAATTTGAACTCCACTGAATAACATAGTGGAAGGAACAAGAAGTTCTGTGTGAGGCTCTCTGGATACCAGGCCATTAACCCAATTTCCTAGGCATGGATGGGGAGTAGGAAATAGTTGTTTTTTATTCTTTGTTCAGTTTGCTTGGTTTGAATGTTAGATTCTCTTATATGTATTAACATTTTACTTAATTAAAGAATATTAGTCATAGTAACTATTGTTTTACTATTATCTATCTCTTTATATTTCCAGTAAAAGGATAGTCTGAACAAAATTATTCAATTTTTTTCTATAATATGATTGGGTAGATTTGAAAAGAAAATGATAACTACTCTCCAAACCAAATGTCTGTCTTAGTTCTAGAGATACTGTTGTTTTTCATCCTTTGTGCTGGTCTTTATCATACTATTTTCTGGTAAAAGTAAACAAATAAAGAACAAATAATAAAAAAATAAATAAATAAAGGTCAAACAGTATAACTGATCTTTACAGAAACTTTAATTTCTGATAACATTTGTTACCTTCAGTAGTTAAAGGCCTTGTATCAGGTATTCTTTTTTCCAAGCATCAATCTATGCATATATATGCACACATATAATGTAACACAATAAAACAATATTTAAAACTATAAATTTTGGTTTTAAAAATTAGAATAAAAGTTATCAAGCAATGCTATACTTCATGTAACTTAGAAAAAACAGTGTTTTTGAAGAGAATTATTTTTATCATTTGTTTCAATCAGTTATATTTCATTTATCTTATGATCTTATTCTGTGGTTGGCCCAGAATCTTCTGCTTCTTTTAAACCTTTGTTTTTCTGCATTCTCATCCTTAGATTACCATAATAACAATTCAGCTATGCTTTAAGATATTGCTTCACTCTGGTAAAGACAGGTACACCTTTTATAGTGTCTGCACACACACACACACACACACACACACACACACACAAGCACTTTTTCCAGACAAATGATATTCAGTGGGATACTCTCACCATGCTGGACAGCAACCATGAGTCCAAGCTCCTAGTCAAGCCACCATGTGAAGATAGAGGGAAAGACAGAAGTGATACATCTAGAAGCTAAAGAACACCAAGGATTGGCAGCAGCTACTATAGGTTAGGAGGGAATCATGAAGCAGAACCCTCCTTGAAACCTCCAGAAGTATACAATCCCAAAGACATCTTGATTAGCACTTCTGTCTTCTGAAATGGTGAGAAAACAATTTTTTTTTGTGTTAAGTCAATAGATTTGTGGCTTAATTTGTTATGGTAACCTTAGAAGCTAAGAGAGACTATGAGAAGATATTTGAGAGTGATACATCTATTTCAGATCTCAATCACATATTCATCACCCAACTATGCATGTAGAACAATTCATGGACTGACTTACACTCAGCACAGTTTCTCTGAAATGAATTAAACAATGAATTTTTAAAACGGATTGGAAAACAGAATGTAATAACTGTGACTCTAGAATAATTTTTTATGATTTTTGCCTAACTTGAAAAGAATGGAGGGACTAAGTATGATTATCAGGAGAATTGAAAAATTAAAATGTAATATGGAACAGAATCTTGCTGTCTGAAAGTGAGGATAAAAGGATGTCATGAAGAAAGCTGTGAACATTCTTCTTGGCTTCTTTTACGTGGCTGTGTAAACCAGTTTTCCTAGTTGATGGCTATGACACAAACTGATGTGGATGAGATAATTAGGAAATGTGCTTTAAGGTCTCAATTGGCCAGCTTTACAGTTACAGTGCTTAAAACAAAGAAACTTTAAAAAAAATTTTAGGATGGGCTCTCTTGAAATGGTGGTGAAAGCACAAGAAAAGGAAAGGAAATTAGGCATGAAATAGCACACTTAATTTCAGGTAACTTCAAGTAGTCCGTGCCTGCAGCTATTGTTGCATTTTGTCTATGGTGTCTTAATGACTTTCTAGTAACTGTCATGGTCAACTCTGAGAGTCCTGCTCTACTGAGAAAGTATGGATGCAAGTCTCATGTTTGTATCATTCCCCAAGCACCATGAGAAATTTTTATTTTAAAATTATTAATGTAAAATATAAAATTAAACCTTTTGTAATTAATCCTAATTTATTTACTGCTTTTAAAATTTTTGAGTGAATGAATGACTACAAATAAATCAGAGCCTGTGATACAGTTTAAAATTGTGTTTCCTTTTGGAGATAACCCTGTTATAGGGGACTAGGAGGAAGAAAGTACAGAGTAAATCAAAGTGGCTATATTGTCAAGATTCTGACTGAATAAAATCCTGCTTTTATATTTAAATGGTTACTACTTCCTAAAAAACTTTAATTTTTTTTTTTTTTTTTTTTTTTTTTTACCATTAAAGTCAAATGCCAGTGAAGGCATCACCTTATGGGAATCTCTTAAGGAATTCTTTCCTACTAATCCAAGGAAAAACATTCTAAACCCTGAGTGCCCTCTATTGAGCTGGATTAACATGATGGACAGATGAAAACTGTGAGACTGAAATGTATTTTATCAGAATTTAAGCTGGTTCCATTAACCATTGCTTTAAACAGATGCCTAATTCAGTAAGGAGAAACCATAGAAATGACTGAATTTGTGTATGTGGGGTTGGGGGGGTTGCATGTGTGTAATTATTTCAGTATTTCTGAAAAAGTTTTTGGAAAGTTCAGGTATTACGAGTGGTTAATGTACATTCTTCTAACAAAGCATTGAATCTCTGCTATTCTAAATTCCACTCCATATGTGGCTCATCTGCTTTTATATAGACAAAATGATATACCTGAAAAGACTCTATTTTTAACATGTACCTCTTCTGACTTCAAATATCTATCTCTTTTCTAAGCAAGTTCAGTCATCATCTCAGACTCAGTATGTCTAAATTACATATATAATTTTATCATTTTAAGTATCTCATTTCCTTATGGTTGATTTGTTTTGATTTCTTTTTCCTTTTTTTTTAAAATTTACCACTGCAGAAAATCAACTATAGTTTTATGACTTGATTCATCAAGTTGTAGCTCTCTTTCTCTCTCTACTATAACCAAACTAACTCTTTTCTTTGTAATATTACCATACAATAACAAAGATGATGTGTATTTGCTTCTATTCCATCCTCATTCCTACTGCATTATTTTCTCCAGTTCATTGTGATATGGCAAAACTTAAACTGAATGTTCACAGAAGTAAATGTAACTGATTAAACTGATATACTAATGTAAGGTATAAAAATAAGTGAAATATATTTGGATATGTGAAAATAAAGCCTGATAACATGTTAAATATATATGTTAAAATAATAACATTAAAAATTCTTCAAACATAGCTCTTCTACTTTTGAAGGCTGCCTGTTTTGAATTAGCCAAACTGGGGCTGTCATAATAATGATGGATATGTTTTATGACTTTACATGGAGTGCATTGGAAAATTTACTAACCACACATATCAGAAAAGAAAGAAACACTATCAAAAAGAAAGATGGCACTGGAAGAGCTGGCAGAAGGTGGAGCCCCCACACTTTGCTGCCTTTATTTACCAACCTGTGCTAAGTTGCCAATTCAGAAGACGCTGATTTTATTGATCAGACAGATCACAAGGCCAACCCAGATTCCAAGGGCTGGAAAATTAACTCCATTTTTTGTTAAGAGATGCTCAAATGATTTGTAGACATTTTTGATCTACCATATTCATTTTTCTGTTATGTTCATTTATTCTTGTGTGTAGAAAACTTCTTAGGAATCACCACGCTGTATTAAATCTTGCAATAATTACAGACTTTTGAGGAAAATAAGTTTCAGGCATACACTTAAAAATTTCATCACTAACACATAAAAATGATATTAAGAAATGCATTAAAGCAAAATAAATATGACACATCATCTTGAAAAACAGCTGATGTTTACTTTGGGCAATGACCCAACTAAAAGTTAGACGTGGGTCTGTTATTTTTGGCGAAATGATGGAAGAAGAGTGATCTGAAACTTTAGAGAAAGTTATAACTCCTGATGTGAATGGGTATGTGGCTTATAACACATGCTGTAGTTTGAAGCAGTTGGTGGAGTTTGAGGAGGGAGTTTTGTGTACTGAACCACAGTTTGGTTCAGCAGGGTAAAGTTTATTTCCCTCTACCTGTGTTTTGCTCACATGAAATTGTGTATAAGCAAACATGAATTTCTCATTATACTCAAATTACATCCTTGTTGTATTGGAACAAATTTGTATTTTCAAAAAGCATTATATTAGTACTAACCCTGCAAATATTTTTTCTTAGTATGGGTTTTATAATTTATTTATGGTGTCTTCTGTCATATGAATAATTTAAACTTTAATATAGTTAGTCAATGTATACATTTTTCCTCTTGTGAATCTTGATTTTTGTGTTTTGTTAAGATATCCTTCCCTATCTTGATATCGTCTTTTGTATATCCTATAATTTCATTTTCTGCATTTTCCCTTTAATCCATCATTAATTTATTTTGTGTAATATTAAATGATTTTTTTCTTATATGGTAACAAAACTTTAGGAACAATCTCACTTTCACTCTTGAGCAATATTTTTACAGAAACATTCATAATTTCTTCAAATACGGTCACCAAAACTTCCCAATTCAACATTGCCATCTGTCTAGATTTTCACTCATTTGAAATGTTATTTTTCTCATATGACAAGTATATATGGATCTGTACCAGATTCTTTGTGCAGTTTATTTTATTTTCTGCCCTGTAGCTAATGTCAGTTTGAATATTTTACCTCTTAAGAAAATATCAGTATACGGTCGAGTAAGTCCTCTCACATCGTTTATCTTTAAAATCATTTTGTTCTTCTCAAATCTGTCCCCCCCCCCCAATTTGAGTTTTGGGATGGTTATAATTTTTGTTTCTAAAAAGTAGCCTCATCATTTTTATAGGAATTGTGTTCAATTCATGACTTAATTCTCAGAAAATTTTATTTTAATATTAATTCTATTTTTCCATGTTCATCTCCTTTCTAGGAGCCTTCCTAAATTCTATTAATTATAATTCTTCACTTGTAAGTACATCACTTCTATTGTATTTGATATTTGGCAAATGGTCTTTCTGGCAAATATTGAGAGCTCCCCAAATTTCTTCCTTATATTTTTACTTTTAAAATTTGATTGGGATCTCCAGCAGAATTATAAATAATAGAGATGTTATGGCTTAGATATGAGATTTTCCCTGAAAAGCTCATGTTAGGCAATGAAGGAATGTTCTGAAGTGAAATGATGATAAGAGTTGTAACCTAATCTGTGGGTTAATTCATTTGACAGATTAATAATTTGAATAGATTACAAGGTGGTGGCTGAAGGTAGATGAGGTGTGACAGGGGAAGTAAATCACTGCATGGATGGGGTGTCTCCTTAAGCATTATATTTTGTTTCTGGCTCCTCTTTCTCTCTCTGTTTCCTGACTGCCAAGAGCTGAAAAGCTTTCTTCTGCTACATCCTCTGCCATGATGTTATGTCTCACCTCAGGCTCAGAGAAACAGAGTCCGCTGACATTGAACTGAATTTCTGAAACAGTGAGTCTCTCTGAGACATTAGAGCTTCCCCCCCACCACTCTAAGATATTCTTGTCAGGTATTTTGGTCAGCGATGAAGAGGTGACTAACACAAGAGATGATAACAAGTATTCTCAGAATGATAGTGATTTTAATGAAGATATGGCTAAAGTTTCCTGTGTATGCTATAAGTTTTTGCTAACTAGAACCTTTTCAAATTGAAAAAAAATGACTTTCTTTTATGACTTGAAAGGAGGCTACTTTTCATCTTCCATCAAGGGGGAGAAATGAATTACAGTAGATGGAGTAGAGAGAGAAGATGGGAGGGGAGGGGATGGGGGATAGTAGAGGATAGGAAAGGCAGCAGAATACAACAGACACTAGTATGGCAATATGTAAAACAGTGGATGTGTAACCGATGTGATGCTGCAATCTGTATACGGGGTAAAAATGGGAGTTCATAACCCACTTGAATCAAAGTGTGAAATATGATATGTCAAGAACTATGTAATGTTTTGAACAACCAACAATAAAAATTAAAGAAAAAAAAAAGGAGGCTACTTTTATTTAACAATTAAATTTCTCAAATTGCTATCTTTTCATTATTTTTTTTCTTTTGTTGAGTTAATGTTAGCAATTTTTCTAAAAATTGTTCATCAAAACTAATTATTTAAATGTTTTAATACTCCAATGGTTTAGATATAAAGTGTCTCCCGAAAGTTGGTGTGTGAGACAATGCAAGAATTCTCAGGAGTGAAACAATCAGACTATGAGAACTATAACCTAACCAGTGAATTAATCCACTGATATAGGTTAACAGGGTGGTAACTGCAAGCAGGTAGGGTGTGATAGAAGGAAGTAGGTCTCTGGAAGTATGCCTTTGGGTTTATATTTTGCCCCTGGCGAGTGGCGCTCTCTCTCTCTGCTTCCTAGCAGTTGTATCCTGAGCAGCTTTCCTCCACCATGCCTTTTGCCCTGATGTCTGCTCACCTGGGCCAAGTGCAATGGCTGACCATGGACTGAACCTCTGAAATTATGAGCCAAAATAAACTTTTTCTCATTTACATTTTTCTTGTCAGGCATTTTGACCACAGTAATGCAAAAGCCAACTGAAACAAATAATAAATTTATATTATCTTTATAAAATATTTCAGTATCTACTTAATTTCCTTGTTTTTTTTTTTTTTTTTTTTTTGTACTGGAGTTGAACTCGGGCACTTAACCACCGAGCCACATCCCCATCCCCTTTTTTAAAAATATTTTTTTAGTTAGATATAGGGTCTCACTAAGTTACTTAGGGCCTCATTAAGTTGCTGAGGCTGGCTTTGAACTTGCCTGATCCTCCTGCCTCAGCCTCCTGAGCTGCTGGGATTACAGGCATGTGCCAAAGCACCCAGGCTTTATTTTTAATTCTATCTTTTAACCCCAATTTTGTATTTCCTTTAAGTATTTTCCATTATTTTTGTATGCTAACTTGCATGTTTACTCTTATTTCACATATTTCTTATGTTTGCAAAAGTCTGAATAACATGTGATCCTATGCATAACTTTGGGAACATCACCCAAATTTTGTTGTTACTTTCATTGCCACTTAATTCCAAATGCTTTACAATTTCCTTTTTTTTATCATTGAAATATTTAGAATGGAAGGCAACAGTCTAGTGGCAGAGAACTTGAGCTCTGCCCCAGATTGCTACGTGCACTCTGGTCACCTCGATTACATGTTTGAGATTGGCAAGGTGATTATTATCCCAGTTCTGTCTTGAAAAAAAAAATGATTAGTTATCAGGAGCAGAAAATGAAGGATTGTCAGAGACAGAGGCAAAGTCCCTCTGAGAACTCTCTGTGTGAAGGAGCCTGTTGAGACCACCCAGTTGTATGGTGATACCCTGTTCAAAGGGAAATTCCTTGCTAGACAAGGAATTTTATCAGTTCATAACCTTGGGTTCAAATGCTAGCTGCTCAGAGGTAGAGAATTATGGGCGCAAGCTGAAAAGTTCTAATTGGGCTGCTTTCACCCTTAAATTTGGTTCTGTTTATATTGAAGAAACTTTCTTACAATAAATCCTTCTGACATTTAAATCTATATAATAAACGTGCGAGCTTGTTCTTAGTCTTACTTCATTAGAGGCAGGCTGAACCACCTTGTCCCATCTTTTTCTCTACTTCTGTTTCTGTCTTGTCTTAATCCTTCTCACAGCCTGGTCCATGTAGTCATGAATGAATTGTCATGCAGGACATGACAATTAGTAAGAGTAATTACTTTATGAGGTTGTTATGAGGACTAATTGAAATGATATATGAACAACTCTTTGAACAATGTCAATCAGAAGAGGGCTCTGGGTTGTTTCCACCTGCTTCTAGACCACTGACCCATTTCTATAACTTTGTCTTAGTCATTTGTCTTTTTCTCTCTTATGATGACATGGTCCACTCTAAAACACAGGTGTGTTTTTAGAGAAGGTTCTCAAAACCTTCCTTATCAGATGTTCACAAAAAGACTTTTAGAACTTTCAATATTGTGAACTAGATTGTGAGAATTTGCTAAAACTATGAAGTAAAAAGTGGCAGGTAATAAAACGACAAACTTGGATAACTATGTTTGAAGAAATATTAGTGCTTTTGTAGAATTCAACTGTAAATTTAACTATTTTTTAAACCAAGTTTATCAACAGTTGTACTAATAATTATACATGTTAAATTGGACTGTTTTATGAAAGATAAATTATATATTTCATTTCAAGTCAATAGTTTCTTACATTTTGTATTAGAGGTTGATGTACATGATGGTGATGTATAATTATAGTGTTCTCTATAAAATATTTTTAGCAGGAAACAAAAATGTTTATGGCATTTTGATCAAAATGAAAATTTATTCATGTGACATGTATAAAAAAACCTCAATAGGAAAACAACTAAAAATTATCTTGCCAGATTTATCATTGATGATAACAACAATGCTTTGTCCTCTCACATCAGAACTAGGGTGATGGCATTGTATATTTTTAAAATGAAGCCTTTAAAGCCTGTGAAAGGGGAAAAAATATCAAAAACCAAAAAATATTCCTTTCTCTCTTGATATATTTGTGAAATGTGAAACCAAACCCACAGTCAAAACTGTGCCAAAAAATTTAAAAATCCAATGCAGCGATAGATTTGTATCTCACCTTTTACTGAACAGGGAAACTAACTCTTTACTTTCAAAATATTGAAAATACCCTCCATAATTATACCTATCAATGAATAAAAAGAATAAAAAAAGCTAATTCCATGCTGAGACTAACAAAATGCTCTCAAGGTAAAAGCACAGTACAGGAATGAACAGGTATCACTCTTATTCCTCCCTTCTCAACACTGAAAGAGTTGGGATTTGTGGGGAAGACTAGACTTTAGCCCAGTCTTGGGAAACCCATTCATATTTGAAATACTATTTTAATAGTTGACACAAAAAATTTAGCTGGGCCATATAGGATGAGAACAAGTATGTATAGCTTCCCTGGATCACATTCTTCACAAATGGTCACTTTTAAAAGTTTTTAGAACTTATATACTGATAACATTTAAAACTATGATTTAAAATGTCTTTCCAAAGAATCAGTGAAATATTCAATAAAGCAGCAAAGTGAAACACTATAAAAGCTGTCCACATGCAATGCTCTTTCTTCTGTCAGATAACAAATAGGTCCCTTCCCACAAGACTCTCTCTGCTGCTAACATTAGGATCTGTCTAGCCTACTTATTGCTCCATTGGTTGCCTTCAAGATCCTAAGCTAATGTATTTTGAGTTATTGTTCTCCCTCATCCTTCTGAAAAAAAAAAAATTTCACTTCTAGTTATCTTTTCTTCTCCACTGACCTCCCTTCAATCTCAACCAGCACCTCAACATACTAATGTTTGGTTCTGGGCTAAATCTCTTCGATCCTATCCAGGTTGTCCTTTTTGTTCACAATTTTCTTTGTCTTCTCAAGCCCTAATTAACATATTTAGATTCAGATGATTCAAGTAAAAATAAATCCTAATTTGATTCTCCAAAAAGAACATCTGCAAGGTCAATTGATTCCTTTAAAAGCTTCACTTATAAAACTGAATGGTTATTGCATTGAATAATTAGTGGACATTGTCTGGGAGGTGGTTATGCGGTACAATGAATTTATGAAATCAACTAAGAAAGTTCACACACTTCTCCCAACTCTTCTTGCATCTGTATTAATAGTGGAACACATAGGCCTCTGTAAAACAAAGCTTGGTAGAGCAGAGATTAAATTGAGAATAGCAATTTGATAAATATTGATAGGTTGTTCTAATTCAAATTTTATTCCTAGAACTTTAAAACAATTATCAATTTCCAAATGATTTACTAAAGTACTGCATTTCAGACTGAAATAGCCCATTCTTGATTTGGTCATGAAATAAATTTCCATTTTTAAAAGAATCTGTATATAACCAGATTTTACCAGCTTAAAAATAATTATTTTTCTGGTTCAATGTCTATGAAGATCATTCCATTTGTTTCTGGAACATAACTACAGAATTTGAAGAGCAACCATATATTAAGTTGGATTGAAAAAATTCAAACTCAAACACTACATAATAGTGCTACCTAATTATGTGAAATTAAATCCAAGGGGGAAGATATGACCTGAAAATAGAGTAAAGCAAAGAAAATGTTTTTCCTTTTGTATTATATATTTTTTTAGTTGTACATGGACACAATTATTTTATTTTATTTTTTATGTATTCCTAAGGATCAATTCCAGTGCTTCACAAGTTCTAGATAAGCACTCTACTTATCTAGCACTGAGCTACAACCACAGTCCCTTTTCTTTCCTTTTACCAGTCTTTAATCATAATAATACTTCCAAATAGTGAATTTTATTTATGCATTCAAGTTTATCTTACTGCATTAAATTTCCTTCTGTGTATTCTTCCTCAACTATCACACTATTTATAGTGGTTTAAGATCCAAGATAGAATGTATGTTAGAGGACAAAACAAATCTTAAAATATATAAGAAGATTCAAATCATATCAAGTAAGCTAGGTTCAGTAGTACATGCCTGCAATCCCAGCTACTCAGAAGGCTAGGCAAGAAGATCACAGGTTCAAATCCATGCACAGCAACTTAGTGAGAACCTCAGCAATTTAGCAAGATCCCATCTCTAAAATGGACTGGGGTGTAGCTCAGAGATAATGTAATCCTGGTTCAATCTCCAAAATATATACATATATAAAAATCAAGTACCTTCTTTTTTACTACAATGGCATAAAACTAGAAATCAGTAACAGGAGAATTTCTGGAACATTCACAAGGTGGTCATAGTAGCACTTAACTATAATCCTAGCTACAAAGGAGGTTTAAGCAGAAATATCAGAAGATTCAGGCCAGTATAAACAACCCAGAGAGGCATAATTAAAAAGAAAGAAAGAAAGAAAGAGAACTTCAAAATACATGAAAATTTAATAACCAATGAGTTCAATGAGGAAATCTAAAAGTAAAATGAGAGGAATGAAAATGGAAACACATGTACCAAAACTTATGAGATGCAGTTCTAAAGGGAAGTTGGTTGCTATAAATACCTGCATCAAAAAGAAGAAAGATTCCAAATAAACAACCTATTGTTACATTTCAAGTAAACAGAAAAACAAGAGCAAACTAAGTCCAAAATTTGTGAATAAAAAATGAAGATCAAAGTAGAAATAAATGAAATAGAGATGGAAAATATTGTAAAGATCAACCAAACCAAGACTTGATTTTTTCAAATAAATGACTTTTAAAACCTTGAGCTAGACTAAGAAGAAAAGAAACCTCAGAAAAGAAAAATAAAATCAAAAATGAAAGAGGAGAAATTAAGTAGATACCACAGAAATACAAAGGACCATAAGAGATAACAATTGTATTATCTAACAATTAGATAACCTAGAAAAAACAGATCACTCTCTAAATGTCTACCAAAGGAGAATCACAAAGGAGAAAATCCAAACAGATTAATAACTAGAGATTGAATCAGTAATAAAATATTTCCCATAAAACAAAATCCTTGCTGAATTCTTTCAATCATTTAAAGAATGCCTAAACATCAATCTTTGATACATTCTTTTAAAAATTAAAGAGAAGGACATACTTTGAAACTCATTTTACAATGTCAGCATTACCCTGACACAATAGACAGAGAAGGCCACTACAAGAATAGAATGTTAGAAGCCAGTCTGATGCACACAGATGCAAAAATCACCCACAAAATGCTAGCAAACAAAATTCAACAGCACATTCAAAGGACCATTCACCATAATCAAGTGGGATTTACTTGAGGATCCAAAGATAGTTCAATAAATGGGACTCAATAAATGTAACACACCACTTTAACAGAATGGAGGGCAAAAACCATATGAGCTTCTCCATAAATGCAAAAGAACATCTGACAAATTTCAACATCCTTTCATGATACAAACTCTCAATAAATTAGGTATTGAAGAAACATATCATAGTACAATAAAGGCCGAAGAAATAGCAGGCACCCAAGTTGAAAAGAAAGAACTGTTTCTGTGTGTAGATAAGCATGGCCTTGTGTAGAGAAATTCCTGAGGACGCCACACCAAAAACTGTTACAACTAATTAAAAAATCAGTAAAGTTTTGAACATAAAATCAACATACAAAAATAAATATCAGCTGGGTGCGGTGGCACACGCCTGGAATCCCAGTGGCTCAAGAGGCTGAGAAAGGAGGATTGAGAGTTTAAAGCCAGCCTCAGTGAAAGCAAAGCACTAAGCAACTCAGTGAGACCCTGTCTCTAAATAAAATGCAAAATAGGGCTGGGGATGTGACTCAGTGGTCAAGTGACCCTGAGTTCAATCCCCGGTACCCACCCTCTTCCCCCGCAAAAGCATCATTTCTATATACTAACAATGAACTTTTTGAAAAATAGAACAGAATACTGTCTACAATAGCATCAAAATGAATAAAATACTAAGGTACTAGTTTAACTCAGGAAGTAAAATAACTTTATGGCTAAAACTATAAATATTAATGAAAAATATTGGAGAAGATACAAATATATGGAAATATATATTATGTTCATGTATTAGAAAAATTAATATTATTCAATACAATCCCAAGTTAAAGTCCAAATAGGAAAGAAATATTAAAATGAGTATGGAACTATAAAAGACCTGTAACAGGGAAAGCAATCTTGGGTAAAATGAACACAGATGGAGACATCATACTCTTTGATTTCAAAATATACTACAAAGCTATAAAAATAAAAAGAGCATCATCTTGAAATGAAAACAGAGAGAGATCAATGGAACAGGATAGAGAGCCTGGAAATAAATCCACATATACACATAGTAAATTGGTTTTTAACAGTTTCCAAAAACACAATACGGAAAGGCCAGTCTCTTCAGAAGGTATTACTAGGTAAACCTAATGCAGAATTACCAGGTGTTATGTTTTGAAAGTGAGGTGTCTCTCCCAAGCTCTTATTCAGAAGTGAAATGATTAGATAGTGAAAACTGTAACCTAATCCATCCATTCTAATATGAATGAACTAACTGGGTATAAACTATAAATGGTTGGGGTATCAAAGAAAAACTGAATGTTTTCTCTGATATACAGACACTAACTCACAATAAGGGTGGAGAGAAGAATAAGGCTATTTTGGACTACAAAGAGGGGAGTGAAGAGTGAGAAGGGGGAATGGGGATAGAAATGAAAGTAGAATGAATCAGACATTATTATACTTGAGCATATATGAGTACATGACCTGTGTAACTCTATATTATATATAACTAGACAAATGAGAAGTTATACTCCATTTATGTATGATGTATTAAATGCATTTATTGTCATGCATAACTAATTAAGACAAATAAAAATACTAAGAAAACAAATAAATGGGCCGAGTATGACTGGAGGGGTTGCATCACTGGAGGCAGGCAGTAGAAGAGTGCACCTTCCCTATGGCCCTTTCGCCTCCAACTCTCTCTGCTTCCTGTGTGCCATGAGGGGAGCAGCCTCCTTCACTATACCCTTCCACCTGTTAGAGTCTGTAAACAAGCCCAGATGGCGCCTGGCAAAATGCCAGAGGGAGTGGTTTGTGAAGTAACACCAGTGAGCCATTAAGTGTGAGATTCCTTATTGGTTGACTGCTGTATCTAGTTTATGTTAGTTAAGATAAGCTGTGTGGAATGTATAAATGCCTCTGTTGTCCTACAATAAACGGCTCCCACTCCTGCTGTATCAACGTACACAAGTTGTTCGTCACCACTCCCCCCGACCCCTGCTATTTTGCCGGCACCACCATGATGTGCTATCTCACTTGGGCCCAGGGCAATGCAGTCAACTGTCTGTGAACTGAGACCTCTGATACTGTGAGTCAAAATGAACTTTTTCATCTCCAAGTTGTTCTTCCTAGGTATTTTGGTCACAGAGACAATAAGCTCACTAAAACACTAGGTACATCCATTTGCAAAGAAAATAATTAGACTTTTTAACCTCAAAATGGATTTAAGACTTAACATCTGAAACTATAAAACTACCAAAACTATAAAACTACTGTATGGGGAAGCTCTATGACTTTGGTCTGGATAGTGACTTTTTGGATATGAACCCCAAAGTGTAGGCAACAAAAACATATATAATTAGGATCATATAAAAAAATTCACAGAGAAGTAAACAAATGGAGTAAAGAGACAACCAACATAATGGCAAGCCACATATCGGATAAAGAATATACAGAATATACAAGGGATTCAATAGTAAGAAAAATAACTATTTAAAATGGGCAAAGCATCATAATAGACATTTCTCAAAAGAAGATATACAAAATAGCCAAAAGACCTACCAAAATACACTCAACATTACTAATCATCAAGGAAATGTAAATTAAAACAACAATGAGGTAGAGTTAATATATTACCCATATACATGTTTTTTAAGTGTTGAGAACACCTAAGACTTACTCCTTCTAGCAATTTTCAAGAATATGATATGTTATATATTAGATTAGAATGGCTATCATAAAAAAAAAAAAAAAAAAAACAGTAAATAAGTGTTGGACATGATGTGGAGAAAAGGAAAGCCCTGCATGCTGTTGGTGAGGATGTAAATGGTGAGAACCAATATGGAAAACAGTATGGATTTCCTAAAAAAAATTAAATATACAACTACCATATGATGTAGCAATTCTACTACTGGGTATTTTTTAAAGGAACAAGGTACAGTGGTTCATGTCTGTAATCCCAGCTTCTCCAGAGGCTGGGACAGAAGGGTTGCAAGTTTGAGGACAAGCCTTGGCAATGTAGTGAGAGCTGTTTCAAAATAAAATAAAACGCAGGCCTGTGGATGTAGCTCTCAGGGATGGAGCACTTGCCTAGCAGGTGTGAGACCAAGGGTTTGATTTCAATCACTGCAAAAGTTAAAATAACAAAAGCAAATTTAAAAAATCACCACGTCAAAGATTTACCTTCACTTCTGTGTTCACTGCAGCATTGTTCACAGTAGCCATGGTATGGAGGTCTGGAATCAACCAAAATGTCAATTAGTGGATTGATGGATACAGAAAATTGTATATAAATATAATGAAATACTATTTAACTTTAAAAAGAAGGAAATACTGTCATTTATGACAATATGGATGAATTAGGAGGACTTGGGGTAAGTGGAAGATGACAGGGCTGGAAAGACAAACGTGGAATGATTTCACTTATTTGTGAAATCTATAAAGTTAAATTCATAATAGAGAGTAGAATGCTGGGTCCCAGGGGCTGGAGAGAGACCAAGGTGTTTGGAGAGATCAAAGGATACAAAATTTCAGTTAGCCAGGAGGAATAAGCTCAAGAGATCTACTGTATCACATGGTGACTACAGCTAATAACAATATATTGTACTCTTGAAAATTGCTTAAAAGGAGTAGGTTTAAGTGTTCTCAACATAAAAAAAATATAAATATATACATGAGGTAATACATACATTAATGAGTTTGACTTAGCTATTCCACAGTGTATACATATTTCAAAACAATATTTATATGTGATGAGGATTTATAATTTTTCAATTTAAATAAACATAAATAAATATAAGTATAATAAATGTGTTCACAGGCATAATTCATTAGTTGCAATCAAAAAGAGAAGAAAATAAGTTTAGAATAAAAGAACACTCTAGAGCTAAACAATGTGTGAAGAATTAGAATGAACAGTGGAACAATCTTGGAAGAAGTTAAGGAGGGAAAAAAAGGATCTCATGAAAATAAAAGGGAAACCATAAGGTTGAAGAAAAGGATTGGGGGAAACAAGGGAGGAATGCAAAGAGAGGTCTAGAAGGAGTGAAATTGATGCAATTATGTCATTGGATAGGTACAAATATTCCACAATGAAACCTACTATTCTGTGTAATTCATATGCACCAATAATTTTTTTAAATTAAGGATTCTGAAGAAAAATATGAACATAGGCCTTAGTACTGTACCCTATACCTATTAGAAGGGCAGTAAATAATATGTGTGAGAGAGATTGGCAAAGTCAGAGCAAAGTTCTCAAATACATTTTTGTGTATAGGGGTATGAAGTCATTGTAGGTGGAACATTGAATAAAATTACAGATTCCAGAGTACCTATGAAGTCATGTCTAACTGATGCGCTCCAAGGTCATCCAGAGGTTTTTGCTCTCTGAAGCTCCAAGTGATTTCATGCATGCTGAAATTCTGGTTGGATGCCAAACTAGGCAAAACTTCCAGCTCATTCTGTTAGGAAATCGTTGAAAATGTATTTACTTATCTCTCTCCCCTCTCTCTCCTTCACTCTATCTCACAAATATAATCAATTACATAATTATTGGTGTTTATGTATCCTCAACAAACCAATGATTTTTACAATGTTCTCATGGGAAGGAAACCCTTAGGTTTCCTTTAATTAAAGATTCCATATTACAAATTAAAGATGCTATTAATTATTTATTTGTAATACATATATTTCTCAAAGGAATGAAAGTGGCTAACTTATGCTATGTTGATTATATATTTATTTAATATATTCTGTGTTTTATTTTCATTAAATAACAATTTTCCAATAGTTACACTCACAAAGATTATTGTTATTTTTCTTTTACAAAATCTAATGTATTTTAATTCCATGAGGATTTTAGAAATGTAGTCAAGGTTAGTAATAGAATGCTATATGTGGAAATTTCTCCCCCAGAGTACCTGACTTATCAAGGACTATGAAGTAGTGTCATTTATAAAAACTGAAAATAGAAAATTCAACATAAAAGTTAAAATTTTTGAGAAGATATCTGACTGTTTTCTGCATGACTATATGACTCACAGACTCCTCAGCTCCAGGTGAAGAATACTGGGAGCACTTCTTTGCTGTCAAGATACAATCCAGTATGTCACAAAAGCAGAGGTCCTTGACTAAAAGGCCGAGGCTAGTGAAGCACCATGTGATATGGCAGATGGTGGTACCTGAAAAGGGATATAGCAAATCCAGAATTTTAAATACCATTTTTTATAAGTTTGGGAGCTCTTATGCCAGATTCCTGGGACCCCAATAGACCTCCAGGAGCGGAATCCGATGCAATCACAAAAGAGTCTTTATTGCAAGCTCAAGCCTGGATTCACCACTGTTTCAGATGCAGCGGTCCCAGGGAGTGAGTCCTAGTTCTTTGTCCAGTGAGATTTTATAGGTTTTGGGGGGATACTGTATGCATCACAACATCACACAGCAAATCATTCCATACCACGGGAAAATCAAACAACAACTCTTAACATTGGTAAGCACATTCACTGGCGGGAACAAGTTGGGTAAGGGTGATTGGTTAGTACAAGAGGGGAATTCCTTTGAACTGATTGTTTTAGGCCACGAGGGGTATACATGCTGAACTACATGGTTTCCCAACATGTTATCAACCACCATAAACTATTGAGGTATCATCTGGCATCCCAGGTATTTTCCCTGTCTCATGCTGTTTGGTGGTTGCTAGGGGGGTTGCTATGGGTCCTCACCTAGCCTAACTGAGTCAGGGACACCTGGCGCAACAGATCTCTCCTGTTATTTACAGACAAACAACTCAGTAGGGTGGGTATGTGCCTAGGAGTGCTCTGTGGGTTTTTCCAAGGACAAAGGTCATGCCCCCTTCCTTAGGACAGACCTTGAGGTAGAAGCTGCTGTTATTTATTTATTTTTTAAAATGGAGTCATATCAGTTTCTCAGAGCTAAACATAAAACAGAAAGGAAACAAATCTGTGAGAGTTAGTCAATTTCTTGGTTGACAATGCTTTTATGATTTTTGTTATATATGTTCCTTGCTCCTGTAATATCTGAGCACCTAACAAGGAAATTTGTTTGAAAATAACTTGGCTGCTGATCTAAAAGATTTCATGTAAAGTCAAAATTTTCCATTGGCTTAAATTTTTGACAAAGTATTTGCACCCATCTTGCAATTTATAAAAAACAATAGTGCTGGGAGAATTGGACTTCCACCTGTAGAAGATTGAAACTAGAATCCTATCTCTGACCCTGTACAAAAATCAATTTTAAAAATGGATTCAATAACTTAATGTAATACATGAAATATTGAAACTACTACAGGAAAACAAGGGAAGCACTTCAAGATATAGGTATAGGCAATGATTTCCTGAACAGAACTCTAATGTCTCAGGAAATAACAAAGAATTGACAAATGGGATTATGTCAAATCAGAAATTTTCAGTACAGCAAAAAAAAAGCAATCTATACAGTGAATACTGAGCCTACACAGTTGGGGAAAGGAAATCTTTGTCAGTTATTCATCTGGAAGAGGATTAATATCTAGAATATATTAAGAGTTCAAAAATTTAACAACAAAAAAGTAAACAAAGATTCAGGAAGACAGATATTACATATTTTCTCTCATATGTGGAATCTGACAGGGCAGAAGGACAACATATATTTCCCTTATAGACAGGGAACTATAAGAGAAGGGCTAGGAGATTGGGATGCAGTTAGGAGAAGGAAGTAGGATGAATACAATCAAAGTATATGCATTCATGACATTCTCAAAATGAAACTCATTATTTTGAAAAATTAATATACACTAATAGTTATAATTAAAAATGCAGTGCCATTGAGTGCCAAAATGTGCCTAATATTTTTCAGATAAAAGAAAATAAGGATTCTTAGGAGAAAGTGCTGATTTCAAGGCAAGGGCAGAAAATTTGAAGGAGAGATTGTGGCATGTCATAGCAGAGAGTAAGCAGTTATGACCAAAATACTTCTTACAAAGAGGCATTCATTGACTACAAATGGAAAATTAGATAATCAATAAATATAATAATCAGAATATATTGCACTGCCCAAAGTATGTTTAAATTTGTGACTTCATAAAGAAAGTAAAATATAAACTAATAGGTCACTGTTAGATCATGTTAGAAAACTAATACACTAATTTGAAAACTAAAAACAAAGACCATTAGGTATACATATATATACACACATATGACTGCTACTATCATAAACAGAAAAACCAACAGGTATGTATCTCCAGATAGAAGAAATTAACACTACCTATGAAGTGATTCCTTTAAAAAAATAAAGAAAATAAACACTGGGGTGTAGCTCAGTGGTAAAGTGCTTACCTAGCATGTGAAGGGCCCTGGGTTCTATCTCTAGCACTGGAAAAAAAAAATGAAGAAAACAAAATTACAATGAAGGATGAATTTTATATATTCTAAAAAATCCAAATAGTAGAAAGAGTTTCAAAGGACATATTCTCTGTTTCTTCAACAGAGAAATTAATTGAAAGAGAAAGGACATGGCAGATATACCACCAGTCTAAAAGTGGCTCAATCAGCTACTCTCTGTGCAGTCTTCAGGCTTTGCAGATTCCACGATGTAGCACAGGTACAGAGGCCTCACACTGGTCCCAGGACATAAAGAGTGCTCACAATGATTGTGAATGAATAGAAAATTGTTTGGAAAGAAAACTCTTCCCCATTTTTACCTTTTGAAGCTACCGAAAGTTAATTGAATAATATATTATTAACTGATTGGGTAAAATATACAATCTAAAGTGTCTAAATATTATTTGTTCTATAAAATCTGCTTTTTATTCTTAACATTTTGACAAAATTTTAGATAGAGAGCATCCTGAATTTAGCAATGGAGAAGGTCACTTTTCTCTGAGCAATCTGAAAACAGTGTGAGAATGAATAGCTTCTGACTTTCTCTGATTTGTCTATTATGACATTTACTGAAAAAAAATCTATTTTCAATCTTGGAATTTTCTCAGTGTCACTTACATTTTTGTTATGATATTCAAATTTCCTGTAAGCTCTGTCTTTGGATATTATCTACTGGTGACATCAGTTTATTTTGTTCAAATTTTAGTTATTTGCTTTTCTTTTTTAACTTGTTTGGAATTGATTTTTTTGAATATTAGAAGAATACTTGATTTTTATATTGTGATAGTATCTGTGAAAGTGTTTTCTAAAAGAATAGAGAGAAGAGTTTATGAAAGAATCACAATACAGTTCACTTTATAGAAGATAAAACCCATGATTTTATCCTTAGAATATATATATATATATATATATATATATATATATATATATATATATATATAGTCTTAAAATAGAATATAATTATTTAAAATAGGATAGGGAAACAGAGACGGAAAAATTTTAATTCTGAAACTTGTATTTTGGGCAAAGCCAGTAGAGAATTCTTTCAGATGCTAGGTTGTGAAAAGTGTATTACCAGACCAGGGAAAATTCACTTCCCTTTGTATTTATTATAACAACAAATCCTTTTCAGGTTTGGAATTAAGAAAAAAAAATTGGGAAAAGATTTCTCTTCAGCTTGACCAGTAGAATCTACATCCCAAGACACAGCTCTCTTAGATAGGACACCTGGTGAGAGGGCTTCCTCTAGATTGACTAGATTCTTCCTGTTCTTCCTGGAATTCCAGCTCCATGTTTTACACATTCAAAATCTATGTTCTTCTTTACTGCTACTTTATTTTCTATATATTTACAACACTTCCTTATATCAAGTATTTTAAATACTTTGCATATATATACAACACTACTAATATATTTATAATACTACTTTACTTAACATATATAAATATCTAAGAGGATGATGAATGAATGTTAGTCAAATATTGCAAAAATATGTTTGAAATGAACATGAACAAAGGTAAAAAGAATATATGGTAAAATGAGAAAATGAGAGAATCTTTTACCCTGCCTGGTACATGGGGCTTTCCCAAGAAAGTGATAATGAGCTGAGATATGAATAATTAACAAAGGGAAGACAATAAAGGATTAAAAAAATATAAAGATACTTAGCTGAGAAGAAGTATCATGAGAAATTTGGGGGAATGAAGATGACACCTTACCAGGTACTCAGGTTTTCACAGAAATTTATGCAGTATTTATTTTACTGACTCACCTGAGAATTCCCTCCATAATTCAAGGTTTATCCTATATAATCTTTGGTGAAATGTTGAGTCTGTCCTTCCTCTACAGAAAATAAAGGGGGCTGGACATTTTCTCTCCCCACTTTCTGGCACTGGTAGTGTATTTCCACACTAAATTTTACATTTGAAGTGAATGGATTAAAATTCTGTAACAGCTAAACATATGCACTGTGGTTACAGAAAAATCACAGAGGCAGGAATGATGGTGGCACCTGTCATGCTGGTGGTGATACTGGCAGTGGGCTTGGGAAGCATGTGTCCAGGGAGATGGATGGCTGCAGAGATGCCTTAACCATACTGTTCTTGGCCAACTTCTGTGCTGCCTAGCCTTCTGTGTTAGCCAGAGTTCTTTAGAGGCACAGAATCAATTATATACATGTAATTGTATATATGTATGATGCATGTTATATTATATGCACACATATACATAGCATTATAGACTTCTCAAACACAAAACCATTAGTAATTGATTATGTATGAAGATAGATATATAACATAGTATACATCTTGTTATCTATATAATTGGCACATACAGTTATGGAGACAGAGAAGACCCGAGGTTTTAAGGTGGCAAGATGACACCCAGGAGAGAATAGGCTGCAGTCAGAACTGATAGTGTAAACTCCTGCCTAAGTCTGAGACCAAAGATAGGAGTGAACCAAAGTCCCAGATCAAATACAATCATACAGAGAATTAAATCTCCCTTACTCAGTCTTGTTTTTCTATTCGGCCTTCTAAGAATTGTATGAGGCCCGCTAATGTTGAGGAGGGCAATCTATTTTACTCAGTTCACACATTCGAAAGTTGGGAGTGAAGGGATGGGTGGGAATAGGAAGGATAGCAGAATGAATCTCACACTATTACCTTACGAGCATATATAATTACATGACTGGTGAGATTCTACATCGTGTACAACCAGAAGAATGAGAAGTTGTACTTAATTTATGCATTATGTATAAAAATGCATTCTACTGTCATGTATAACTAATTAGAACAAACTTTAAAAAGTTGATCCTATTTAGAAATTCCTTCATGGACATATTCAGAATAAAGTTCAACAAAATATCTGGCCCAATGATGTTGATGCATAAAACTATAACCATTATATCTTCCTTGTTGCTTCCCAATTTTTTTCATATTTCATGCAAATGTAAAGTTTTATGTAATACTTTACATGTCATATTAAGTTGTAATTTTTTTGTTTTTTCAATTTTATTTCAATTGACATAATAATTGCACAATGTGATATTTCAAGGCTGTGTCATGATCAAATCAGAGTAATTAGAGTATCCAACATCTCAAACATTAATCTTTTTTTTTTTTTTTTTCAATGCTAGGGATCTACTCAATTTCTCTTAGGCAAATTCCCTTCCACTGAGCTACATTCCAGTCCTTTAATCATTTCTTTGAGCTGAGAATATTCAAAGTTCTCTTCTAGTTATTTTGAAATGTGCAATAAATTAGTAAGTATAGTCACCTTACTGTGACCATTTTTTATTGTGGTACTGCTCACAATATACTAGATATGAAATCAATCCAAGTGTTCATCAGTGAATGAGTAGATAAAGAAAATGTGGGATATACACACATTGAAATACTACTCAGCCATATTTCCAGTAAAGTTCATGCTTTCAACTGATCCTTCTACTAGTCATGCTAAGATCAGTTTGGTGCAGGTAGGATAAGAGGTGAGGGAATTAA